>NW_017728910.1:10668335-10683342 GCF_001723895.1 Crocodylus porosus | reverse complement strand
AGCAGTGACAGCACAGTGTTTGTGTAGCCCTGCTTTCACCCCACTCCACCCCTGCTCCTGTGAGAAGACAGCAGCATGGCGTGGCAGAGCTCCATCCCCGCCCCCACGTAACCCTGCGACCTTTCAAAGTACCCCCAGGGGTACATATACCCCTAGTTGACAAATCCTGCTGTAATGCATACAGCCATATTAATGGTGGCCACTGCATGTTAAACTTTAAGAATTAAAGAGTAAGATTTGATTGTGGCAGGATGCTTATTGACTTTGCACTTAATTGAAATTAATGGGACTCTTACTTTGAGAGTTACTTAATATTTTTTTTAGTGTATGTGAGATCATTGGCCCTACTATCTTTGCTTTGTCATGACAGTGGGTTTGATGGAAAATATTGATATGATATGAATCCATATGCCCTTGTTTTTATTGTATCTAGCAACTGCATTATGTGAAAAGAATTTCCTTCTGAATTTACGTAGTTCTTATTTTCTAGTAAAGTGTGTGCCTAGTAATTTTATAGTTCTTTTAAATTCATGACTAATAATTAAATCCTTTCAAGCATTAGATATTGTGATATATTATTCTAGCATTCTAGGTGCCGCATTTTGTCACCTTAATGTAGGCTATCATGAATAGATACATTTTATACTCTTACAGGCCTAGTTTTTCAAATAAATTGATGAGTAAGTTTTAGGCACTGTACCATGAGACAGCTTACAAAGACAAGACATAAAAATCTATATTCATATGTGAGTAAATAGGTGTGATATCATAGCTGCATATTTTTACTTTAAATTTGAACTAAAATCATGCCATCTATTTTCTCTTTAAGTGATAAAATTAATAGAATGTGAGGAGTCCATTACAGAAATATACTTAAACCAACTATTCATTTGTTTGTATGTTTGTTTTCAGGATATTAATGAAATATCCAGCTTTATTAGAAGTTCAGAAATGGCTGTCAGCAAAATAACTTAGATTATACACCCTTCACTTCCAGTAAGTTCATATTCTTTAATTTTATGGCAAAAATCCAATTGGTTGTGTGACAGAATAAATAATGATAGTGAAAATAATTTTTACAGGTCTTGTGAGTGTGTTTTAAACATTCCTAAAAAGAGAAAATAGAAGCACATGGTACCTTATCCTTAGTCTGTTGTACTGTTTCCAGAACTCGTAAAGGCCAATAGCTTTTTTCAGTAATATATTTCTCACCAGAATGGTGGTAAAGCCCTGGAACAATTTACACAGAGAGATTATGAAATCTCCATCTTCGAGGTTTTTAAGACCTGGCTAGAAGACAAAGCCCTGGCTGGAATGATCTAGCTGGGGATTGTCCTACTTTGACCAGGGCTAGATGACCTCCTGTGGTCCCTTGCAACCCTAATTTTCTAAGAGTCTAGGGTTTGTTTGTTTTTTCAAATTATTAAGTGTTGCCATTGCTTTAATTAAATCCAATAATGTTATTGATTTTTCTTTTATCATTAATAGCTTTGGGCATAGCTATTTAGCATAGCTAAACTAAATTGCTTTATTTGGAAAAAGCATTTCCAAATGCTTTATTTAGTAATATAATTGGTATAATTGATAACCCTTTCTCAGTACCGCACCACATCCAGTAATTCAGAGATTTAGGGTGTGTGCAAATGTTCTACCCACTTAGTTTATGATCACAAGGCCTACTTTAAGCTGCATGAACAGAGACAGGGACTGACATGTACAGACTGTCTCCAGTACTAAGAGAACCTGGTGTAACTCAGAGTGGAGTGAGAGGTAGGTAGGATTCAGAATGGCCAGAAGATCAGGGGTAGGGGGATGAGGGAAGGTAGTAGGAACTGGGAGGGCTCTTGGGTGTGAAGGGCAGGAGGAGGATCATGGGGTGGGGAGTGGAGGTTGTCACTTTGGTGCCATGGTTTGTATTATTCTCCAAAGGGATTCTGGATGGATTCATGTATTCAAAGACAACTTGCATGGATGCAGTGCAAGCTTGGGGCAAGCACTCTGATGTTCACAGTCTGTATGGATATTCCATGACCTGTCTACTGAAAAGTAGACCTGCTTTCTCATCAGTTTTACATATAGATCCCTTAATCACTTTTTACAAATGATTAGCATATTTTGGGTGCCCACCATGAAGTATTTTACATGATCCTGATTTTTCTAGAAAGTGCTGAGCATCTGCCATCTGGAAATCTGATTCTTTTTGTGGTGTCTGAAGTTGTACCAATCAAGAAGTAACCAAAATTGCTAATGTAATCATGCAATTTATGACTGTGATGCAGCTTGCCTGAATTATACGTACTGGAAGAAAGTCCTTGCTTTACTATTTACATTGCTTTCTTCTGAATTAATTTCATATCTTAAAGTATAAGTGAACTAACTGTGTTTACATAATTTTCAAAATGCTGCAATTTAAAGCCCATGTAAACAAGGTCCACTTCAAACTGAAGAACAAACAAGGTGGTGGTTCTGGGCTTCACTTACAGAGCCCCAGGGACCACTGTCTTAAGAGGTAACACCGTTTTTCTCCCTTCCGTTTGCATTTAAAGTTCCCACTAAGCCATGCTTATCTCATACGACAGATTCTGGTTTTTGTCTTGTTAGAAAGGATGAGGGAAAATCATACCTTTATCATATCCTTTGTTCTCTGCTTGGCTAGAGAGAATGGAGTTTAAAATATTTGTAGTTTTCAACTGGTATTTTTTCCCACATGGATTTTCATCCTCAAGCTGGCAACCAGATACTAAGATATATAATCGTGTCACTCTTTAAATTAGTGGAGTTATGCCAGTATGTACTATAAAGCTGTAGCCTGAAGGTTAACCAGCAAAAACTTTCAGGAAGAAACAATTTTCAGTGGTTAATATCAGCAGCTTGACTGAAAGTCTTTCTGCCGCCCTGAAAGTGAGACTGCTTGTTGGGCCTGACTATTTTTGTACATTAATGAATTTATTTTAACATTACTTGCAGAAGGCGCAGACTGTTCTGAGATCAGAATATTTCTCAAGCTAGGATCACATGCTTCATAAAACCTCTCTCATTGTCTGTATATTTTATGATATCTTCACATACCCCTGAAGAGGCAACAGCTAAATTATATGACTCACATCATCATTAGTGAAGTGTTGTAGGAGGTATGTGTAAGTCAAGGGGTCTGAGGGAGCAGCAGTAGGTCCAGAAGGACTCAACAGAACCCATGCATTTTTACCAGACTTTTGTAAATTCGTTTCATTTTTCAGAGTCATCCAAGCTGTTTTCCTTGGAAAAAGAAGCTTCATTCTTCCTAGGTCTACTTTTGCTGGGCCAGAGAATTTCATAGGACATTGTCTGGGGGATCATTTTGCAACATGGGATGACATTAAATGAGCAATGAGGACATCTGGTATTGGGAAGCCCTGCCCATGGGGCACAGCACTGGAAAAAACATTGAAATAAAGAAGCACAAAAAAACTACTTGCCTGTAGGAGGAGCAAGGCTGGAGAGACGAAGAAGAGAGCCCACATGGTACACAAGCCATGCCTTTATGCAATTAAAACTGGTGGATGATGTCACAGGGATGCAGTAGCCCACAAGGATAAAATTGGCCTCTGGCAGTGAGGCGGGGAGAGCAAGTGAGGAGGTGGAGGAGGAGGCTGTCTTTGCCAGCAACAGACAGAGGCGGCATGAACAGGGAGCACCCGGATGACAGGTGCCAGCTGGAGCAGCAAGTTTCCCTTGCACCAAGGGGACCGAAGTAGAGCTCCAGGACAGGAGGAGCACTGGGGGGGTGACTTCCCCCTTGTACCTCTGAAGTTCAGTGACAGAGGTTCTGAACCACAGAACAATCAGGATGGTGACCCGAAGGAACAAGCTGAGACCAACCCCGGGGAAGCAGAAGGTTTTCTACCTGGCCACTTCCAGGTACCAGGTCAGGGAACTGGACTCAGAATGAAAAGGGGAGAGAGACCCCAGAGGACCAGCATCAGGGGAGTACTGCCAAGCACAGGCAGAAGTGTGGGAACAACCAACCGGTAGGACACTGCATGGGAAGGCCTTTTTGGGGTTCTCTTTTTTTCCCTCCTTTTCTTCATTTTGCTTTTTTACCCCTGCTTGAAAGAGAAACCTATGCCAACCCCACAGGGCGTGAAACTAATGATCCTGCCCCAAGGAGGAAAGAGGTACACAGTAAGACACAATGAACATCCACGGAACAGAGGTGGCCATGTTAGGACCTGGTGCTCTGCCAGAGATTGGTGTAGGTTGGGGTGTAGAGGAGGTGGAGCCCCACGAACATCCCATGACTGGAGTGGTCATCCCTGAGGGGACCTTCGAGGCTGTTCCCTCCACTGAAGTAACATTCAAAGATGTGGCAGGTGAGTTCGGGGGAGGCCAGAGGGACAACCGAAGCCCACCTCGGGGTGTCCACAAAGCCAGAGGGCATGCACCCTTTACAGCATGGGCCAAGGTGGCATGCGAGCAGGCATTTGAAGCCAGGTGGGTGCACCAGCCATGCTGGAATTTAACCTCTTTGGAACGCCTTATGTATGAAACATTTATTTATGTTAATTTTTCTTAAGAAAAATTAGAGAATTGCTAATAATCAAATATTGCAGATATCTGGAAAAATACTCTTTAAGTCATAAATTCATTATCTTCAGAAATAAAGAACACTTACCCTTCATCCTCAAGAACAGCTTTAAACAAGTGTACTCCCCTATCTAGATGGATCTATTATTTTCCGACTAGAAGGATCTATTGTGACCTAATGTGCTTTTTTCTGTGTTTGAAGCCATCAATCAGTTTTTATATTTTTTACTTTTCAGCAATTCACAGTGTGTTTTGCCACTCAGTTGACAATGGGAGAAGATCCAGTGATTTACAAAATAGTTCAATGTCTGAATTTCATTTTCAAAAAGGGGTTAATTCATTATGCTATCCTGCCATCTTTTAAGCTGTTTTATTTTTCATGTATTTATTCATATTAATCCTGTTTTATGGTAGCAACAATGCATGCTAGTATATTCAAAATATTCAAGAAGGAGCTCATAATATAAAGACAATGAGAGGGTTTAAGAAGGAGAATGACAATCATTAACAGTATATAGAAGTCAACCTTATTCACTACAGGAAGCAAACTATGGACAGCATGGACTGCTGTATGTGCATACATGCGGGCATCAAAATATTTGTAGGCCTCTGTTTTGTATCAGACTTGTATTTCTTTCTCTTTCCCTAATGCTATTCTCTTCAGTTGTCAGTATTATGTGGGATTTCCTTTGTTACTGCTTTTGCAAAAGAAGGTCCTTTTTAAAAGCAATGGTGATGTGGGGAATGGAAAAAGTTAGCTTTCCTTAAAATTGAATGGGCTGCAGTAGATTTCCTTGTGTCAAAGTATAAAGGTGTAAAATTTGCCATGATTTTTTTTTCACGCTTAATTGCTTTTCTTGCATTATAAATCTCTTACGTGGTACTGGTATGCGAGTTACAAAAACTTTGACTCATTACCCCAAACTAAAAGTTGATATGTAAGGGAGAATGTGTTCACTTGTGCTGTACTATTTAGTAACATTTTTGTAAAAATTCTTTAATATGTTTTATAATTTACTGTATAAATTATATATGAATATATAATATTCATTTTAAGAAAGGCATTTACCAGACATTTCTGTTCCAGATTAACATCTTAGTTGCTTCAGTGAAAATGGCTGGGTATGCTGAGCTGGCATCTCCATGCCTGATCCAGTCTGAAGGAAGAAAGGTTTTTAAGTGAAAGCATGCTGAAAGTCTTCCCTAGTCTTAATTGCCATAATAATCATACTATGCTGATGATTTCTCTGGACAGCATGTTTTTCAAAAGTGGTCTTGTATCAGATTTAAAATATGGGTAGGTACTTAGATGGAAAGGAAACTATAATGTACTCCATACATATTTTGTATTTACAGTATTTTGGCACACAGGTGGTCTGTGTAAATTTTTTTCAGGTTGGAGCAGATATTTGTGTGTTCTTCTTTGCTACTACAGAAAAACTTTGCAGACGGAGGATGCAAATTGGAGTGGTTTACCCATTTTCTGGGAAACTCAATGATGAATATAATGTGGTACGTTGCAGATGCTTTATTATTTACACACACACACACACACACATAATATTAATGTGAGATGTATGTACATATATTATATCATATTATTATAGTACTAATTTTCTACTGCTGTTATATGCTAACTTGCCGGTAGCATATTAAATATAGCTTACATCCCTGGTAGCACAATGGAACAGAAATAAATAATCTGATATGTAATTATTTCCTTGTCCTTACTCTTTTTTTCTCTCTTTTTTTTTAATTCAGTCATTACTACTCTTGTATGCAC
The DNA here is from genome assembly GCF_001723895.1 of Crocodylus porosus. Classification (NCBI taxonomy): domain Eukaryota; kingdom Metazoa; phylum Chordata; order Crocodylia; family Crocodylidae; genus Crocodylus; species Crocodylus porosus. The sequence goes on along the minus strand of NW_017728910.1, from coordinate 10,676,996 downwards.
AAGGGATATCCAATTATAGCATACCATAGGAATGCAGCCTTGTGGTTTTGAACACTACTTTAATTACTTTAATTCCTATCAAAGTGAGATACATGCATATTTCACTGGATTGTACCTGGCATTTTGCATCCTTAGACTATATCAATGAAATTCTAACTCCAAAAGTTTCAGCTAGGTGAGAAATAAGTGTATGTACTATATCAAGTTCACCACTGGTATCTGCAGCTGCATGCTTCTTAAGTAGCAGCTCCCTTGGATTCCAGTAGTATTTCAATTGCTCATTGAAAATGTGGCCTACTGTGCTGTCTTCATAACAGTAACAGTACACCATTAATGGTCAGCCTCAGGATCCTGATGTATTTGGTACAGATTCTCTTTTGGTGAAGAGATCAAGGCACTGCTTGAACACTTGGTACACTTTGCTTCCCTCCCCCTATACCCTATTTTACAAAGCTTATAAACAAGGAGGCGTGGTTGTAAGGCCACTTCTTCCTAAGTAAGTACACTGATCACAATGTTTATAAATTCTGCTTTGTTTGGGAAAAGGGACATTCAATAGGCCAGGAGTCGGTAATGTTTTCGGTCAGAATGTCAAAAAACCTGCAACATTGGCTTGTAAGGTGTTGCCATGACAGGGGTGTATGGAGTGGGGAACCACAAGGGACCTGATCCTCTTATGGCAGTGCAGCCCCAGCCCCTTCTCCACTGTCTGCCAGAGTCCTGGCTGCTTGTGGCAGGCCAGAGGGAGGCTGCAAGCAACTGCACCAAGGTCTATGGATCCTTGGCCTGGCTTGTTGTTGGTGGCAGATACAGGTGCACCTTGGGGTGGATGGTGGGGAAAAGGCCGGGGCTGGAGTTGTGTTGCCACAGGAAGGATTGGGTCTCTCATGGCTACCCCACCATCTACCCCAACAAATGGTGTACCAAGCAAAATGTCTTCACATGCCACACTTTGACATGGGTGCCAGGGGTTGCCAACCACTGCAATAGGCAGAATTCGATGCCAGTATATACAGCATATTTAGAAACACACATAATATTTGTAACAGAATGCATCCCCAAACATGCTTTTAAATTCATTAGACAGCTTTAAAGAAAGAGCCGTCACAACTCCATGTAATCTGTAGGTATAAAAATAAATACATATTGCCAGATACTAGTATTTGTGTGCAGTGTCAGTAACAGTTAAGCATATTACTTTTCTCTTCACTCATGAGGCGCATCTGAGAATGTCTTCTTAGTTAGAATGGATGTTTCCAAAATAGAAATATGATTATTTTACTGCATTAACTAAATGAAATAAGCATGTGAAAATACACTGGCATTTTCAGGGTTGTTTTTTTTTTCCTACAGAGTTAAAAACCATCACATTGGTTATTGGTTTTACTCTTCTTCTAGGGAGATTGCCTGCAGTTAAGACCTTGAAGCATAAACTGCTGGCCTTGAAACATAATCAGTAGATGAAATTATATGACTCCTTTATCTATTGTTAGGTTCTATGCAGATGAAGCAATGCAGGCTATTGATAAGCAGTTTGTATTGGGCTCCGGACTACTTATCGGTTATCTCTCCTGTACTGGACCCAGTATGTTCAGTTTTACAGTAGAATTTACTTTTATGAACTCTTTGGGCATTAGAGTTCATTGGAAGTTGGACAGGAGAAAACCTGGCTCGCTGAATTTAGTTCTTTGTCATCACAAGGGACATCATATCCTGTATAACACTCATGATATCCTGTTCAAAACACTCATCATATCCTGTTCAAAACCTATCCAGCTTCTTACTGAAGCCTGTTATTTTTCTTGACTCATTTCTTCTATTACCCCAGAACTTTGCTCTTTTGATATTTAGAAACCTGGTAATTCCCAATCCAAATGTATTGATAGCTACTTTTATACCCATTTGATCCTGTGCCATCTTTGCCCATTAGCTTAAATAGCTCTTTCCCCTCCCCAGTTTTATTCCCCTCGTGTGTTTACAGAGAGAAATTGTGTCCCCTCAGCCTTTTTTTTTACTCTCCTTTTATAACACAAGCCCTTTATTTTCCCTGCTTATTCTAGTAACTCTTTTTGCTTTTATTCTCATTTGAATTCACCTTTCTTGAACAAAGATGACCTGAACTGTACACAGTATTCTAAGTCTTCCTATGCCCTTGTGCAATCGTATTAATGACTTTCTTGTCTAGATTGCAACTATCTCCTGATATGCTCTAGGATTTTTCATGCCGCTTTTCAGTCTGTATCAATTGGTGGTTTATAATCATTCTGAGATGTCTGTATCTTTTTTTTTCTCCTCTATCACTTCCAAGCAATGATTCCACAGTTTATAGCAGGTATTTTTGTTATTAAACCATGAGCTGAGATTGCACTTCGCAGGATAAAACTTCAACTATTTATTTTATTCCATTAAAGTTAAAAGTTAAAGTTAGCCAGTTTCCCCTGTATGATATTCTGATCTTTCTCTGTAACAGTATGCCTCTTAACTTTGTGTTTCCATAAAAATTTCATCAGTCCTTGTGTGTCTAATTCTGTGCCTCTCTTTTGTTTTGAACCCAACTGTAGATCTCTAAAATTAGTAATATCCAGTAGAGTAGATGTCAAATGATTATGCGTTTGCATCAAACCATTTGTCTGCCTGAATATTCTCTTATTTGCAGAAAATATGTTTTACATTTGTTTTTTGTTTCTGTAATTGATAAAAGATCTGCAAAAACACATTTTTAATCAGTGTAGGTATATCTACTAAAATGCATATGTTGTCAGATTGAATCATGGTTCATTGATTGCTTGAGGATACTGTGTCGTGAATGGAATCTGTACTCATGTGGAACAGAATCTGGTCACATACGGAGGCAAACACAGACTGAGCATGGCAAAACTGCAAGACAAACCTTTTTCTAAAATTCACAGCTAATGCCCCTTATCTCTTGGTGGCATCACTGGAAACACACCAGCCATGTATATTTCTATTATGAAATCCTTGTATAACACTCATGACTTTAAAATTTCCTTAGCATCTCGCATGTACTCAAGCTTGAAAAGATTACTTGTATTAAATATTCAATGCAAGAGATGCATATGAAATAACCAAATCTGGAACTAAACAATATTAAAGGAAACTTTGAGTGATTGTGGCTATAAAATAAGAAATACATTTGCAATGTGATGTAATATCGAAATAGACTGATGTACTGAGGTATGAGCCCTTTGTGGTATTAGTGAAGCTGTACTTGGATTATTGTATTCATTTTTGGACATCATATCAGAACAGGTTTTGAAAGTGGTGGGGTTCAGAGAAATGTAACAATATTGATTAGGAGCTAGAAAGAATGATCTATTATTATATAGTCTTTAACTTGGGTAGAAAATGTCTGAGAGGAGGCAGCTTCCAAACATCTGAAGCTGCCAATATAAGTAAGAATTATTTAGTATGGTTCAAGGGGGTCTGAATAGGAGAAAAGGAATCAAACAACAGGAGAACAAAGGAAAAAATCTCACAGTGACAATGACTCAGTTGTTTAATAGTTTCCCAAGGGCAGTGATAGAAGATTCATTTTGCCACATATTTTCAATGAGGTCCAATAGTTCAGTAACAGTATATGGGATAAATCTTTGCTGTATGTGGCTGGACAAGTACATCTTTTTCATCTCCAGTTTCCATAATTTTATGAAAAGTCCAATACTTTGGTCCGAATTATTGCAGAGAAAAAAAGTGATAGTCTCTCCTCAACCCCGGATTTGTCACTTTGAAAACTTTAATTTAGTTCCTATTTGATTCTTTTGACTTGTGATGTGAAAATTACATCTTTGTTCTTATTTCAGGGTGTAGAAAAAAGTGACTACATATATTCCTGATGCAGTGTGGTATGATTATGAAACAGTAAGTTAATCCATAGAGTAGTACACTGGGATGTGAGTCTGTCTACCTATTCTTATACACTCTTCTGTTTATAAGATGAAATACAATTGTCAGCTCTAATTCAAAAAGTTAGACTAGGTAACATAGAAAATCACAGAATCATAGAAAATTAGGATTGGATGGGACTTCAGGAGGTCATCTAAACCAAACCCCTGCTCAAAGAAGGTCCTTACCCAACTAGATCATTCTAGCCAGAGCTTTGTCGAGCCAGGCCTTAAAAAACCTCCAAGAATGGAGATTCTACTGCTTCTCTAGGTAACCCATTCCAGTGCTTAATCACTGTCCTAGTGAGACAGTTTTTCCTAATATCCAACCTAACCTTCCTTGAGTTTACAAATTGAGACCATTGCTCCTTGTTCTATCATCTGCCACCACTGAGAACAGTCTAGCTCCATCCCCTTTGGAACCACCTTATAGGCTGCTTTCAAATCCCCCCTCAGTCTTTTCTTCTGCAGACTAAATAAGCCCAGTGCTCTTATCCTCTCCTCAGAAGTCATGTGCCCCAGCCCCCTAACCATTTTCATTGCCTGTCTCTGGATTCTCTCCAATTAGTCCACATCTTTTTCATAGTAGATGGCCCACAACTGGACACAGTATTCCAGATGTAGCCTCCTCAGTGCAGAATAGAGCAGAATAATTACTTCCCTCGATCTGCTGGAAACTTAAATGGGATTTTAAAGGAATGATAAAGATGAGTGGAAAGGGAGTAATGGAAAGGAAGATAAAGAGGGTTGGAAAGGGGAAAAGAAGGTAAAGTAGCATGGGGGATTAAGAGAGAAAGAATTCATAACAGCAATTGAAGGGAAGATCATATCTTTTCCATAATTCCATAGTGTGATGAGGACAAAGAACATTAGTTAAAAAAATAGTGAAGCATATAGTTATATAAAAGCTTTTGCAGAATTCTACAAATTCTTCATTACTTCATTCCTATGAAAAAATCAGTTCACTACTTCGGTAAGAAGGAAGAGTAAACTTTTTAATCCTGTATCCAACAAATAATAGCATCGTCTTCAGTCTTCCAAGATAAATTGATTTCTTTGCTTTATGCTGGAATCAGTGTAAGAGGTGTTTGAATTATACCATATTGACATTAAGCTATAGTGATTGTCTATGACAGTGGTCAGACAGACACAAATATTTGATTAGCGTGACTGGTGACTAATCAAGAAGAACTAATCAAAGTTCAAGATTGAAGAAATCATTCTCTGTAAAAAATCTATTTCCCTCCTCTGTGACTTTGGGTGGAAGAACACTGTGGAGAAAACAACTGATTAAGATGTATCTCCTGGCAGACAAACTAGGAGTTCATGCCTGCCATGGCTCAGGCTAGAAGCTGAGGGGCACTAGAGAAGCCTTCCCTTCCCTTCCAAAGTTCTGAGCTGAGGGGCACATGGCCAGGCCCTGGCAGGATGCTCTGATTGGGGGGGGGATTCTCCCTCTCCCCCTCCCAGTGAGGGAGCTAGCAGGGAGCTGATAACAGAACATTGAATTACACAGCAGAGAGTTACACAGGGAGTTGTTAGCATTAATCAGCCCATCAAATAAAGCAAAAGCCTCTCTCATTAGGTCAAGCTCTTCTTAAAAAACTTTTTCAAATAAGGAACGATGGGACATTACCAGCTACCTGTTGATTTAGCTTCAAAAAGCCAAAGCCAACGCTATTCTGTCTGCCTTTGTCTTCCACAGCATGGACTGCAGCCAGCATGTGGTATACTAGCTAATGCTGAGAGGTATCTAGGTAGGGCAGAGGGCAGGGGGGAATCCCTGCTTGAGCAGGGAGTGGTGAGGGAGAGGAAGGGGAACAGGAGGAAGCCAGACAGACCCCACTGTACCTGCAGTCTCTGCCAGAACTCCAGCCAGGGAGCAGAGGGGCAGAGCCAGCCCTGCTGGGCTGGAGCAGAGAGCACAGCCCAAATCAAGGTTGCAAAGCATCTGGGATGCTGGGGGACTCTGGCTTAACTTAAAACAGGAAGGGGTCTGGGACAAACATTACATAAACCAGTTTGACACAAATCAGTTACGTCTGATTGACTTTTATTAGTAGATGTTTAGGATTGCGAATCCAAAAAAGATGACAAAGCTGGTAGGGAAATACATATCACCCAAGTGAGGGACTAACATTAGAGGAATGTAGGTGAGAAGGGGAACGCAAATAGTTTACAAGAGATACAATGTTAGCTAACTAAGTCCGGGGGTAGGGGGAGAGGGGAAGGGGGAAGGGGAGGGAGGGGTTTCACGACGCTGAGAGAGAAAGAAGATAGATACACACAAACCCATTACAGTGGTCCGGAATGGTGGAAGAAGTGGTTCGAAGAAAGTGTCTCAGTCCATATAGAGTCTCATTGTGGGGGCCCTCTTCAGGTGAAGCGGGGTCCAGTGGTGGTTCATTTGGTAGGGTCAGAGTACTGGCGGTGGCCCATGTTTGTTCCATGTACATGTCGCGGGACTAATGGATGGTGTTGGACACCATGAGGCAGCGCATCAGCTGGGTGTAGCGGCAGGAGATGTTGGAAGCATGCAGGAGGCTCTTGTTGCTGGGGTCCCAGGCTCCGAGCATTCCCACGATGAGCACATTGACCATCACATCATAGCCACAGCCCCTCATGATGTCGGCCAGTGGGCGTACTTCTCCCAACTGTGAGCCCATGTGTCAGTGAAGGCTTGGCGCCGGTTCTTGAAGTGGATGGTGACATCCATGATCACGACCTTCTTGGCCTCTTCTTTAGTGATGACGATGTCGGGTCACATTACTACATTCAACCAGGTTTATCTCAACTGGTTTCAGTCATTTTCAAACTGGTTTATGTGCAATGAACATTTGTTCTGTTAAAGGTTTAAACCAGTTTCTGATCACTTGAACCAACTTATGTGTAATATCTGTCTGTAGCCAGGGTCACATTGGACAGGTATTTAAGTCCCACTGCAGTCAAGAATTTGTGTCCAGGATCTAGAATGATTCATAGGTTCATAGATGTTAGGGACAAAAGAGACCTCAGTAGGTCATTGATTCTGACCCCTTGCCCTGGGCAGGAAAGAGCGCTGGGGTCAGATGACCCCAGCTAGGTAGGCCTGTGTGAAGCAGATAGTAATCACTTTGGATTCAGATTTGGCTGATTTCAGGGGACAGTGATTTGATCTGGTGATTTGAATCACTGTCCTGATTCAGTTTGGCTGAATCTAATTAGTAGATGCAGCAGCTGAATCTCCAAATCAGCCAGGCCAGGCGCACCCCGTGCCCCTCTCCCAGCTCATCAATGGCCACCCCACCTGCCCCAGCTCCCAGCACTTGGGTAAAGAAAAAGCCCTGCTCAGCAGGTGCTGCTGGTCGGGGAGAAAGCCCCACTGCCCCACACTGCATGGAGGGCTCTGCACAAGCCCCTGAGCCCCCCACTCCCATAGCCCTCCCCCCCACAGGTGCCCCACATAGGCCAGCTCCAGCCCTTTAAGGAAAAAAAAGCAAACCTCTAGCCCCAGGATTCTCCACTCCTTCTCACAGGTGGTGATCCCTGCTGCCCTGTGCCACATGGGGGGCTCTGCATGAGCCTCCCAAAGCCCTGAGGCTGCACCAGGAGCAATGAGTCCCAAGGCTTTTCTTGGCTTTTTTTTTTCTTAAAGGGTCAGAGCCCCATCAGGCAGGGCAGCTGCGGGGGGAACAGGGGGGAGGTTGAGGGGGTTGTACAGAGCTCCTCATACAGCATGGGGCAGTGGGGGGCAGTGAGGATTGCCCCATGCCTGGCAGCACCCAGTGAGCTCCAGTGCTTTCCTTTAAAGTACCAGGAGCTGAGGCGGGGAGCAGCTGGGGGTCAGGGGACTGCAGGGGGGGTTGGGGGAGCTGGCAGGGGTCCCTCCATGGTCCCCTCCCCCAGTCTCTAGTACTCTTCCCCGCCTCTAGTACTTACCAGCTCAGAGTGCAGACACCAGGGACTGCCTGAATCATTAAAGCTCTCTGAATTTTTGATGAAGATTTGGAGAGCTTTGAATCAATTTGGACCTTTAAACTGGTCTCTGATTTGATTTGGATTCAGAGATTTGGACACCAAATCAAGCTAAATTCCCTCGAAATCAAATCACCACCCAAAGCTTCGCACAGTCCTACAGCTAGATGCTTGTCCAGTCACCTCTTGATGACCCCCAAGGTCAGGGAGAGCACCACCTCCCTTAGAAGCCCATTCCAGATTCTGGCAACCCTTACTGTGAAGAAGTTCTTTCTAATGTCCAACCTAAATCTGCTCTCCATCAATTTGTGGCCATTGTTCCTAGTTACTCCAGGGGGTGCCTTAGTAAATAGAGCATCTCCTATTCGCTGCTGCCCTCCCCTGATGAATTTACAGACAGCCACAAGATTACCTTTCAGCCTTCTCTTGTGAAAGCTGAAGAGATCTAGGTCCCTCAGACTCTCCTTATAGGGCCTTGCCTGCAGGCCTCTGACCATATGAGTGGCCTCCTCTGAACCCTCTCGAGAGTCTCTGCATCCCTCTTGAAGAGCGGTGCCCAAAACTACAAGTAGTACTCCAGCTGCGGCCTGACCAGTGCTGCATAGAGGGGAAGCATCACTTCCCTGGTCCTGTTTGTCATGGAAATTTTTTGAGTATGTGCTGCCAGTACAGAAGAGGTTAAACTGACATGCGCAGTTTGAAGCTGTGAGTGGAAATTTCCAAGGCTCACCCAGCCCGTGCCCCCTGGGTGACCTGCGGAGCTGTCAATCATTGCTGATCTACTTTCCCCACAGACGCATGCTCA
>NW_017728910.1:10616550-10667405 GCF_001723895.1 Crocodylus porosus | reverse complement strand
CCACCGTGACCTTGGGGCCCGATCCTTCGGTTTTCCCCGACACTGTTCATCATGCATCTGCTAATTCATGATAAAGTACAGTTACCCTTGCTGATCACTTTGTCACATTGCTGACTTCTGTTCATCTTGGAGTCAACTATGACTTGTCCAAATTACCGATGAAGACATTGAATAGCACTGGTCCAGGGACTAAGCCTTGCGGGACTCCATTGCCCACATCTTTCTAGGTTAATATTGACCCATCCATCACCACTCTCTAGGTGTGACCCCCTAAGCCAATTTGCCAGGCAACTGATCATGTAATCAATTTGCCAGGCATCTGATCATGACATCACAGCCTGTCAGTTTATTTACAAGAACGGAATGTAATACCGTATCAAATGCCTTCTTAAAGTCTAGGTAGATCACATCTACCTCGACTCCTGTGTCTAAGCATTTTGTGCTCTGGTCATAAAAAGAAACAATGTGTTGATCCCAGTTCTTTGAATTAATCCCCAACATTTTGGGGGCAAACATATGGTCTTGTTTTGTTACCAGTTTGTACACAGAGGACTACATTGTGAATCCTGAGTAACTTTCATTGTGTAATTCTGCAATTCCCTTACCCCTTATCTCCCCCACATGGGTATGTAGGGTTAGTTCCAGTAGATAACATATAACAGATGCTAGGGGTTCTTAATCTGGGGTCCACAGATCCCCAAGGGATCTGCGGATAGATTTCAGGGGGTCCGTGAACTTGGATGGGAAAAAGATTACATCTTTATTTTCACTAACCTCTAACTGAAATTTAGCATTTCCTTCAATTATGAATGTAGGCAACAAACCACAGTAGTATTAGCAGTACGTGTGACTTTGTCACCAATAGAAATCACAGATATTTTCATATCACATTACAGTTGTTGCAGATATCTCAAAATATCATTTATGCTCATCACTACTTTGAAATTACGGTAGTTATTAGACCTGCCACTAGATCAGGTGATAACTGTTACAATCCAAAGATCCCAGTCTTGCACATTTTTATTTATACAAATAGTTCAGTGAGATTTGAGTAACGATTTGAAATGTCCAGCTTTCAAGTGAAGAAAATGTAACAGCTGCTAAAAACTTAGTGGCACATTTTTTTGTTTTTAACATTTTAAAATACTGCATAATGATTTGAAAATGTCTGCTGGTTTGATATTTTAATATACCCACTCTCAAATGCACTGGTATAAATGTAGGTTAACTCCACTAGAAACAAAGCTGCAAAGACACAACATTTAGCTGCAAAATCCAGTAGTAAGGTGAAGTCCTAAGTGAGTATAGGGAGATCACGCCAGTGTAAATAGACAATAGTCATGACCAGATAGATGAGCAGGGTATTCCAAGGGTAACTGGATACAGTAGATAACTGCTATTGTGCCTTAATGACAGATGGTGAGGAAGCAAATAACCTATTTGCCTTGACAAAACAGATAGGGTGGATGCAGATCCCAAAACGCAGATGATGTTAATGAAGCTCAATTCCTTGTCGTATTGTAGTGGTAGCAAGGGGTGAGGCCAATACATGCTTTAAGTAAGAGTTTTCTGTTTAATATATGTCAAAATAATCAAAATAATAATCTCCAAATATATTCTTTTAAATGAAGTATTTAGTTTTCAAAAGAAACAGTAATCAGATATTTTATTTAGCTAAAGTACTAAAATTAACCACAATCTTGAGACTAAAAATACAGTAAAAGTTCTGTTATCCGGCATCTTACAAGCTGGCGTGCTGCACTAACTGGCATGCCACCCTGTAAGATAAAGTGGTACCTGAAGTGCCCACCATGGCACTTCCAGTTTCTCCGAACCCCCATTGCTTGGGGCAAAGCAGTCTGTGCTGCTGAGCACCCATGACCTGAGTGCATAACAAGCTGTGTGGGCCTATGCGGGACTTGTCTCCCTGTCCTGCGGGAGTGGTGGCGATGCAACGGCAGGGGCAGTAATACCATGGGAAGGGCAGAGAGATGCCCCAGACATGGCATGAGAAGCGGTGGCTGGGGCCGCTCATTTAACCAGCATATTTTGATAACAGAGCTTTTACTGGATTTTGGAAATTAAAAGAAGCTTGGACTTTGAGTTATAAGTCATTGGTTAATATTTTTAGAGCAGCTTAAAAGCTAAATTTAGGCACTCTGTTTTTAGGCAAAGGATGTAGGCATCTAAATTTTTTAGGCTTCTTTAAATTTCAGAGTGGTTAGGGACAGAAGTTTAAGTGATCAAAAACTGGTTTAAGTGATTGAAAACTGGTTTAAACCAGTAACAAAATATAAGTTCAGTGCACATAAACCAGTTTCAAAATGGCTGAAATTGGTTTAAGATAAACCTGGTTAAATGTAATATCGGACTTAACTGATTTGGGTTAAACCAGTTTATGGAATATCTGTCCCAAACCCCTTCCTGGTTTAAGTTAAACCAGAGTCTCCCCGGATCCCAGCATGCTTTTCAGCCCTTGGATCGGCTGTGCTATCTGCTCCAGATAGCAGGGTCGATCCTGCCTGTCTGCTGTCTAGACAGAAGGGAGAGCGGCATGGCCGGACACCAGCTGACATGGGCCCCTGAGGCAAAGGCAAAGGGAGCAGGGAGCTCTCTATTGAGATGTACAGGAGAATGGGGTATTAAACCTCATTGTTCTCCTCACTAGAAGTTATTCAAGATAGGAATTGTCTGGCCTTAGTCTATATAGCACCTAACATGGCAGAGCCTCAATCCTGAGTGGGGCCTCTGAGCACAGCTGTAAGAACAACAATCATAATGATTAGCAATCTGTTGGTGTTTAATTGTAGTTCAACCCTATACTTAATTTATTAGTAATGCTATCTTGTTCTGCCCTGCTACATATGAAGTGTGTGCTTCCCTCTCAACTTTCTAGGTGCTGTGGAAAATAAAAATTATATTTTCTACCAATTTTCTGTTTCGAAAGTAAGTAGATTTTTTTCAAAGTCATCTCCTTACATTATATTAATTTTAATTCATAATGTTTTTAGTGACTTAAAGCACTGTGTTTTTTCTGCCCCTTCCCCCATACCAGCTGATTTGAAGCATCGTAAAGTATTCCTATTTTTACTGGGAGATAATGAAACTGACAGGAAACTCTTTATCAAGGAGTAGAACTGCAAGGCAATTACTTGTCTTCGCTTCTCAACACAGCAACAGGAAATTTCCCTAAGGAAGAAAACTCAGTGTCATTTTTTAATCTTTGATATAAGCAACCATATTAGCAGCTTGATTAAGTTAAAACAATATGGATATTTGGTTTGTCTTTTTCTTTTTCAGATTTTAAGATTTTTAGCAACTTCATAATTCACACATTACAAAGAGATTACATACTATGTTATTTAAAATTTCTCATAGTACCCTTAATTTTCCAGAGGGATAAGTAAGCATTATTATATCAGTTGCCTACTTTATTTTTATATAATCTAACAGTCATCTGTCCCGAGGAGGGTGGCAAGAGGATATGGAAACTCCTACTCTTATGTCAAGCTGTCATCTGTTCAATACAAAACAATATTGACAGATTACCAGTGTAAATATCTTAATGATGTCTATCCATATAAGAATGGACAAATGTTCATGCTGTTAAAAATGTACCACCGGAGTACTAATTGATAGCCTTATTTGTATTCTTATCAAAGAAGGTTTATTCTCTGATGTATACAGAAAAATATGTCATCCTTAACTATTGAGCTGTCTACTTCAAATCATAGCTGATGAGATTACACTTGCTGGGTGGCTGTATATAAAATTGCTTTGCTCCTCATTGAGGTGACCTGTTCTACAGAAACAAAATTAAGGCATGATTAACCAGTTTAACTTTAAGCTGTGACCCAGCTACATGGTCAACCATTTAATGGCATGATTAAACAAGCAATAAGCTATAAAATTACTCCACAAAAAGATCTGTAATAACTTTGTAGCTTGTTCTTATTATACCATTAATTGAATGTATGGCCAGGTGCTCCCCTGTGGCTGGGAGCTCCATCAATTGAGGGGGCTTCCAGCTACAGAGATGTACCACCTGCTGCCAGCCCGCACCGACAATGGCACTCTTCCTTATGCTGCTCCCACTGTGAGCCTCATCATCTGTGAGGCTACTAGCAGGGCAGTGCCAGGAACGCTCCTGTTGCTGTGAACCTTATTGTCAGCTATGGGGCTCACAGTAGGGGTATGCTGCCACAGCTGCAAGTCTCATCATCTCCGAGGCACTGCTGAGGAGGGGGCAGGTAGAATGCCATTCTGCCTGCAAGCCCAATCAGCTACAGGGCTCTCAACCATGAGAGCCAGTGCAGGGGGAGTCCATGCTCCCCCTGCACTGGTAGTAAGGTGCAATGGGATCTAATGTGCAATCCTATAATTGCACTTCCTGCCATACATATGTGGCATGGCAGGAGGTGCAGTTGTAGGGCTTGCAAATTCGATCCCATTGCACCTTTACCTGCATGTGTAGAGGGGCCCTGTGTCATCCAATTGCAAAAGCAATTAGGGTGATAAAGATAAAAGGACTGATTCATGGTATATTGCACTGCAAAGAGTTATTTAATCAAAGAATTCTTGGCAGTAAACTAGGAGAGTGTACGGCATTAACATGTCTATCTTGAGCAGCACAATAACATGTCTAACATTCACATGACTATTTTATCTTTTAGAATAGTTTGCAAACAAATGTTTTTGCACATGAACTACACTGATCCAAACAATTTCAAATTTGAGGAAATCAAAATCTGTGGATTAGCTCTTGAATTAACAGTGCTTACTGTGTCTCAAAATGGAGTAGTGCAAAATTCTGCTTAGACTATCAGCTACAATCCTTCCAATAATGTAAATCCGGGAAAACAAAGATTGAACTCCTGCCCCTCTTTGTATAATCTCTAATCATTTTGTCACTCTACTGTATTGTTTTTAAGCTGTCCACGTCTTGCTTGAAGTGTGAAGCTCAAACCTCATCATAGTATTTCAGGTGAGGCATCACCATTGCCAAATTCAATGAAAGAATAATTTCCTTTGATTTGCAGATGACAGTTCTTTCAATACAACCCTGATGGCTTTTTTTTTTTTTGCAAGAACTCACTGTGGACTCGGAGTTAGCTTATAGCACATTGCAGCCGCCTGGTCATTCTCCACAGTTCTGCAGCCTCGCCAGGCATTTCCCAGTCTGCCTTTGTCCCTACGATCTTTCCATCAGAAGTGCATTCCAACACCCTACCCCCTCCACTTTCAACTTCTTAACAACATCTTTGCTTAGGCACTGTAATTGCTAATTTTTTCTCTGGGACTGTACAATGTCTTTACAATTTCTTGCTCAAAGTTTATCAAAGTTCTAGATATAAAAATTTTTTTTAAATGTTGTCTTTCTTAGAGAGATCTATATTTAGGTACATAAATAACATTAACTTCTATGGAAGCTATGGGTGGTTACACAGTTTTATTTAGATGTATAAGTTTTCAGCACTCAAGTGAAATGTTTAGCTTGGGTGTAAAAATATGAATTAATTCAGCTTTATGAAGCAGATCCTCAGTTATTGTCAGTGGTCATAACTCCAGTGCAAAAATCTATTGATTTTAGTGGATCCATGATCATTTACTAACTGAAAATGAACCAAGAAGTGAATTTTAAAAATAGACTTAAGGTAAGTTTAATATTTTTTTTATTATTGTTATATTTTTACAGGTTGCCCATATAACAGGGCTTAAGCTTGAATTAGGCAAGTCTTATTTACTATCTTGGACTCAAATGCTCAGTAACAGTGAAAGATTTAACTGTCATCCTGCTGCCAATGCAACAGCAAAAAAATGGAGAGCTTATTGGCTGCATCTAGAATGTAAGCAGAAAAATATTTCTCTAACATGAACTATAAGTAAATGATTAAGATGAGTATCTTTCCCCCCCCCATGGTTTAATATTTAAAAACAACTGGTAGTCTAAGTTTGGAATAGAATTTGTGAGATAAATTTCTCCATCTATAAGACTTTTTAAAAACATATGGCCAGATTCTTAAAAACAGTTGCCAGATCTCTTTTAGAATAACTTCATGAACCTATAATCATTTGCAGCAGCAAAGGATCTGGCCCAAGTTCAGAGAAAATGCAGTGCTCTTGAAAGAGAGGAACAAATAAAAGTAAAATTATGCAGAATTGAATAAACTTTATACAAATGCCAGGTACCATTTCTCCCAGGCACGGAACGTGCAAGGCCTACTTGAATGAGGCACAATTCTCTGACCACTAAAACAGGCTCTAAGTAAATATTGGTTCAGCTGGAACAAGAGGTCAGAAGAAATCCTTGAAGTTTTGGGAAGACTTGATTCAGCCTTCAGTGTGGAGGCTAAGATGTATATTGAATCCAGATGTCTTGGATTGAATCCAGATGTCTGTGTGTGTTCTGTTCTGAGGGAAACCATACTGCAGATCTCCAGCACCCCCCCTTTCACCTTCCCTCCCAGGGAGGTGTGTTGCTTGCTGGACTCAGCTGCTTCAATCAAATGGGGCAGAACACACGTGCTCCACAATCACCACACTGATGCCGGGAGACACAGGCTGACTCTGAGCAGTGTGAATCAGTTGATCAGGGCTGCCCTGTGCACTGCTCTGTGCTTTCTGTCTCTGGGCAGACCGAGGATGTGCCAAGTTGGGGATCAGTCTCAGGGGTAGCCCGTGCCCCTCCTACCAGTTGCCTGTGCTGCAGAGCATGTTGAGGTAGGTACAAAAGGCCTGGATCTGCAGCATCAGCACTGCAAGCTCTTTCCTCTTCAGGGGCTCAGCATTCAAATCCAGGTGTCTCCACATATTTTTTTCTACCAGGAGAACAAACCTGGGACGGTTCCCCCAGGTTATGTGACTGTGTATACACAGTCTTAGAGTACCATGGGCTGAAGGCATCCTCCCCCCCGCCCCCACAATATCTGCTATCTTTTCAAGGAACTCTTAAATGACATTGCTTCATTCTAAAAATGGGAGCCTGTAGAATTTTCTTTTATAAGTTTTCAAATTAAGGCTATCTAATAGTAATACACAAAATATTATAATTTTCAGAAACACATTTCTGTACCAAATGTTCCCTACTGTTACAACTCTCCCAACCTTGGCTATCCTGTCCATCAAATTCAGCATACTACTTCAGGTTTAACAGCAAACCTCAGCACAAATGTTAAGTATGTTAGCTGTTCTCAGTCTCCTACTATATCAATTGATATACTTTTCTTGGAAGTGAAATATCATTACGATAATATACTGCAATTTAAGGTAAATATTGTTTCATTTGTTTAAAAAAAAGATTCCTTAAACGTACATATGAGCACCTTAAAAATAATTCAATTTGAAGAATTTTAACAACTTTGTCATTAGGATGAAAGTATTGATCATTAGCGACACAGTGATAGTAAATATTATTTGCTAACTTTTTGGGATATTCCTACTTAGAACATATCATAAAATAAATAACCTGAAGCATTGGTTTTAGTAAACTGTAGGTAATAAAACAGTACTCCATAACTAGGGGTCTGTCCAGCTTGAGGATGTACCCAGCTGATTACATGGCAGATTGCAGGGCTGGCTGCCATTTTTGAGGGCTTATCATGGCTGGGACCCCCTCTACACCTGTGGCTGAGGGACCCTGGTGGCTCCACCTCTCACCACTGATTGGCTGCCAAGGCTGTCCATCAGATGGCCCCGCCCCCTTACCATTGATGGGTTGCAAGTGCTGAAACCCACCTCTTGTCACCAATTGGTGGAAAGGGATGGGGCCACATAATAGGCAGCCCTATCAGCCAACCCATGGTGAGGGGTGGGGGTGGCAACCATTTTGGCTGCTATCCTCCCTGTGTATTGGCAGCCTCCCTCCCCCTTCTCCTGCCCCTCAGCAGAAAAAGGAACGTGGTACTGAAAGAGGATGCTTCTACTTGAGGCACATTTGCAAGAGACTTTTCCTTTTTTAGCTAACAGAAATTAGCCCAGTGGTTCTCAGTCGTGGTCAACATGGGCCACAGTATCCTCATGGGTACTGTGACACAGATGCTGCCACTGTGGCAGTAGCCATGTAGAACTATCCTGCATGCGGGGCTACAGCACATACTCACACTTGCTTTGGGATGTCTGAAAAGTCTGATAAGCACACAAGAATTTGGGCCACGGCCCTTCCTGTTCTGGCCCACGTCACTCTCTTTCCAGAAACAGAGGTGAGCAAGTGTTCCACCCAGGCGCCTCTTTCTGGGAAGAGCCTGGAGCCAGCAATCTTGTCTGCTTGGGGAGGGTGCCTTGACTCTGAAATGTTTGAGAACCACTGGATTAATCTGTTGTATTTTTTAAAGCTGTATTGGCCACTTTAAAAGTTTTTCTCTGTTAGAAATCTTTTTGTGTAAAGAGGACTGAATGATATCCCTTTAGTTAATGTGGGAGAAAGTGATTGAAATAAAGGATTGAAATTTTAAGAGTCATCAGTGTACACAACAGATGAATAATTTATACCTGTTCAAGTGAACCAATTTCTCCTTTACAGATCCGTGATTATAACAGTAAAAGGTATGAGGTTCCAATATCATTAAATATCCCTAACAGTGTTAGAAGTACAGTTGTGAGTCGATTCTATGAAGCATCAGTTCAGAATGAACCATTTGAGATCCGGGTTCGATGCAAAAGGGCAGGGACTGTTATATAAGCATTTTTTTTGACTATCTAAATATTTATTTTTCAAATTTTTGATTGTCCTAAACCATCTTAGCATCCACTGTGCTGCATGGCTCTTACAATTCACAGACTCTTATATACAACCCCCAAACTGGAAGGAATCAGTCAGATGAAAGCCTCTCTTCCTGAAGTCTGCTCAGCCACTGCCTGGATTATGTGAATTGTTTTCTGAACAGCCTGTAGAATAGTTGTTAATGGAAAAACTTATATAAAACTAGTTTTACTGAGAACACCCTACCTCCCTCACAGTTGACCAAATGCTTTCCCACTTTTCGCATAACTGGTCTTTGAAATTTTTCCCACTGCAGTAAAGTGGCATGACAATATTTTATTTTTTCTCTGTAATTCCCTTTTCAGTTAGCTGGATTAATTTACAGTTTGCACCCATCTTTTGCATGGGCATTATCCTTTTTAATTAATTTCCTTCAAAAATTGTATTGCTTGATTTTTATTTTTATTTTTATTTTTGGTGTCATGGGTGTGACTATAAGATGATTTGCTTCCTTGTGACTAGACATGGGCTCTGATTGACTGACTTTCTATTTTATTTCCTTTTTTCAGTGGCCAGGGTTTGCCTCTGTGGGGTGTTTTATTTCTTTGTTACTTTGGAGCCCATTTGGCTATATACATAAATTCAGTAATCTCCATGTCTGGTAAAATAGTCCTGTACTGCACTGTAAATTTCAAAGTAAGGTACAAATGGTCCTGGCAGTTGGAGTCAAAATTGCTTTTGCCAGGAAAAATAAGATAGGTAGATTTATTGTATGCTTTTCTAAATAAATATATGATTAGATATTTCATATTCATCCTTGAAACGGTGAAATATTGTTCTAGGCAATATTTATATCAACCTAAGTTTTTCATGAACCTTCCTGCACTGCCTGGGCAGTTCATACCTCTCAAAGCTGTTATTCTAGGCTCTTGAGCTATGTACAGACATTCCCAGGCATTAGTGGGAGGTTAAATCAATTAAAAAATCAGGTAAGTCAGGATTGGGGGGATAGTGGGGGGTTGGGTATCCAGCAGGCTGGGGGAGATCATGGGCCCACTGGGGGATGTGGGGAGGCTTGACCTGCGAGTCAGGTAGTGGGGGCAAGCATGACCCACAAGGGGAGGGGGAGGGCAGGCACAACCCATGGGTGGGGTGGGTCCTCCCCCACAGTTAACCTGCACCCCCATTCCTCCCAATCCTTTCCCCATTGGGACTTACTTGCTCAGCTCCAGCAGCGGTGAATGGGGATAAAAAGTGGCTGCACATGAAGTGGCTTGTGGGATGGGGGTTGAGAAAGCTAGCTGGCTGGCTGGGGGGGGGGGGGGGGGTGCAAAAAACAGTCCAGTGTGAGGGAAGGGAGGTGTGTGAAAAGAGTAACCTTGGGGCTGCGGCCAGTGGCTAGGTTTTCCCTACCCTGGGACTACACAGGGGAAGTTCCATGCATCAGTTTGACGTAAATCAAATAAGTCTGATACTACATTGATCCAGGTTCATTTTAAACTGGTTTCTGAAATTTTTAGACCAGTTTCTGTGCATGGAACCTCTGTTCAGTTACAGGTTTAGACTGATTGCTGGTTACTGGGAATGAGATCCTAAGTGTAAGGTCAGCACCAGGACAAACTACATTTAAATTGGGTGGCCATTTTGAACCCAATTTGATCTCCCCAAATGTCTCTAGTTAGCTCTGGTGTTCTGATGTAGATCTGTCTGCTACATTTAGTTCACATTCTGTAAGTTTTCTGTGCAACCATAGCAGTCAGACATACATTTTTCTAAAAGAAATGAAAGTTGTGTTAGATAGGTGCTGAGACAGTACATGGGCATGTGTGCTGTGACACAGACAATTTAACTCCTTTCTTATAATTTCCTTTCCATTCTTCACTGATGATGGAGTGATTTATTTTTGCTATTACAGTTGGGATTCTCAGGTACCTGGCTTCACTTCTAGTGACACGTTCATTCAGATTTCTACTCATCTCCCATCACAGTGTGTATATGGATTTGGTGAAAACTGAACACGCTATGTTTTGGCGTGATATGAAGTGGAACACCTGGGAAATGTACACAAGACCAACTGCTTGGTGCAAGTAGTCTTTGATTTCAGCTTTGATTACTCTTGAAGCTGCTGCTCTTTATCTTTGATTTACACAGATTTATGGATTCCCAGCTTGATCTTCTA
Organism: Crocodylus porosus; assembly: GCF_001723895.1. Lineage (NCBI taxonomy): Eukaryota > Metazoa > Chordata > Crocodylia > Crocodylidae > Crocodylus > Crocodylus porosus. The sequence continues at coordinate 10,656,528 of NW_017728910.1, read as the reverse complement.
TGAAGATAGATAATACTTTTCAAAAACTTAAATGTTCCAAAGAACAAATTCTGCCTTGGATAATAGATGATATATGCATATAGACTATAGGCCAGATACTGAGATGTGACTAAGTTGTTCTCAGACAGTGACACCCTGTCTGTTTTCCTGATTTACGTGAATGAATCAGGCAGAAAGGCACAGCATAAAGGTCTCCCTTATTTTACAGCACTTCATATCTGAGTCCTGAGCTACTTCTTGGGCCTCTTTAATGTTCAAAAGACCAGAGTCAAAGGCAACTGAAGTCAAAATACTCTCTGGATACAAAATTAGGCACACAGTCCATGGTAATTTGTACTATGAAAAATATTTATAATACAAAATAAGTTTATGGCCATCTCTAAATCAATTTGATTCTGAGAACAGACCAAGATCTTGAGGCTAAGGTAGTTCATAGCAAATGTGGTTTTTGATATTATGGGGCATTAAACTCTTTAAAAGATTTTACACAGCTATTTACTTTTGGAATACAGATGATATCCCATATATATATATATATATATATATATATGAAAAATCATCCCCCTGCCTGTTCCTCACACATATATATACATGAGATATTTACGATTTCAGGATGTTGCATTGTATAATACAAATAGTCACTTTCCTAAACCATGGAATGGTTGCCTGCACAATAATTTACTTATGTCTCCTCTACATTTCTTGAAACCCCACATCACTGTTTGATAAAATAGTATTTTCAGGTAAATCAGTGTTATGGCATATTTATGTATAGTTATGTTATTTTGTATATGATGATATGAGGTTTGCAGCCAGTGGGCACATCTACATGAAACATTTATTGTGGAGCTTCCTAATTAGCTCTGCAGTAAAGTTTCAACATTTACACATGCAGTCCTGTTAGGCCACAGGAAATTAATTAACTCTACCATAGCTTAGTGCTTGTAAACACAAGTACTGTCACATGGAAGCGTTCTTTAGTGCACAGTAACGCACATGTAGACACTGATGGGCTGGCTGGGGCATGAGGGTGCTACAGTGTGGGGGGTCATCTGCTGGCTAACACAACACTGGAGCACCCTCATGCTCCAGTCAGCCCCTCTGCAGCACATTGAGCCCAGTTGGAGCAGTCCTGGGCTGGCAGGCTGACCCCCTTGGGCTCCCTGCCAGCTGGGGCTGCTCTGACCTGGCTCAACATGCTGTGGTTCCTGGAGCAATAAACTTCAGTGTGATATGCACTGGAATTTATTGCTCTGTGTAAACTGCACATGTAGATGCAGCCACTATAAGGTTAAAATGAAATAGTAAAAACATTTGTCTCTGCCTTTTTATCTACCTACCTCTTTTCCATCAATCCAAGAACTACTTAGCATAAATGATTTTTTCCCCATCATTATAGCTAGTATTTTGAAATAAGAGATGTAACAGAGAATGATGTGTTTTATGTTTTTATATGTATGTAGAAACTGCTTGGAAAGCTGGAATTTATCAATATTTATTTGGGAATTTATCAATATTTATTTGGGAATATGCAGTAGTACAATTCCTTTTTTTCCCCACTTGAGTGCTCTCTCACATATTGAGTTCATCCTGTCAGGCTAATGAAAATCATCTTTGACTGGGAAATTTAAGTATTTACTTCAGTGTGATTTGAAACTGCATTTACTATATTTGCCCAAACACAAGATAACTGTGAAAGTAAGATCTTTCCCCTCCCTTCACTCCCCCCCATAGTTAGGTTCTATGGATGGAAAATTTATAAATTTATTATAATTTTGTCTGTATGGAATCTAATTATCGAGGGATCATGTTAAATTCACCCCCCCTCCCACTGCAGGTGATGGGGGAAGGAGTGATGAGGGGGGCAATACTGAGGCAGGTAGTGGGGGACAGGCAGTGGGAGAGGCAGTAGGGAGGCAGTGGGGGACAGTGGGCCAGGCAATGAGAGGGTTAGAGAGTGAGAGAGCTTGACTCCTGATGCCTAACCTCCACAATTAACCACTGCCCCTCCTTGTGCCTGCTCCCCCCTCCCCACCACAGCCTCAGGTCCCGGCTTCTTCCCCCCTTCACACTGGTTCTGTGACCCCCAGCCTCAGGTCCCCACTCCTCCCTTCCTCCCATTTCTCCCCTCCAAAGTCTCTCCCCCCTACTCTCTGCCTATCCCCCCTGCCTTACCTTTTCTCTAAGCTGTCAGGCTTCATCCCTGCTGCAGCCTGAGGCACTGAGCAATAACTCCGTCCCAGTCCTGTAATAGCAGCATAGAGCACTGCTGCTACAGGGCTGGGCTGGAGCACGTGCTCCATGCTCCAGGCTGTAGCAAGGACAAAGCCTGCTGGTGTGGAGTAAAAGTAAGGAGGTATGGGACAGAGGGGGAGACAAAGGTGGGGAGGAAGTATCTACAGCTGCTGCCCCAGATCCAGCTCCAACCCCAGGCTAGAGCTGGAGATGCAGTGTCTGCCTGCCCCCGCACTGCTTTCTTCTCAGTTACAAGGTGTAAGGGGCTTTTATTCCTTATTAACTGACTAAATATAGTATATCTCTACATGATGATGGTATATGGCTAAGAGGCATTTGGAGGAAAGGGAAGAGATTCAGGAATGACTTAAAATTTGGATCATCATGGCTGCATCACTCTATTACTCTTATACTATCACAATAATTTACTTCAACCTTATAATTTCATTGTAAGTAGAAAATACATGACTATTTATTACAGTGTAAAAAGTGAATTCTTATGGTTTCTACCCCTTCTTCATGGCCTTGGAACATGATGGAAATGCTTATGGAATTATTTTACTTAACAGTAATGCAATAGGTAAAAAAACCCTCACCTTTTATTTTCTAATGGTGTTTACATAACAGTAATATTAACATTTTCATACGAGTAGTTTTATCTGATTACTCATTTCCTGTTCTAGATTTTTTCCTGTTCTAGATACCAGCCAACTCCTGCTCTGACATATTGCACAATTGGAGGAATTGTGGACTTTTACGCGGTTTTGAGCCCCACTCCAGAGTTTGTTGTTCAAGAATACACTGCAGTAGGATTGATACAATATTACAAGCCATACATTATTTTTTCTTGTAGGTTTTTATTGCCCAGTTTCAAAACTCTGTTTTTTCCTATTTTATTTTTAGTTGATAGGGTGACCACTCATGCCACCTTATTGGGCTTTGGGATTCCAGCTATGCCAGTATGCATACAGAAATGAGTCTTTGATCTGTATATGGAAATGAAAGCAGCTCAGATACCCTATATATGCTTTTTGGACTTTTAATTTGTGGTATTGCTTGAAACCTTTCTTTTCAGACTACTCACTAAAAACAGAGAGAAAGAAAGAGAAAGGAAACCATTGAATAATTAAGAATACTATATATACTTTAATTTCACTTCTTTGTGTACTCCAAGAGCTAGATTCAGCCTTCTAAAGGCCGTCATACTGTTCAATTGGATTGCCTACTATAAGTCCTCATTGAATTAATGGAGGTTTCCCTGCTTGACACTTCGCTGATGATTTTGTGTAAATGATTTTATGCCAGGTTTGCCAACCTGAGAACATTTTTTTCATTGACAAGCTGCACTTTTTATTTTTTTTTTTACAGACAACCAATTTTAATTTATCATATGTTTGGTGTTAAACCCTTAAATTTGAACCCAACCGTTGTCACTGGTATCTAGGGCCTGGTCCAAGGAATACGAGTACATGTATAGTATATAAAACATGTGTGTCAGAAAAAAAGTTATTTTGTCACTAAAAATTTTGCAGATTGTCAGGAAAAAAAAAGTTGTGGCCTGCCAACCCTCCTTGACTATAGCAGTGGTTTTACACCATGCTGTACCACACACAGTCCCACCCCTGCTAACCCCATTCTCCCATCCGCACACACACTACCACTCCCTCTTCTGGCTCACAGTTCCCTTCCTGCAGCATTCCCCCCACCCTGTACCTTCAAGGAAAGCAGCTGCTAGAGACAAAAGCTGGCCAGAAATGTAGTGGCAGCACATGGATAGGCAGGGGTGGGGAATGTCTTTGCAGGTTCCCAGGCACCCAAAGCTCGCTGAGCTCACAGAGTCACGAGAGCACTCTGCAGGGTGCTGCACTCCCACTCAGATACCAGGTGAGTACTGCTATTCCCTCTATCTATCAAGCTTATCATTGTTTAGTATTTTTACAGACTGCTGCTCCACTTTTTTTACAGACTTTCCATACAGGCATTTTTTCCCTATTTTTTTACTTGGCTGTACATTTACAGACAGTTGGCAGCCTTGTTCTGGGCCTCCCAAAAGACAGGGCTCTTACTTAGCTACCCATAATGGGTTAGTGAGTAATTGAAAGGAACAGCAAATGAGGGAAAGAGAAAAAAACAACATGTATTTAATGTTAGTATTGGAACGTTCAGGTGGTCTTTGAAGAATCATCTGCTTTTTACTGCAGGCAATAAATTTGAAATGCACGTGAGCCCTATCTAATGGTGCTTCACATTAATGGCACTTCTTCATTAGGATTCAGTTGACAGAGAATCATCTTAGCATGATACAAACTGATAATACCTTTATTTCTCAGGCACTGACTCACACATACGTATATTTTCCCTATATATATAGGTGTGTGTGTGTGTGTGTGTGTGTGTGTGTGTGTGTGTAGGAAAAATATACACGTGTGTGACTTTATTCAGAGAGATGGATGGATAGACAGATAGAAATAAAGTACCATTTGTCCCTTTATTAATCTGTAGTGGATAGTAAATTTTCTATGTTCAAAATGAATTTAATAGATGAAAGGTCTAATTGCAAATGGAACTTGATTTTTGGACTGTACAAATACATTCAGTAGATAATTTTGCTAGATGGTACAGCAGTTTCCTCTCTTACTTTTCAGAAAGTCAGCAGTTCTTTTGATTTACCTACTGTGGTATAAATAGGCACTTAAAAATAGTTGCTTATTTTCATGCATTGTTTTATGAACCACAGGATGTACAATACACGGATATTGATTATATGGAAAGGCAGTTATATGTCACGCTTAGTCCACACTTCTCTGGATTGCCAAAATTTGTTGACAAAATAAAAGCAAAAGTAATTAGATTCATCATCATTATTCTGGTCAGTCTTCATGTCTTTCCCGTCCTTCCCTTAACCTGTTCCTTAAACTCATAGATAATAGCAAAGCATATTTCACATAAAGCGCTGATACATATGACTTCCATTTAAGTAAAAATTTATTGGCAGGGCAGGGGATGGAGCCTGTTTGATTTGCAGATTCAGCCAATTCAGCGGTGGCCAAATCTCTGAATCAGATTCGTCTGAATCAATTCAGGACAGTGATTTGAATCACCAAATCAAATCATTGTCCCCCAAATTGGCTGAATCCAAAGTAAATACTAGCTGCTTCACAGAGGCCTAACAATTATCAGTGGGACACCTTGTGCTGCCAGTAGTTGTCTCCAGAGAACACCTGTGCCACGCAGCCTCTGGCATGTGGCAAGTTACCAGGGTGGGGTAGGGGAGCCTGGGGCCAGCATGGAGCTGGCCCCAGCAGCCTTACCTGGGATCTGGGGGCTGCAGCAGTGGCAACACTGCTGCACAGAGCCTGGCTGGTAGCTGGAGTGTGGTTCCAGCTGGGCAAGCTTTCTTTTCACATGGTGCACGCAACCCCTGCGAGCGCCACTTCACTTTTTTTTGGCATGGGATATCCAGGGGTCAAAAAAAGCAAACAAATCCCTGCACTTATCCCTTGCAGCTTGGAGAACACCTGAACATACTGAACATGCTTCACTCATCTGGACATGGCCCATGGGGCTAACTCTGGACCCTGAATTTCCTGATTCACTTTAATTCCCATTGACTTTACTAGGTGTTTGCGACAAATAGTTTCCTGCATTGTTTGAATCCATGGGAAATGATTGTATATAGGTAGTAAATAAAGTCATGAATTAATTAAATGCTTAAAGATCATATTATTAGCACACATAAGACATTAAACCAGAGACCAAAGGTTTCTGTAAAATATTGATTAGTTTATAATCCGCTCTTGTTGTCTTTCACAGAAAACATCTTTCCTTCCTACTGGCTTCAAGATTTGACTACTGACAGAGTCTGGCTTCAATAAGGAATGTGCTCTTCCTGAAGTAGATAGTATGAGATCCAAATAGACTAAAACATGTTTATTATTTTGGAGAGAGCAGGTAAAGGGGTGCCTGATTTTTATTTATAATTAAGCCATTTATGGTGCTCTGTTTTGGAGTTCTTTGCCATCACCAAATGAGCTGCTAGTTTTCATTTACACAATGATAATGTAAAATGGCCTCAAAGTAGGTTTAAATATAATTTATGCCTGATTTTACACAATCAGCGGATTGTAAAGTGGCTTTAATGCAAGTGAAAATCAGACTCTGAGAGTCAGAACTCTGAGGATGATTTCCTGATTTTACATTTATTTGTTATTTTCAGGAAACCATGCGGCTTTTCTGTGCCTCAATTTATTTAAAAATATAGTAATTACATTCTGATTACATTGGAGTAATTGGCTGTCTTTATTTATTTGTTAAGCAAAACTAAATGAAAATAAAGTAAACTAAATGTAAAAAAACTAAACTAACACTTTCTACTATTATCTCATTACCTGTATTCAGTTCCAAGTAAGCCAAGCTGTTTAATTTTAGAACTTCTGTAAAATTAAAATGTTTGTTTTCCATACTGTTACACTTCCCAGACAATTAGTAAGTTTTTTTGTATATTGATTTTTATGTAAATTGCAACATAATGATAATAAATACATACCTATTGATTGCGTATATGTCAGCCTGAAATACATATATGTCTATCAGAAATAGTAAGTAATAAAAACAGAGAGAAGGGAAGGAAGAAGGGAAAAGGATGAGATAGAAGGGAAAAAGATTAGCATACAAGAGGTAATAATTCAGTTAAGCTAGTTAGAATTTAGTTGCAAAAATACTCTAAAGCATCTTTCCAAACTGCATTAAATTTTCCAAGCAATTACACCTGCAAAATGTGATTCTTTCAATGGATGCTAGTTATGCTATTTGAAAATCACAAGTTTTAGGTTACAGCTAAGCAAATTTTACCTATGATGAAATCCAAAAAATATGCACGTTTATGGCTAAAAATGCAGTAGTTACACCTGACTGCTCCATTTACATCTATGCTTTGTGTTATTTTGTCAGCTATACAAAGCTTATATAGCTTTCCCAGACTTCTTGCACAATTCAGTGGTAGGAAACAAAATTAACAAAATTTCATGCTAATCCCAGTCACCCAGAGAAAAGTATTGAGTTTGATGGCCTGTGGACTGTAAGCGTCTGTTTTATCTGATTATTTTCTAATTATTTTTTTGTTTTCTAATTGCTAGAAATTCCTACTAAACTAAAAGCTACTTTAATTCTCTGAGGTCCTTCTGTAGCTTTCATAAGAAGATTTGGTTTTAAATCTTAATACTATTGAACTGGAAAATTCAGAACATGTTCACAGCCAGATCAGAATTTTCTGAAGGTTTGTCCTCTTCAGATCCAGATATTAGGGAAGAGGGGCCATGTGCAGAGATTTAAACACAGATCTAAACTACCTCAAAATTGTGGCTATTCATTCTAGGGTTTTTGTTGGGATTCAGTGTAAAACACCAACTTGTCCTGGTATAATATAGGAATGAAGTAATGGGATTTTACTCTGTTATATCATTAGCAGAGCTCAAATTATTCTGGGGACCTCAGAATTGCACCATAACTTTCAGTGGATTCATTTGTTTATTGTTGTGCACCGGTGGTAGTTGGAAAACTGCTTATCTGTTAATGATGAATATGTACTTCCTTACAATGTACTTCCAACCCCTTGTGCTGCAGCGAGAGTATATTTTCTAGATTCTTCTTTTCTCCTCTTTTTTTAAGTCTGTGCCCTTTTCAATGTAGTATTGGATATTTAAACCTTCATTTTGTAGTACCGTATCGTCTTGTGTACTACATAAGCCCAAAGAAGATGCCTTATTTTTGGGAAGGCAAAATGAAGAAAACATATTTTTCCAGAGTTATGGCTGCATACAGCAGGGTCATACATTAATTTAGAGTTGATTCTTTTTCCTGCTCAGGAAAAAGCTATAGTTTTTAACCCTGTCATAGTTGAATTATCAGCTGCTGTGCCAAAAGCTGAAACTGTAGCTGCTGCTGAAGACTGGACTATTCTAGGAGCTAACATAGTCAGCAGCTCTATGAAATAAGAGGAGAGAGACCAGAAGTACCTAAATTGCAAATCCCCTAGCAACATTGTAGAATAAAGGGTAACTTGATTAGTTAGAAGGAATCAAGTAGAGTCTAATGAACCCTGAAGTCAATGGTTTCCTAACTGCTGCCTGAATTAGAAATGCTACTGCTGCTATTCTGGGCAGAAAAATCAGCTTTTCTGCTCAAGACACCACAGTTTGTAATGATAATTTTGGGAGATGTATGTAAATACAGAATTACTATTTCTGTCTTGACTACTACTAATTCCCCCAGGTCCCTTTCCATCTTCTCTAGTTGCTTTTCTCTTCCATTCCAATTTTTACTTCTTTTTCTCCTTCATCTCTTTCAGATTCCTTTAAAAAAAATTCTTAATCCTTTTAATTGCCAAGTGATGAAAACTCTTGGACTTCATGGTCCAAAGCAGGAATATGGCACTTCCCAAAAGTAGTGATAGAGTTTATTAGTGCAGGTATTAAGCCTGTACAAAGCAACTAGTATTCGCTTTGGATTTGGCTGATTCAGGGGATGGTGATTCAGTTCAGTGATTCAAATCACTGTCCCAAATTGATTCAGCTGAATCTGATTCAGAGATTTAGCTTCTGCCAAATCTCTGAATCACACAGGCCTATTCCCTGCCCAATTCTGCTGCCCTGGCAATAGTTGCCCCACCTGCTCCAGCTCCCAGCACTTTGAAAAAAATAAGCCCACACTTACCGGCTGCTTCCTAGTAGGGGGACAATCCACGCTACCCCCCACTGCCCCGTGTTGCATGGGGGCTCTGCATGAGCCCCCCAACACCCCTTCTGTTTTCCCAGCACCCTCCCCCCCATGGCTACCCTGCCTGTCCCCTGTCCTGGCTCTTTAAGAAAAAACAAAACAAAAAACACCCCCTGAACTCACCAGTTCCTGCCTGGCCTAGGGGCAATCCCTGCTGCCCCCTGTCCCATGCAGGGGGGGTCTTTCACAAGCCCCTTGAAGCTCCTAGGCCACTGAAGGAGCTGGCTTTTATTTTTCTTAAAGGGACAGAGATGGGGTGGGCAAGGCAGCTATGGGTGGAGCTAGGGGAGCAGCAGGGTCAGGGTTCTCATGGCAGAGCCCCCCACATAGCATGGGGCAGTGGGGGGCAGCAGGGATTGCCCTTCAATCTGGCAGCACCTAGTGAGTAGGGGCTTTTTTTTTAAAGAGCCAGGAACTGGGGCCAGGAGGGGCAGCCATGAGGGGCAGGGCTCGGGGAGTAGACAGAGGTCAGGGACACTTGGAGGGTCTGGGGGAGCAGGTAGGGGATGGGGCCTGACAGGGGTCCCCCCATGGTGCGCTCCTCCCTCTTCCAGCCCCCACCTCCCCTGCCCCTTACTTACGAGCTCCGAGTCCAACTCCCTGCGCAGTGGGCAGAGACTGCCCAAATCACCAGACTTCTCTGAATCTTTTCCAAATTGATTCAGAGAGCTTCAGAATTGATTCAGACCCTTTTATTGGTCCCCTGATTCGATTCGGATTTGGAGATTCTGCCACCAAATCAGGCTGAATCTTCTCCGAATTCAGTCAGCATCTGAAGCTTTGCACAGCCCTATTATGTATGTCTTTAGGTTTCAAACATATGCCATTATAACACATTTTTATAGACTTCAGTTAGTCAGGGATTTAAAATTTTGAATGACTTTTTGAACACATCTGTCCTGATGAATCAGCAAGAAACACCTTGCAAAATTGAATCATTGACAAATGATTGAAAGATCATTGACAAATATTTCTATTTTCTGTCCACTTAATCTAATCAACATATATGTAGCCCTGTTGCTGCAGTATTGGAGCACCTAACAGAAGTATGTAGGTTATGCCTTTATAGTAGGAAATTTTAAATATGAATGTTTATCTGAGTGACTGTTCCCATATTACCTTATGATACCAAAAAAAATAAAAAATAAAAATAAAAAATCCAACTGACAAAGGTAACCATGCATAACCATGCTCCTGATTGCTCTCAGAAAGTAAGCATAAAGATTTTTAGATGAGTTCATTACAAGTGGATTACTGAAGGTCAAAATGTTGCTGTTTCATTAATACATTGCTGTTTGCCAACAGGCAGTCCTCATTCTTAATTACTGAGATATTTTACTTTCATTACCTCATTAGCATCATTGTGGTTTTTGAATGTTGAGCTATTGTTTTTAGGTTGAGTCTTCTGTTACTTCAGTCCCTTGAGTTGGAGACTACACAAGGCTATCAAACAGTTTGCTGTAATTATTGTCTCTGCAGGACAAGCTCCAGAACTAGATGAGGCTAGATGAGATAGTTAGTTTGTTTCAAAAATAGAATGGGCACACAATTTCTGTTGGCAAATAAATATTATATTCTTATATCAAAGAACAGACATGCCTAGTATGCAAAAAAATGTTTGACATTTTTCAGTGATGCTACATGTAGCTTATTACTTTAACCAGTAGACAACATAATTCAAAAACTGAAGCCATGCACGAGCTATTAAATGTTTCAAAATTCAGAGATGCAATCATTCATATGTCTGTTTCTTCCTGTAGCATCTGGTCAGTGGGCTTTACAAAGAGAAAATGAATGAATGCATGGTATGCAATCAAAATACTGACACATGCAAACCTGCATTCTGTCATATTGAAATTAGAGTTCGAGGAAAAAAATTTTCAATCCATTACTTGGGAGTCTGCAAACATGGGCCAGATCTAAAAAATAAAGGACTTAGAAACTTAAAGTGGGGCTTAAGTAGAATTTAGGCTTTCCATACTGCTGTCCCGATAGCTTGGGTAAGCTATTGCTGAACTTTGAAGGCCCCAAGTCTTCATGGCACTGCAACTTTTTACCTTAAAATTCTCTAGGCATCTGAAGGCTCCATTTCTGGACATGCGCAAAACCACCTCAGTTTGACAGTGCTGAGCAGCTTCATGCACAACTTATACCTACCACAGGGGGGCTTGAAACAGTAAGTGTTCTCAAAGAACACTGACACAAATGCGCACTGATGCAATCAGGGGTGGAGTAAGATTCATTGGGGCCCTGGGCCTGGTAACCCCCCTGCCTCGCAGCCATGGGCTCTGTTCCCAGGCAGCACAGTGGGAGGAGCATCCACAGCAGGATGCAGGCCCAGAGCAGGAGCCGTGGCTCCCCACCACACACAGGTCTGTATTGGAGCCACCACTGGGGTATGGAGCCACTGCTTGCCATGTGCACATGGCATGGACCAAGCTCTGGAGGCAGCCCCTTTCCCTGCCGTGGCTCAGATTGGCTTCAGTGGCATGCAGCAGCCATGGCCCACCACATCATGCTTGCGCAGCCTGGCCCAGCCCAACCCAGCCACCGGTTTCATTCACATCAAGGCAGGGGCTCTAGGCCTGGGCCCAGCTGGCCTGTTCATTAATTTGCTCATGGACACAACTCCCTTCTCCTTTCTTTTCAACCACAGCCACAGGAGAAGCTCCCTGTATTCTTCAGTAGATAGACTATCAGAGCATTTTGTCAAGAAGTGAGTGCCTTTGGTTTGATTCCCTTTTTTCCTTGAAGAAAATCAAACCTGCAGTTGCTTTTTCCTACATAAGCACCCTAAGAACCCAACTAGTTACCCATGCGGCCCTTGATATCTTACCAAAACTCAGTAAGTGGCCCTCCACCTGAAATAATTGCCTGTCCTTACATTAGTTTGACCTGGCTCGCCGAATGTCTATATAAATCAGGTGCTACAACAGGGCTGCCAAAAAGCCCCACTGAAGCACCCAATCTATACAGACTCTGGGGAGCCAGGTCAAATGAAGGTGCTGCTGCTTCTGATAAAGCACTGGGGGGGAGGGGTATTGTTTTTTGCACATCTGTTACCACCCCATTGAATCAATCTTCTGAGATAATGAGTACATACAGCTCCTGCAGCAGGAAGCGTGGTTGCTCAACATTTCTAAAAACTAGTTATGTATGGATTTAGATACCTGACCTTAGAGAAATGTGAAAATGTGGCTCTAAGCATTTTGTGCAGTTTTGTAGGTACAGTATCTTATTTTTTTCTTATGAGCAGCACAGTTCACTTTTAAGGGTTTTGAAAATATTCTTTATAGGTGTAGGTAGTAGCCGTGTTCATCTACAGACATAGGCAGACAAGGTTATTTGGGTGAATCTGATCTCTTTTATTAGACCAACTTAAATAGTTGGGAAACAATTTTTAAGCAAGCTTTCGGGTGTCACTTTATAACCTGCGTGACATCTGACTCTCTAGGTACTTCTCCACTATTCATCTTCTTTCTCTCCCCCCCACCCAGCCTCTCTCTCACCCATTGACTCCCCAGTCTACATCTTCACTGATTGGTTATCATCTGCATACCAGCCCAGCCTCTGGCTTCTTTACTTTTCATTCCATCTAGGAAGAGCACACATCAACTGCTGAAACTTCCTCAGCCTGATGAAGGGTTTTTGAACCCAAAAGCTTGCTTAAAAATTGTTTAAGTTTGTCTAATAAAAGATATCAGATTCACCCAAAGAACCTTGTCTGAAAATATTCTTTCAAGTTCTCATCTCTAGCAAGAGGTCTAATTTTTAATAATTTAATTGAAAGGTCATAGGCCATGGCTCAAGGAATGCACTTTAAATTTATAATAAAATATAAATATTATTGTCAGTCACCCCTAAGTGCCACCACTTACAGAATCCAGGACCACTACTGGCTTAGGTAACAGTAATGGCTTGTGCTTAAACTGCTGAAATATGTAGAACTTCAGTAGACGCTTACATAGCTCCTAGTTATTTAGATGGATATTTTCAAAGGCAGAAAGGATAATTATGTGCTTGGCTTCCTCTGAGAGTTCTTTTTGCCCCTCATGCATTAATCATATTTTTATTAGATTATTTTATGCTTGCTACTTTTTTCAAATCTCATATATACTGTCTCAGTCTAAATTTGAACAACTGTAGCCAAATTCATCTACGCATGTGCTTTACTGCAGAGTTGACTAATTAGCTCTGCAGTAAAACATCACCATTTACAAGTGTCCCAGTATTAGGGTGAAGTAAATTAACTCTGCCATAAGATAAAACTGTTGAGAATAGTGCAATCTTATGACAGGGTACTTAATTGTCCTGAAATGCATGTATAGGTGGTGACAAGGGCTGTTTGGGGCCCAAGGCTGCTAATGTGCAGGGGCTGTCTGCCACTGAGGCCTGCACTTTAGCACCCTTGTGCCCCAGCCAGCCCCTCCACCACCCAGTGCCACCACCCCGGAGCCCAGAACTGTCCCTACCTCCCTGCCCTCTGTGAGCCCAGGGCTGTTCTGCCCTGGCTCAAAGTGCTTCTGTCCTGGGTACACGTGTAGAAGCTGTTCCTGGGAGCTGAAGTTTATTTTATCACATTAATTGCACATGTAGTTGCACCCATTCTTAGACATTTTGCAGGTCATATGAATAACTAGAGATGCTTATAAAGATGTGGAGTATTTTCATGCAGGCTAAGAAACAGCATCCTTAAGGAAGCTGATATTAGTCCTCTATTAGTATTCAGGACCACTGGAAAGCACTAGTATTCAAAGGATATTCTTTAAAAAAAAATAAAACAGCAAAAAATAAACCAAATAAAAAACATTACATTTGGAGGTTTAGGAGAATTAAAATAGTCAAATTGTAAGGCTTAATAGAGTGACACATTTTATTTATTAAATGTGTTTAATTATTTGACAGTACCAATATATGAATTTAATTTCCATTAGATTTGAAAACACAGTCTGAGTTTCAAAACCACATGCAAGGAAGGGCAATAGTTCCTGCCAGGTGGATGCCCAGTTAGACATTATGATGTACATAATCTCTATGGATGGTCACAGGCTAAACCTACCTATGAGTAAAACTTTTTTCCTCCTTTCTCTCCCTCCCCCCTTCTTTTGAAACCTGATGTCTTTTTATTCTGTAGTATTCTTTTTATTCATAATAATCCCCATGCATCTTTACTAACAGTAACAAGTAGATGTGTTCAAACATATTTTAAAAATTCCAAAGATATAAACACTCTCTTTCTAAAATTTATTAAAAAAAAAAAAGCGTTATATTTTACTTTGTCCTGGAGAAGATAATTTATAAATTAACCACTATGCCCTGCTATTTATATTTGTAACCTGCCTTAAGATTTGTTGGCCACATGTATTGATAACCCTTTCTTTTCTTTTTCTTCTCTTTCTTTGTTCTGATGTTCAAGGATGACTTGTTGCATAATATAAGGAGTATAGCTGACAAGTAGCTTTGGGTTTAACAATGATTTGCCCTTAGATTTGTTAGCAGGGTAATATAAGACCAGTGCTTACTCCTGTTAATTTTGAATTCACTGTACCTGGGGCATAGGGAAGGTCTGGGAAAGAGAAACAATATTGTTATAACTGACTTTTATTCCTATCTTTTCCTGGCCCAGATTGTACAGAGGCCGATTTGACCTAATCTAGAGCAGTGGTTTTCAACTCGTGGTCTGTGGACCCCTGAAGATCTGTAGTCTGTTGAAGGGCTCTATAAAAGAAGACTATGTTCAATCAAAAGTATGTGAACACCCACACTTGCAATTGAAAACTGTCTGCACTTCCATTCAAAATTGGGTGGGGGATCCACAAATGAAAACAAGGTTGAAAACCACTGATTTAGAGCTTGCAGCTTCTCAAAATTACTCTGGCTAGTAATGCTATTTAGTGGTTTTATTAGCCAGGGGTTGGTGAAACTTACTTCTCTGGCATTTATCTTACATCTTCCCACCCTTAAACGTTCCCTGCCAACCCACAGCTAGTACTGGCATATGGCTTACCCATTTCCTGGTTGGGGTCCAAGGCTGCTAACATGCAAGGGCTGCCCAAGGCTGCCAACCCACAGCTAGTACTGGCATATGGATTACCCATTTCCTTTGTGTCCAAAATATAGTATTTTGCAGCCTGTGCTAGCATAAAGCCAACATGGTACCTTTACCTTGGGATTCTTCAAAGCACAGACTGCAATGATGCATTAATTTTATCCTTCATTAGGCAATCCCCAGGTGGTATAGACTTGCTGTAGCTACAGTGGCTGCCTGTCCCTTTTCCCTTCCCCATAGTGACCATGGGTAAGTTCCCTCTGTCAAGTGAATTTCAGCTGCTGGAACAGTCCTCAGGGGGCTGTTGGCATCTAGAATAAATTATATAATCCATGTGTCTGCTTCAGTTTTACATTTGGGTCCAACTCGGTGTTGGAATGGCTCCAGAGCCAATGAGACCTAAACATTAGGGTTGGGCAAAGCTTTGGCCACTGATTCAATTTGTTGGAGATTTGTCCCAATACGGTGGCTAAATCTCTGAATCTGAATCGAATCAGGAGACCCTTTAATTTCTCTGAATCGAATCAAAACCCTCCAAATTGATAACTGGAACATAGATGCAGCTTTAAATGATTTTTTGACATACCTCAAGGCATCAGGCAGCTTGTGAATGCTGAGAAGATGGGGTGGATGGAGCTTCCCATGGGAGTGCAGGAGGGTCCCCAGTCTGCTCAACAGTAGACCTGGAAGTGAACCAAACAAACTTCCAGTCCACTTCTGGGTCCACCACAGAGTGCACAGGGGCTCAGTGACTGATGAGCCCCTGATACCCCTGGCTCAGCAACTGGTGCCTTCTGGGTCTGGGGGTGGGGTGCACCTAGGTTCCTCCCATAGCCGATTGCTAAGACAGAGGAGCATGGTGAGGTCCACTTCTGGGTTCACCACTGAGAATGTGCGGGGCCCCACAGCAGTCCTGTGGGATACTCCATCTACCCCACCACCTCAGCATTCACGAGTTACACCTGGTACCTTGAGGTATGTAGAAAAAATATTTAAAGCTGTGTCTACAGCCAAATCACTGATTCTCTGAATCAGCATGAAATCTTCAGATTTGGATTTAGCTGAATGGTACTGGGACAGTGATTCAAAACAATGAATTGAATCTCTGGACCCCTGAATCGGGCTGAATCTGAATCCAAATAGAATATGATCCACTTCGCAAACCCCTTCTAACCATGTCTTTCTTTGTGGTGTACCTGCCTTTATGGTGAAGGTGATGATGATGATGATTCAGATATATTTCTTTACACAATACATGTCTGTGGTTTATTTCTTGGTATGTTCTTCATTCATAGATTTCATAGATTTCATAGACATTAGGGCTGGAAGGGACCTCGGGAGATCATCGAGTCCAGCCCCCTGCCCAAAGGACAGGAAGTCAGCTGGGGTCATAGGATCCCAGCAAGTTAAGCATCCAATTTACTCTTGAAGGTGTTCAATGTAGGTGCTTGAACCACCTCTGCTGGCAGACTGTTCCAGACCTTGAGGGCTCGGACAGTAAAGAAATTCTTCCTTATGTCCAGCCTGAAACGGTCTTGCAGGAGTTTGTGACCGTTCGACCTCGTCATCCCTTGGGGCGCTCTGGTGAACAAACGTTCCCCCAGATCCTGGTGGTCTTCATTTAACATGAGGTTTACACAAAGGAGAGGCTAAAAAGTTCTAAAAACAGCTTATAGGTGCACAGTTAATTGGCGTCAGGCACTGGAAAAGTTGATGCTTTTTAATGGTAGTGCTGTATATATAAGGACAAATGGACTAGGTTTGAACTTGTACTTACTTCATAAGTGTTTCCCTAGCTCTCATACTGGGAGAAAGGGGAAAAATGGTTGGGTTTAAGAAATTTTGGGTTCCTTTTCTGATTTACATTATTTTTCTTAAATAGTAAAGTTTAGACAAAGTGGCAATTAAAAAAAAAAAAACACTTTTTCAGTGTTTCCTGTTTTTGTCTTTAAATATAATAACTGTACTTCTTTATCCTCTATGATAGTTTCTTATTTCAGGTTTAGGACAGTGTAAAATACTGTCAAAAGCAAAGAATTATTGTGTGAAACACTATTTATTGCCACAAAAAAATTGAGAGAGGATAAGGGACAGTATAAATATTTCAGGATTCAAAACAGGAAGTTGAATACAAAAGAGCAAGTGTCATAAATAGAATTGGCATGATCCAACATTAATAAGCTTTGACACTCTGGTTACATTAGCACCAGGAGTTAGACCAACACTCCTGATGCAGCAGATCTTGGCTGTTGGGTCAGGAGGGTCGGGGATCGAGCTCCAGTTTGGACCTGATCCAACCAAGGTGCTGCAGACGCACAGCATTTCTCCCCTAGCCCTGCCCCCTACTTCCCTGCTCTGGTGCTGCCCGCACAATGTGAAGTGGGGAGAAAGAAGGGGAGGGAATAGACAGCACTGCGGATGGGGCTGGGCTGCATCAGCCCAGCTGTCTGATGAGACGCAAGTTAAAGTTAGTTCATATTAGTTGTGTTTTTCTAATTCTGTCCAATCCATGACACATCTTTCCTTAAGTAGCTAGAATTTTTTCCAGCAGCATCTAAAACCTAATAAAAAATATCTCCTTTAGAGACATAAAGATCTTATGTACCTGTCTTACTCAGCCTTTCACAGCAGAGGTGATGAATTGTTCTTAGTTCAGTTGGAAGTGGGGGAACAGCATTTCTCTCTCTCTCTCCCTCTCTCTCCCTGTCTTGCAACTAAACATGCACAGTTCTGTGTCTATCATCATTCTAGGTCTTCCTTCTTCCCATAACATGGTGCATTGGAAGAGGTGGTACCAAAGCTAACATTAGACTTGCATGTAAGACTGCAGACCTGCTTTGAACTTAAGGTGACCCTGCGGCCAGCAAGTAAAGGAGAGCAGCATGCCATGTGGAAAGTTTGGAGTGCCATGCAAAGAAATTGAATGTGACGTGTAGAAAATACCTGAGTGCCATGTGGAAGCGACCTGTATGAGTGCCATGTGTGAGTGTGGTATGCAGAGGGAGCATAAAAGGAATCTTCCCCTCACAGTGAGCATTGGATTGGTATGCCTGGGAGGTGGTTGTGAGAGCTCTTAATTGGCTGGTTTGAGTGTGATATGCTTGGGTTCAATTGGAGTGATTCTGGAGTGCCTGGGAGGGAGCAGATTGAGTGAATTTTTGTTTGGGAGAGTGCTTGGGAGATTGATTCGAGTGGGTTTCCACCTGAGAGGTGGAGCCTATGGGGCAGAGAAATGCTTACCTGAAGCCGAAGGCTCCCGCCACCAATACAGAATAGTTCAACACTACTAGCTCACATCCATACTGCATGAGGGCCATCCCGGTTTGTCGGTCTCTACCCCCACCCTCCCACCCCAATAGCACAACCCCACAGTCCGTATAGGTAACTGTC
Source organism: Crocodylus porosus (assembly GCF_001723895.1). Classification (NCBI taxonomy): domain Eukaryota; kingdom Metazoa; phylum Chordata; order Crocodylia; family Crocodylidae; genus Crocodylus; species Crocodylus porosus. The sequence continues at coordinate 10,638,080 of NW_017728910.1, read as the reverse complement.
ACCCCTCTTTCCTGTGTTTTATGTCTGTATGTCCCTGTGTGTTACATAGTGTTGTAAATAGTAGGTAATTCAAGTGTGTGTGTGTGTGTGTGTGTGTGTGTGTAATATAATATCGTGTTCTTTTAGGATAAGGTATTGGCATTTTATAGTAACTGGTTTTTAGATCTTAAATAAACTGTTTGATTAGCTTACTCTGAAATAGAGTGTATAGTCCTTCATTTAGGAAGGGTCTGAGTATCTCATTGATAGATACCAGAGCTCAGAAGAGCTGGGGAGCGGCCCCTGCCCATTGTTTCTAAGGTGGCCATTGTTGGATTAAAATGTTTTGGTTTCTTGTGCTTTTGGCCCCTAACGTAGGAGGGCCTCAAGCAGAGACTAAAGCACCAGCTCCTCTCCTTGTTTCTTCCCACCTCCATATAGGATGATTTGTATAACCTAACTTTGTTTAATGGGACCCCTTGGACTGTAGCCTCTAAACAACTGTCCTAGTTCTTTGCCTTTCAAACCGGCTCTGGGTAACACTAGACAGAATTAGAAGAGGTGGTTATCAGGAAGGACAGTGCCCAGAAGTTTAGGGCTGGTCCTCTAGCTCAGGCTGCAAGGACTTTTATGCTTTTAACTTGGAAGGTCACTGATTCCATCCATGATGTTAATAAGTGTTTTGTCTGTTAAGGTACTTATGGAAGAGAAAAGAAAAAAGTTTTTGATAGGAGGTAGAACTGAAGGAAGAGATAAGCCAGGACAAAGATGAAATGAGTCATAGATCATAGGAGCCTCCTTGGGGAGATTTGAAAGTCTCTAATTTTGAGTCAGTTCCTCTGAAATAAGGATTCCATCTAATTGAAATGCATCATAACGAGGGTATTACGATTATATGTAACTTAGTATTTTAATATTTTACTTGTAGCTCATATGCCTAAATATTACTTCTAGTATGCATTAAGGTAGTGAGTGAACCTCCGTGTTTAGGTGGAGGTCAAGGTTTTTTGGTTCAAGTTTGATAATCAGTAATAGAGTCTTCAGTTGGAAACTTGATTGCTTTTATTGATGCATAGTTTATTGCATGATTACTATGGTTAATTTATTTGCAGTAACGCTGGGGCAGTATAGATTTGAGCTGCCAAGTAGGCTTATGGTGTGTCAGAAAATACTGTAAAACCCACAAGTCCACTTTACTACCATTGGCATCTAAACTAGATTAAAAGTAGGTCAAGGAGGTCCGTGTACTGTAGCATTTCTTTCTAATTTCAGTGTAGATATAGTTATAATCTTAACTTTGAGTTCAGAAGTTTTACAATTGCTAATATCTCGTAGATGCAATTTTTAAGCTGAGCTTTCAAAAGAGTTTGCCCAAGCCTGTTGTAGCAAAGCCCCCCATTTTTTTTATTGCATTCACTCCCTTTCCCCAACCATTTCTGACTTTTTCTCTCTTCTCTATTCCCTACAGATAAGTATAAGTAAGCTAAGATGTAGGATAAGCTTTAAATATTTTTATTTTGGTAGCAAGTTTTTGGTTTTGGATATCCACTGTTTTATATTGTATTATTATTATCAGGTCTGTATTGATTTTTACCATTGTATATTGTATTATTATCATTTTTGTATTGGTTTTTATTGTTTCATATGGATATTGTATGGTTCAGGACTGTCTTTGTAAGTAAACCAAAGTCATGTCAAGTTTCCATTTCATATGTCAAACCTCCACCTTGTGTCCTCTGCCTTCATATCATAGAATCATAGAAGTCGGGTCGGAAGGGACCTTGTAGATCTTCAAGTCCGACCCGACCCCCTGCCTGGGTGGGAGAAAAGACTGGACTCAAATGAGTGCAGCCAGGTAGTCATCGAGCCTCTTCTTAAAGTTCCCCAGGGTAGGAGCCAGCACCACTTCCCTTGGAAGTTGGTTCCAGATCCTAGCCACCCTGACTGTGATGTAGTTCTTATTATTCCTTGTTATGCCAGGGGACGCTAGGGGAAACAGTGTCTCCCCCAAACCCTTCTGGTCCCCCCTAGTGAGTTTATAGACAGTCACCAGGTCCCCCCTCAGCCTTCTCTTGTGAAGGCTGAACAGGTTTAGGTCCCGCAGTCTTTCAGTGTAGGGTCTACCCTGTAGTCCCCGGATCATGTGGGTGGCCCTCCTCTGGACCCTTTCAATGTTGTCCACATCCCTCCTGAAATGGGGTGCACAGAACTGGGCGCAGTACTCCAGCTGTGGCCTGACCAGCGTTGCATAGAGGGGGAGGATCACCTCCCTGGCTCTACTAGAGATGCACCTGTGGATGCATGACAATGTCCGGTTAGTCCTACCAACCGTCACCTCGCATTATTGGCCCATGTTCATCTTGGAGTCAATAATGACTCCAAGATCCCTTTCTGCCTTCATGCTCTCAAGAAGGGAGTTTCCCATTCTATAAGTGTGCTGCTGGTTTCTACTGCCTAAGTGCGGCACCCTGCACTTGTCAGTATTGAAACATATCCTATTTATATCAGGCCACTCCTGTAACCTATCCAGATCTTGCTGCAATCTTTCCCTCCCTACTAGTGTGCTCACCTCACCCCAAATTTTGGTATCATCAGTTAATTTAAACAGATTGAATTTCACCCCGTCATCCAAATCACTGATGAAGAAATTGAGCAGCACAGACCCAAGGACTGAGCCCTGCGGGACTCTGCTGCCCACTTCCCCAGGTTGAATATGACCCATCCACCACCACCCTCTGAGTACAACCCTTGAGCCAATCTGCAATCCATCTGACTGTGTAGGCATCAATGCCACAGTCGCCTAGTTTTTTAATGAGGATGGGGTGGGAGACGGTGTTAAATGCCTTGCTGAAGTCTAGAAAGACTATGTCCACAGCGACACCTGCATCCATAGCCTTTGTGACCTGATCATAAAAAGCAATCAGGTTGGTCTGACATGACCTGCCCCTAATGAAACCATGCTGGTTGCCTTTGAGCATCATCCCTGAAGCCAGCCCATCACAGATGTGCTCCTTGAGGATCTTCTCAAGGTGTTTCCCTAGGACTGAGGTAAGACTGATGGGCCTATAGTTGCCGGGTCCTCTCTCTTGGCTCTTTTGAAGAGGGGGACCACGTTAGCTGTCTTCCAGTCATCTGGCACCTAGCCCGAGCACCACGAGTGCTCGTAAAGCCGTGGCAGGGGCCCTGCAATAACCCCAGCTAGCTCCCTCAACACCCTGGGGTGGAGAGCATCTGGACCCGCTGACTTGAACAGGTCCAGCACCTCCAGAAGCTCTCTAACCCAGTCCAGCCCCTCCAGAAGCTCCCCAACCTAAGGTCTGGAGGTGTTCCCCTTAAGTCTGTCTGGCATCACAGCGGGGAATTCCCGGTCCCTGCACAAGAAAACGGAGAGGAAGAATTGGTTAAAGAGGTCCGCTTTCTCCTGTGGCGCAACCACCAGATTGCCCAGCGTACTTTGCAGGGGCCCCACATTACCCAGTGCCTTCTTCATCCTCCTTATATATTTGAAAAAGGACTTTTTATTATCCTTGACCTTGGACGCTAGTCCTAGCTCTATGTCCGCCTTAGCTTTCTTGACAGCCTCCTACAGGCCCAAGCAGAGGAGGTATAATCCTCTTTGGAGATAGCACCCCCTTCCACTGGGTGTACGCCACCTTTTTCATAAGCAGGCATTCCCGGACACCCTTGGTGAGCCAGGGGGGCTTTCGGGCACTCTTGCCTCCTTTGCTTTTTGTTCGGATTGGACTCCCCTTGGGCCCTGAATATCGTTTCCTTAAGGAACGGCCATTCGTCCTGGACTCTGAGTTCCCCTGCCCTCAAGAACCCCAGTGCCTCACCAGTAGTCTCCTCAACTTGTTGAAGTTGGCCTTCCTAAAGTCTAGGGCTACTGTCTTGCTGCAGGCCCTTGACACCCTGAGCTGGATGGTGATTTCCAGCAAGTGATGATCGCTATCGCCCAGGTGGTCAAGAACCTTGAGGCTCCTTACCAGCTCATCGCCTGTGGCCAGGACCAGGTCCAACAGGGCATTTCCTCTGGTGGGACCATGCACCTCCTGAATTAAGTAGAGGTCCTGTATGTCAGCTAGGAATCTCCTGGAAAGATCCATCCTGGATGACTGTTCCTCCCAGCAGAAGTCCAGGTAATTAAAATCACCCATGACAACTACATCCCTTGCCTTAAGTGCCACTGCAAGCTGGCCCAAAAATTCCTGGTCTAGCTCTTCCCCTTGCATCCCCTGTGTCACAACTCTATGAGTCATGTATCCCTCCCATGTAAATTGGTTCCCAGATGAATGACAGTGATTGGGAATGATTGCAATACAATAGTAGCAGGACTCTACTAAATGGCCTGTAATGACTGTGCCATCACCTTGCATTGATTTATCCAGGAACCATGACGTCACCCAGGAACAGAGACAAGAACCCAACATTTGAAAGACAAAAGACCCTGCAGAACCCTGCAGAACCACCACCATTACAGATACCCCAAACTGCACATCCTTGCATGAAGCACACGTTCAGTATGCCAGGGGCTGACCCTTGCTTGGGCATGCCTCCTGTCACTAGGGTCACACAAGATCTGCCTCTATAAAAAAGGGCATTTGCTGGGGTCATTTGACCCCAGTATTCTTTTCTGCCATGGCTGGGGGTCAGACTAGATGATCTGCTCAGGTCCCTTCCGACCCTAGAAACTATGAAACTATGAAAGGGGCAGTGAAGACAGACCTAGTGGGACACCCTCTCTATCTGGACCAGCACCATCGCACACCACCTATCCACCCGGAGGCCCTGCCAGCGACCCCCTCTGGACAACATCTATTGTACAAGAACCCCTTTCCAGCCTAAATCGGTAGATATTACCTGCACACCTCCTCCTACAATTTGGACACTCTCTCTCTCTGTTTCTCTCTCTCCTCCTGGACTTCAGTGGACTTTAGCCCCTGCATCAAGTCTCTCTGACCCCTGCTGCCATTGTGTGTGTGTGTGCGTGTGTATGCGTGGGTGCAAGGGAAGCAATCTGACATTGTGTCACCATCTCCCCTGTTCAATAAAACCACTATCATTTGCAACCCCGAGTTGGGTCATGTTTTACTGAATCCTAGTCCCTTCCCTATCTTAAATTCCCACCTCATTCTCTCAGCTCCACTCCCCGCCCATTCTGCTAGTTTCCAAATCTCCTCCCAATTCCATCTCCCCTTTTCTGCCACCTCTCAGCCTCCCCTGCTCCTACTGCCTTTTCCCCGTGACTTTCTGCTGCCTTTCTCTGCTTTCCTGCTGCCCTGGCACCTGCTGATTTTCCTGTGATTTTCTGCATTCCATCTCTCTGTAATCCTCTCCCCCCCCACAGCTTCCCAGCTCCTCTTAGCTGTCTTGCAGTTTTCTCCAGCAGCTGGAGCTTTTCTCCAGCTTCCAGCACCTACTGCCTTTTCCCTGTGACTTTCTGCTGCCTTTCTCTGCTTTTTCTGCTACCCTGTCACCTGCTGCTTTTCTTGTGATTTTTCTGCTGTTTTCAGGCTTCCCTGGCACCTTCTGCAGTCATCCCTCCCCACCCCCCCCTGCAGCTTCCCAGCTCCTCGTAGGTGTCCTTCAGTTTTCTCCAGCAGCTGGAGCCGTTCTCCAGCTCCCAGCACCTACTGCCTCTCCCTGCAACTTCTCTAGCTGTCCCAGAGCCATCCTCTGGCTCTCCACACCCAGAGCCTGTCTTTAACACCCACACTTTCCCTTAAACTCATTTTTCCCTCAGCTCCCCTGTAGCTCTGGCTCCAGTCCAGCATGGCTTCCCTGTTCTGCAAGCTTTGGGCATTGTCTTTTAATCAATTAAGATCAATTAACCCCCCGAGGCTCAGTTCTTCAGCCTAGGCCCCTGTAATCTACCAGTTCTAATCGTGGTCCTGGTAACTTTTACTCCCGACACTTCTACTTTCTTACCTTAACCTTTCCTCAGGTATCCCAAGTACACCAAGCACATACATACATACACATTACAACACCCAACTTAGGAACTCACCTGTGTGTATGTGTAGGTGTGTGGTATTTGTGTAAATTAGTGAATACACATATATATATACATACATAGATACCTTTGTGTGTGTGTGATATATAAATTAGTAATTCAGATATGCATATTGGATGTGCAGGTATTGGTAACTGGTAACTGATTCTGTCTAAATTTGGTGTCTGTAGCACATATGGGCTTAAACTGGTGATGGGAGTGCATGAACCTAGACTGGTTATTTTGAACATGTGTGTATCTGAGTTGCTAGTGTGAGTGGTGTGTGTGTGTGTGTGTGTGTGTGTGTGTGTGTGTATGGCATTGTGTGCATGATATACAAACTAGTGTTCTTTGTCTAACTTCTGGGGTGTATAGTGTACGTGCTTGAATTGGTAATAGGCATGCATGTGCTTAGGCTGGTTTGGATGTGTATGTGCCTGAGCTGGTAGTGTGCATGTGTATGCACCTGATTGAATTGTGTGTTTGTATATGTGCAATTGTGTCACACCCTCCTGTCTAACAGCACAATAGTCAGATCCTGAGAGTTGGCCTGACCCCACAGGGCAACACTGTTATTAAGGGAACTTAGTTTCTGACCTAGCTGGGGCCAGTTATTTGTAAATGCATCTCCATGTGTGCTTTACTATGGAGTAGACAGTACTATCTTACAGGAGAGTAATTACATGCAGCAGAGTAATTACATGTGAGAACAATACTATCTTATGGCAGAGTAATTACGTGTGCTGAAATGCATATGTAGATGGTAACAGGGGCTAGCTTTGGCACAAGAGTGCTAAAGTACAGGGGCTACCTGCTGCTTAGCCACATGGCTCTGCACTCTCAGCACCCTTGTCCCCCAGCCAGCCCTCCACCACCCAACTCCATCACTTGGAACTTGAGGCTGACCCCCCACCAATTTCCCCTACCCATCTGGAGCTGCTCCACACCGGCTTAAATTGCTGCTGTCCCAGGTGAATGTGTAGATACTGCACCTGGAAGCAGTTTTCTCAGCTCAGATAGCTCCAGAGTTATTGCAAATGGAGATGCACCCACTGGGCACATCCAGACAAGCACAGTCATGTGGTTTGTGGCACTGTAAACATGTCTACAGCACCACATACCGCACAGTCAGGTGTTCTCCACATTGCAAGGGCATGTTGTTCATGCATGCACTGCTCCATTTTTTTCCCATGTTTCTTTTTGACCCCAGGTATTCAGGGGTCAAAAAAACCTGTGGGGGAAGAAAAAACAGAGCAGCACATGCATGGGGAGTGTGCACTGCTGAAAAGTGGAGCCAGGCCACTCAGAGCTGCTCTGCAGATGCCAGCCAGTCTCCACCCATCAGGATTGTCAGTACTGAAGCCCTGGGAGGACCCCAGGACCTCAAGTAAGGCTTCTGTGGCCAGCACAATGCTGGCCTCAGCCTCCCCTACCACCTCTGGGGTAACTTGCCACATACCAAAGAGCATGTGGCATGAGCTCTTTGAAAAAGACAACCAATTACTCCAATGCAATCAAAATGTAAGCATGACTGAATCAGCTATTAGATAAAAGTGACAAAAAGCTCCACTGAAGCACATAAGCTATACAGATGCTGGGGAGCTGGATCAAAATGACTCAATTTCTTTTCTGGGTATGTGCTGCATTTGGTTCCGGGGGCACACTGAGCTGAAAGTAAAATGCTGGGTTTTGTTTGTTTATTTGTTTTTCCATGCCTGTAAGCACCTCCATGCTTTAGGAAATGTAAAATGAATTCTTTTGACTGTAGAGACATTTCAAGTAGAAGGAACTTCAGGATTTGGGGCCTTCCCTTAAAGCCAAAGTCTAGCAAATCTGGATGTTCCTCCAACTTGAAAGCAGACTGAAATACTCATTGTAACAGACCTATGAACCTGAAAAGAAGGAAAATGTTCAGGAAAGCGCACTCACATTTCCCTGTTTATCTCTGCTAAAGGAGTTGTCTTTCCGTTTCTCAGAATGTCCAAGCCTTTTGAAAATGAAAACTTGTTATATTTACACTCTTCCACTACTTATCTACTTTTTAAAAACCTTCAAATAATTGTAGCAGATTAAAGATGCACAGGATTTTCTGAGATAGAAAGAGCCATATTGTTCAGTACCATACACTTCTGCATGTTTTAACCTTATTTTTACCTCATCTAGTAATGAAAGACTGAAACATAATTATCTGGATTATATAAACATGTGTAAAAATTGCTACCCTCAAAATTTCCTATATAGTAGCTAGTTTTTATGTTAAATTCCATTTTCTAGCACTATCTCTTTAATATTTTAGTTCTGTTGCCATTTATTCTCAGTATTTAAACATGTTCAAGTACATCACTTCAAATTGTAGGATAATACATAAGCAAACCCTTATTCTTGTGAGAGAATATTTTAATTAGGTTTTTATTTCTATTTACAATTAGATGGTCATAATTCAGCTATACAAATATAAGTAAGACCTTTCATTTACAAATGGAGCCTTTCACAAGATCTTTTAAAATAGTGTTTTTTACATCTAATAGTTTTATCATTCTATTTGTCTATGTTAGTGCTTTACAGAAGATCACAAGTGACCGTGGAATCATCATTACCTGTTCAACATATCCATCCAGTAGAAGATGGGCTGGACACTGGCTTGGTAATAATAGTTTAGCTTGGAATCAACTTTATAAATCTGTTATTGGTATGTGAAAGCAGGAGACTTTTATAGTTGATTTATTCTTTACAATAAATTCCTGACACTTTTATGTCTTTTACTAGTATCCCGTGACATTCCTAAACCAATTAAGGTGGATACTAGGGAGAGTGTAACAGAGCAGTTAAGCTGCCCTGTTCATATACTTTCCTTTGACGGCATCTATTACTGCCGCTGACAGAGATGGACCATTGGTCTGGCCCAGTATGGCACGTTATGTACTTTCTTTTACATGGGTTAGAGTAAAAGAAATGTCATTTTAGGTAAAACAAGGATTTTAGCAGTGAAAATTCTGGTTTTAATCTCTTTCTTGAACCATACTCCACATTGCTGAACTTGCCAAATAGAGATAAGGTCTGATTGGGGTATTTCCATCTCTTACTGAAATCAACTCCCCAGCTCCTCTTTTCCCACAGAGAATCTCTTTGTTAACATCTCATCCCAGTGATACTTTATTATCTGCTCATCTGCTGCTTGACTACTCCTGAAAAGACAGCTTGCAGCAGTGCCTGCAGGAATGGAGGAATTGTACTTTGAAAAAACTATAAAGCACCTTCATTTTTGTACATTCCCACCAAGTGAATTCGACATGGCCTTTAAAATACCAAAGAAAATAGGAGTCAATAAAGTTGCATTATTTTTTTTCCTTGCAGGTATGATGGAGGTTAGCTTTTTTGGAATATCTTATGTAAGCTAGTAATAATTCTTCATATTTTAAACATTTTTACCCAGTTGTAATAACCTGCAGCATTCAGATTTAATTCATTTTATGCTTTCAGACTGGAACAGATATCTGTGGCTTCTTCAAAGATGCAGAGTATGAAATGTGTGCCTGCTGGCTGGAGCTGGGGGCATTTTATCCATATTCTAGAAATCGCAATATCAAAGGAACAAGGGTACGTCGTAAGTTATCCTTACTTGTTTTGCACCAAGCACGTGCTTGGGGGTACTTAGAACAGGAGTAGGACTTCTGTGAAAATTTATAGCCTTAAAAAACAGTTATAGAGTTGAAAGGTCACATAGGGATAAGGAAGTTATTTAAAATATAATTTATTATTATGATTATCTCATTAATTATTGAATAAGTGCTTTTCTACCATAGTGATAGATTGTCAGAGAGAAAAAATAAGTATTGTGTCTACAATCTAGGTTAGCTTCAAAATGCCAGATAGATTTGATCCACTTTCCTTTAAAAGGAGTTGTGTGTATTGAAAAGGGAGTAGGCCATGGGGAGAACCGTGAAACTCTGGCTCTGTTCCGGTCAGTGGGAGATTTTCAACTGATTTTAGTGGAGCCAGGATTTCACTCCAGTGTTTTTCAAGGCCAAACAACTCAAATGAGGAAAGGGTCTGAACGCACATATCTTTCTGCTTCATCCTTTGTTAAATCTGGAGCAGTTTTGCTACATTTATATCATTCCAGGCTTGTCCACATGCAACAGCTAGAACGTAACAGCTACTGTCTTTTTAAAATATCCCTCTTTTGAAATGGCTCCAAATCTTCATGTGCATATAGAAATGCAGCTTTTTTTCTCAAAGTGCTAATCAGCAGTGATTTGTATAAAAGGCATTTCTTGTCTACATGCTGGTTGTGGCAGCTGGGGCCACTCACAGGGGTCAGAGACATCAGAAACAGACCCCGACACTCCCAAAGGCAGACCAGGGGACCCGGGTGACATGGAGAACTTACCTGGGAGGCAGCCAGAGCTGGGGCTGGAGCTGGAGCTGGAGCTGCACAAGCTGGCACTGTGTCACCTTTTCAAGGGTCTGTCAATCAGACTGGGCGATGGCCGGCTAATGACATCAGCTGCAACCACTGCTGTGGGAGATTTAAAACCCCATGGCAGAAGCCAGGTACTGCTGGAATGAATGGGGTGATATGAAGAGCTTGCCAAAGTGCATCCCAGCCAGTGTGGGTTCCCCAGGATGTTGACCTGCTGGAGGTGAGTGGGAGCAGCATATAGGAGGCAGAACAGGCTTCCCACACTGCGCTCCCTAAGAAAGGGTTTTGGGCTCTGTGGCCACCCTGAGAGCTCTGGATTGTTGCAGCCATCCTCAAAGCCACAGAGGGCACAGCAGTTCCAGGCCTGGTGAAGGGATGGAGAAAGGCCAAGGAGTAGGGAGGAGTGCCAGTCTGAAACTACAAGCCTGCACTTCCCACCATCGCCAACAGGGTCAATGCCTGACTGGAGGGCGTAAGGGGCTGGAGCCAGTAATTGGGAATGGCAGCATGACGGCCTGCATGGTTGGCAAGTAGACTGGGTTGTAGTGGAGATGGAGCCTCAGGACCAGCTGCACCAGTCCAGTGAATATTACCATCTCTGGGGCAGAGTGGGAACACCACTGATCCCCTCCTTCAATTACGTTTCCATCCAATCATAGCAGGCGAGTCAGGGTGCCTGACCCAGGAAGTGGAGACATACTCACATCACCAACTAATGACATCTCACTGTCATATCAGTGTTGGATACTAGCTTTAGGAGATGTTATTTGCCATCACAAAGTGATATTGGGGAAGATGATAGGGAACATATTCCTAATATAGCTATTATTTCACTTCCATTTTATATGATATGTGCATGTGGACAATGCACAGTGACACTTTTTGTTATTAACTGTCACTCAGTCCTTCAGAGAGAGAAAAATTCTGCAGTTTTGGGTGAGAAGAGTTTACAATGCCAAGGTTCACAGAGATCATCTCGGGGTTGGCAAGCTAGTCAATGACCATTCAAGTATGGTCAATTGACCTATCACTAGACTCTATACTTTTTGATTGGTCAAAGATAGTAGAAATTTTACCAAAAAACACTACATGTTTTGTAGTTTTCTTGACAGAAATATTTCTTAATTGTTTTTTGACATATTTCTTAATAGAAAATTTTTACTTTTTCTGTGTATTATTTGGACTTATTGGCATTTTGTCTTACAATTTTTGACCAATATTTGACTGGTCAATTAACCAAGCTGTATCTGGCCAGTCAAATGCCCAACCCTAATCTCAGTTTAGGAATCATTATCCGTATTGTCATACTCTCACTGTCATTATTGATTAATATGTTCAATAATTGCTGCAACTGCTGCACAAATGATGAGGATCTATATAAACATGTTATATAGGGTGGAAGTGCCAAACATTCATTTTAATCTTCAGCAAATATTAACAATTGCCTCAAGCCATTTTTTCCCATTTTTTCAGAATCAATTCTACCAGTTTGGCTAATATCAATCCTTGTCCTTTTTAGAGGCAAGATCCTGTTGCCTTGGATGATAGATTTCAAAACATTTCCAGGAATATACTCAATAGAAGATGCACATTGTTACCCTATCTTTACACATTAATATACGAAGCCCATGTCCATGGTATCGTTGTAGTTCGTCTTGTAATCCATGAGTAAGTATGAGTGTTTTCCTCAGTTGGACATTGCTTTAAGCAAAAAATCATGATTTTTTTAAAATTATCCCAAGACTGCTCTAATCATCTTATCTTTAAAGGAACAGTTTCTCTATATTGTAGAGATTAGTTTTTATAAACCTGCAAAAGAATGGAGATGTGAACTATTTGATGCTAAATCCTACTACCTGAGCCATCAATAGCTCTAGCTCCAGAGAGCTGCCACCCTCTGCAAAACTATATTTGTCATAGTTTCATAGTGCTTAGGGTCAGACGGGATCTAAAGAGATCATCAGGTCTGATCCCCTGCCCCAGGCAGGAATGAGTGCAGGGTCATAACACACCAGCCAAATATCTATCCAGCCTCAAGGTAGGAGAGAACACCACTTCCCGTGGGAATCCATTCCAGAGCCTGACAACCCTAACTGTAAAGTAATGTCTCCTGATGTCCAGCCTGAACCTTCTCTTTAACAAATTGTGGCTGTTATTCCTAGTTAACCCTGGTGGTGCCTGGGGAACAGAGCCTCACCCAATTCCTGCTGGTCCCCCTTGGTCAGTTTGTAAAACTGCCACCAGATCCCCTCTCAGCCTTCTCTTATGGAGGCTGAATAGATTCAGGACCTTCAGCCTCTCTTCATAGGGCCTGACCTGCTGCCCCTTAACCATGCAAGTGGCGCTCCTCTGGATCCTCTCAGTGTAGCCACATCCCTCTTGAAGTGCAGCACCCAGAACTGGGTGTAGTACTCCAACTGCAGCCTGACCAATGACACCTAAGGGGGAAGCACCTCCCTGGATCTGCTTGTGATGCATCTGTAGATGCACAACAAGGTGCAGTTAGCCTTACTGACCACTTCCTCGCATTGGCGGCTCATGTTCATCATGGAGTCAACAATGTCTCCAAGATTCCTTTCTGCTACTGTGTTGGCAAGAAGGGTGTTCCCCAGCCTACAGGTGTGCTGCTGGTTCTTTCTACCTAGATGCAGTACCCTGCACTTGTCTGTGCTTCATTCCATCCTATTCTCATCTGCCCACCTCTGTAACCTGTCTAAATCTTGCTGGATTCTGTCCCTCCCCTCCAGTGTACCCACCTCACCCTATATCTTGGTGTTGTCAGTGAATTTGGACAGCGTGCATTCCACACCCACATCCAGAGCACTGATAAATATGTTGAACCATACAGGCCCCAGGACAGAGCCCTAGGGGACTCCACTGCCCTCATCCCTCCAGGCTGAAAATGACCCATCCACCACCACTCTCTGGGTGTGACCATATAGCCAATTTGCCACCCACCTCACTGTGTAGGCATTAATGTCACAGTCACCTAGGTTTTTTTGAGAGAATGTGGTGGGAAACAGTGTCATAGGCCTTCTTAAAGTCCAGGAAGATGACATCCACCTCGACGCCCTTATCCAGGGACTTTGTGACCTGATCGTAAAAGGAAACCAGGTTAGTTAGGCAGGATCTTCCCTCAATGAACCTATGTTGGTTACCCTTGAGCATTATCTCCCCTGCTGGGCCCTTGCAGATGTGCTGCTTGATAATTTTTCTCAAAGGTCTTCCCAAGGACCGAGGTAAGATTAACTGGTCTATAGTTACCCAGGTCCTCCTTTCTCCCCTTCTTGTAAATGGGGACCACGTTGGCCCTTTTCCAATCCTCTGGTACCTGGCCAGAGCCCCCTGAGTGCTCATAAAGCCATGCCAAGGGTCCCGCTATGACCTCTGCCAATTCCCTCAGTTTCCTCAGGTGAAGAGCATCTGGACCTACTGATTTAAACATGTCCAGCCCCTCCAACAATTCCCTAACTAGGTCATCCCTGACCCCAGCATAGCAGTGCCACCCCTGGGTCCATCTGTAGTCCTAGTGGGGGAAATGTACCAGTTCCTGTTCAGGAACATGGAGGCAAAGAATTTGTTAAAGAGGTCAGCTTTTTTGTTAGCTGCAATCACCAGATTGCCAAGCCTGTCCTGTAGGGGCCTCATGTTCCCTGCTGCCTTCTTTGTCCAATGTATTTGAAAAAGGACTTTTTGTTATCTCTAATTCTAGTAGCTAGCCCTAGCTCCATCTCTGCCTTGCTCTTCCTAACAGCCTCCCTGCAGTCACTAGCAACAGAGGTGTAATCCTCCTTGGTGATAGCCCCTTGCTTCTACTATTTGTATGCCTCCTTTTTTGCCCTCAGACATTCCTGGATTTTTTTTTATGAGCCATGGGGGCTTTTTAGCACTCCTGCCCACCTTGGTGTGCATTGGGACTGATTCTGTTTAAGCTTGGAGGATGGTCTCCTTGAGGAACAACCACCTGTCTTGGACTCCCATCTCATTGAAGCTCTGAGACGCCAACGCCTCTCCTACAAATCTTCATAGCTCATTGAAGTCAGCCTTCCTGAAGTTGAGGACTTTTGTCTTACTGCTTGCTTTCAGCACTCTGAGCTGGACAGTAAATTCCAGCAGGCAATGATCACTGTTGCCCAGGTGTTCAAGTACCCGCAGACCCTTCACTAGGTTGTTGCTTGTGGCAAGGACCAAGTCCAGCAAGACATTTCCCCTGGTAGGACTATCCACCACCTGGGTTAGGTAGAGGTTCTGCATCTTGGCTGTGAACCTATGTGAGTGGTCAGACCTGGCTGACTGTTCCTCCCAGCAGATGTCTGGGTAGTTTAGGTCACCCATGACAACCACAGTCCTTGACTTTACAGCCTCTGTGAGCTGACTTGAGAATTCCAGGTCCAGCTCATCCCCTTGGTGTAGTAGATGCCCACTATCAAGTCCCTTTCCCCATGACCCCCTTGCATTCTAACCTAGAGTGCCTAAGTTATCCCCTCTTCTGAACCCATCCTGATCATTAAGGATGTGCATTGCTCTTCGATGTAGAGTGCACACCTTTTTTCCCTGCTCTGTCCTGCCTGTGAAGCCTGTATCCCTCAGTGTCCACTGTCCAGCCATGGGTAGAATCCCACCAGGTTTCTGTGAGCCCCACTAGGTCTGGGTTTTTGCTAGCTAGCAGGAAGGTGAGTTCCTCCTACTTATTCTCTGTTTCGAGCATTTGTGTAGAGGCATTTGAGGCCTCCTGTAGGTGCACGTTCCACCCCCTTGTTCCTAAGCCTGCCTTGGACCCTGTCACTTACCTGGGTACTACTTGGCCTGGCTTGATGGCAAAGTGTCCTCATGTTCCTCTGCATCCCTGTCCCCTGGTGAACCTAGTTTAAAGCTCACCATAGAAGATTAGTCAGCCTGGAAGAAAAAACATGCTTACTTTTTGGGGGGAGATGAAGCCTGTCCATCCTGAGCATGTCCAGAAATCAGAAATGTGGGTCATAGTCCAAGAACCGAAGGCCTGCCTGGTAACATCAGCTCCTAAGCTGCTGGTTGACCTCACCGATGCATGCCTTGTGGCACCATCCATATCTGCTCACTGGAAGGATAAAAGAGAAAACCACCTGTGCCCCCATGTCACTACTTACCCCACTCACAAGCTTTGCTCCCAGATACATTGCTGAGTGTGTCACTTTGCTACCTGACTCCTACAGCTGAGCAGGGCCAGCACAGAGGATCTTCTGCCATAGAAAATAATCCCCAGTGAGAGGAGAGGGAGGATCTTGCCCCCCATCATAGTCAGCACCTAAGGTGAGTGCTATCCTGGTTCCACCCTAGTTATGCTAGTAATGTGCATACTAATTTTTAAAGTCTCTGTTCCAATATTTGAGTCAGTGGGAGTTTTCTCTGATTTAAACAGGAGTCATTCTCCTCTTTAGTCCCTATCTACATATCCCTATCTCAAGCAGAAGTAGGGGTAGAGAAACAAAGATTTCTGCCGGAGATAAATTATTGCAAACCTGGCACAGAATATGTCTGGCTATATAGCAATTTTCTGTTCAGTACACCATCTACTTAATGCTTTCTTTTCTCGCAGTTATTTGTCATTTATTATTAAATGACCTTTAATTTGGAGGCTTAGGTTTTGGGTGCCTCTGCCGAGATGCCTTAAATGAGCTTGATTTTCAAAGGATGGATGCGCTGTACTTTCTTAAAATCAGGCTTTTAAAGATTTCTCGTGTTAGATATCCAAGCAGTAAGCCTGCTGTAAACAAAAAGCCACCAGTGTTCAAAAGATTTGACTTAAAACAATTCATTTAAACTTAATGTGAGAAAATGACCAAATAACAGTGAACAGAAAGAGGGGAAAGGACTTGCCATGCATCAGTTACTCCAGGGTAAATTTCATCAGGTGTATTTACCTGTGCCCTAAGGGTGGGGTGGGGCAGCACAAGCACTTGAACTACCTTTAGTTAAGCTGTCCCCTATCTTTGGTACTTTTGCCATTTTAAAGCATGGGAACACTCTGAATACGTGAGTTGTCAAGTGTGCTGGAGCATGCTAATTAGCAACCTTGATTAATTGAGTCTGTTCTGATGTACTGTAATTATAATGAATCAGAACAGGGATCCTGCACATCTACAGGCACCCGTGGTGACCAAAAGTGAACACAAGTTGCAGTGCCATTTGGTGGATAGAGGGACTTATTACACATCTCTGCGTGCATTTCTGTTTGCATGTGATGATTCAGTGGACACAACATTTTAATTTGTGGCAACCCAAACTAAACTACACCGGGATGAGTTTTACTTTAAAACACCAGAAAGAATTTTTTAAAAATCAGGAAAACTTGCATGGGCAAACTGTAACATCACTGAAAAGCAAAAAAGGGGCAAATTTCATCATGTGTACAAGTGCCCCTTAGCTCCATTTTTGAGGGGGAAAGGTACTGCTGTTTACTTTTAATTTACACATGGTGTAAGGGCAGGAACACAGACATTACAATTGAGTGATAAGTCCCCATCCCCTTTTAACGTTCTATAATTTATTAGTTTGTCTATACCCTGCCTGCTGATGCTGTTGTGTTTATTTAAACTAATCGTGTAGGTGTGTAACTTGCAACTCTATATTTACATATGCAATCTAACCTCAAACATTCACCATAAACCACTGTCATTAGAGGGATTTAGACTAATTTATATTGATCTCTACCACACTTGAAAATTTTGACTTCATGATGGACATCACAAAAGTACATCAATCATTTAGAAGAGGAAACTAAATACTAACAGCTGGAATAAACTATTAAGCACCTGATCATGAATCTATTCCACCCTCTTAATGTTCCTGAATATCCATTAATGTATTTATTTTTATTACATCTTGTTATCTTAGCTTTAAGTTACAGAAAGCAGTGAAGATTCCCACCCGCTCATATTTTTTGCATTATATGTTTAAGGCCTCAACAGAATGGAATAAGTCTACCTACATATACTTAAGTGCCTAATAGGTGGGGTAGAAACTGGACCGAAGTGTATATTAAAAGTACTATCAAACTCCAGATTTGCCATTTTCAGGCACAGTCACTCCTAATAATATTACTGCAGTAATTCTTCTCTGCTCTAAAAGACATGATCTGGATCTAAATGTTGAAGAATACTTTTTCTGATTCAGAATTTTAGCAATTTCAGTCACAGATGTGTGAAAAAATGTTGACTTTTATTGAGTTTCAGATGTAAGAAAATCTTGACCTCCTTATCCTCAAGTAAGAAAAGGAGTGATCACTTTTTAACTTTTAGACTTAATAGAGAGCAACCTGTCCCTTAATAAATGGGTGTGTGGGGGAGGGTTTTGTTTGTTTGTTTTTCATCTTTCCAATTAATTAGTGGAAACAGCCATTTTCTCTACACCAAATTAATTTCTATAAAAAAAACCGACTGTAGTTCTACTGAATAAGAGGAAATAAGAGGGAAATCAGTGACTGTATCCTCCACTAGCAGCCTTCCAATTCCAACTTCATGAAAAACATACTAACAGAATAATTTTTTCATTGTTTTTTATTTAGGACTAAAGGCCAGTTTGCTTCAACAGTTCTATAACTTGTGTTTTTTAAATTGCTTTAGTGGTGAGACAGATGAATGTTTGCACTGAATCCTTTGGAGATGATCAACCAGACTGAATAAAATAAGAACTGACTTCAAATTTATTCCCCAAATCATACCTCATCCAAACTTTTATAGGTTTAAATATAGTTTGCTTAGTTTGAGGTCATTTTATTCCCTTTGCTAAGCATTATCTTGCTTTGGTTGACTTCAGTGGAACTAATTATGTGAGTCACTGTGTAAAAAAGTGATTAAGGGGTTTTCACTGTGGCTGTTAATTAATATTACTCTTGCCATGTCTGGAAACCTAACAGTGAAACTGCCAAGAAAAAGATCTTGCGAGTTTTATGCTCTAAACTGAGTGAAAAACAATGTAAGTAACAAAATATATAATAGTTGTATTTCTATCATTGCCTTTTGTATAAGGATATTTATAAATTCTCAATATGTATAAAATTTTTAAGGAAAAATATAGTATGTTTGTAAAATATACTCAGTCTCAATAATGTGAATGAGTATTTTGAATCGTTATGAGTTAGTAGAAATTTAAGTAAATTAGGAGGAAAAGTAAAATATATACAATTATACAATCTCTCTCTCTTTAGAAAGAAACAGTTATAAGTTAGATACCATATGCATAATAATGATTTTACTGGTTTAAGGTTTCTGGAAGACAAAACAACATGGGATGTGTATAAACAATTTCTGTGGGGACCAGCACTACTCAGCCCTGTATTGGATCTGCTTCTTGGCCTCTTGAAGGCTCAGATCAAGTGTAATATCTAATTACATATCTAGAATTATGAGAGGACTTTTAAAAATGTTTTTTCTTCACTTCACTTCTTTTTGCTTTTTCCTTTAATGTACATGACACATATGTATTTACATTCTAGAATGCTACATCAGTATGAGTTTATATATCAAATGCACGCTAGTATGATGTTACACAATAAATGATTAAAAAAACCTTGACCTTTTTCCTAATGGTAAAACACTATTAGAATAATCTGTTAGTCTTAGTAGTGCAATATTCTCAGCTGAGACTTAAAATAAGAAACAGAATCCATGAAAAAGGAAGGTAATTACTAAGGGCAAGAAATATGCACCATGTGACTGGGATGTTACCAGAAAGAATCCAATGACACCTACTCCAAAGTTGCCATGGAGGATGGATAGGAGGGAGTCGAATGATTAATAGAAGAAGAACAAGAAGTGTGGTAGAGATAGGATAGTATCCATGGCAGATTTTAAAAACAGTGGATGTGTGTGGGGGGCGGGGTGTTGAAGGGAGAGGAGCTTTGTTTTTTTCATTTGTTTTTTGTTTTGTTTTTGTTTGGAGATAGTGGGGGGGGGGGAAGGAAATAGCATACATTTTGGAAATTAATGTCTAGATTTTGGACCTGATTGTGTGAGGTGCTAATCACAATTACTAGGAATTACATGTTCAAGTGATAACTGAATAAGGAGTCAAAATAGGAGAAGGGGTTTCAAGTCACTAAATTCCATTACAGAAGCATTAAGATAAAGGAGTTGTGTATGTGGAGGTAGGAAACTTAAGAACAGGCTAACTTCTCTTCAAATTATTCATTCGGGTGTGCAAATCTGAATTCATGATAGCATGGTGAATGTTATTGTTTCGAGCAATTTCACAACAAAATCTAGTATAAGTACTAAATAAAGGCACAGTAACTGGCATGCATCTTTTAAGTTATGTTACTATGAAGTAGCCTAATAATACTGTGCTGTAGCATAAGCATTGTCAATGATATGACGTGCTACGGTGCAATATCATTCAGCTACTGTGAAGACTTCTTGTGTAGACATGCCCACTTTAATTTAAATAGGTTTCATACAGTAATATTAATGCTGAGTTAAAACAGATGAAAGTCACAAATCCGATAAATTTTCAAAGCCGTTTATGTCATAACCATTTTTGTTGCTTTTCACAACCTGAATGGTCTATCTGCTGTTTATTATGAGACGGGAAAAGGAGGAAGGGATCATCTGGAGCAAAGTAATTGCACCTGCCTTCCACAGGGAGAAAGTAGGAGGAGGAACGTCCCTTAATCATCAAAAAAAACACTATTTATCATCACTTTGTCATTCAGTTGCCTCACTTAAGATCATTTCCTGCACACTAGTTTCAAAGTGTTTTATGAATGCAGAATTTTATTTTCTTACCTTGTCTTATAAATATTGCACAGATACCATTGTATCTAAAAGACTTGTAAATGTATAATAATAAACATAAACCAATATTTCTGTGATAAAAAGTAACTGGTGAATTTATGATCCGATTCTCCTTTCATTATACATAACTGCTTTTAATAAGTAACTGAACTGAAGTCATTTTTTAATAGGAAATGTATATTGGCTTAAGGGGACAATTCAATGATTTTCCAACTCCTCTTGAACATATCAACTTTCATATCCAAGATGGTTACATCATTCCTTGGCAATACCCTGCTGCTAATACTGCTTCCAGGTACTATAAGATGAATTAGACATGTGAAATTTGGTATGCTTTATTTATGAATATAGGTGTTTGAAATCTTCTTACTAGTCTAGAATGTTAAATGTTGTCTCAATTTAAATGAGCTATAGAGCAGGTTTTAAGTTAGGTATAGGATCATTTGAACTTATTATGTGGTGAATAAATATAAAAAAGTCAGTCTAATCCAAAGATAGTCTAGTATAAAGTAAATAGCAATGCATCACGGTCAAACCCTGAGTTGTTCTTTAGAAATCAGTTTCAGTATCTCTTGATATACGATAGGTCTAACTTTGTGCATCTTACTTTTGGAGGGCACACCTGGTTCTACCATTTTTAAACTACATTTTTGGACTGTAGCCCTTAGGGTTATCATTTATGTCAATATCACAAATCTAGCTGAATTCTGAACCTGAAATTCTGGACAGCTGACAGATGGCTATACCCTGTACAAGAGGGATCGAGTGGACAAAAGGGGCAGGGGTGTAGCTCTCTATGTTAAGGAGAGCTACACATCCCTACAAGCCGATATTGGCACCCAAGGTGGATGACTAGAGACCCTCTGGGTTAAAATCTGTGGGGAACATGGCACAGGGGATACAGTGGTGGGAGTTGACTACAGACCTCCCTTCCAGAATCAAGTCAGCCAGGACGGACCATTCCAGGAGGTTCCTGGCTAAGATACAGGACCTCCACTTAATTCAGGAAGTGCATGGTCCCAGCAGAGGAAACACCCTGTTGGTCCAGGTCCTGGCCACAGGTGATGAGCTGGTATGGGGCATCCAGGTTCTTGACCACCTGGGCAACAGCAATCATTCCTTGCTGGAATTCACCATCCAGCACACAGTGTCAAGGAAGATGGTAGCCCTAGATTTTAGGAGGGCCAACTTCAACAAGTTGAGGAGACTAGTGGATGAGGCGCTGGGGTCCTTGAGGGCAGGGGAACTCAGTGTCCAGGATGAGTGGTCGTTCCTTAAGGAAATGATACTCAGGGCTCAAGGGGAGTCCACCCCAACAAAAAGCGAAGGAGGCAAGGGTGCCCGAAAGCCCCCTGGCTCACCAAGG
>NW_017728910.1:10614552-10615790 GCF_001723895.1 Crocodylus porosus | reverse complement strand
GATGACTGTCTATAAACTCTCTAGGGGGGACCAGATGGGTTTGGCGGAAACACTGTTTCCCCTAGCGCCCCCTGGCATGACAAGGAATAATGGACACAAATTATTGGAGAGTAGGTTTAGATTAGACATCTGCAAGAACTACTTCACAGTTAGGGCAGCTAGGATCTGGAACCAACTTCCAAGGGAAGTGATGCTGGCTCCTACTCTGAGGGTCTTTAAGAAGAATCTTGATGCCTACCTGGCTGGACTCATTTGAGTCCAGTTTTTCTCCTGCCCAGTCAGGGGGTTGGACTTAAAGGTCTACAAGGTCCCTTCCGACCCTACTTCTATGATTCTATGAAGAGCTTGACCAGTAGTTAACCAGGGAATTGGCTGAGGCTGCATGTTCCTGGTCCATGGTTGTCATGGGAGACTTCAACTACCTGGACACCCTGTGGGAAGAACACTTGGCCATATCTGAATGGTCGCAAAGCTTCGTCATGTGCATTGATGGGTTCTATGTGAGTCAAGAAGTCTACGGGACTGTATGAGATAAAGCCCTGCTTGACCCAGTACTGAAAACCAGGGATGAACTAATCAGTGACCTAACAATCGAAAGGAACCTGGGTGACAGCAACCATGAGCTGATCAACTTCATCATTTGCTGAAAAGCTGGCAAGGTCAGTCAGCAGTACAGAGGTATTCGACTTCAGGAAGGCTGACTTTGACAAGCTTAGGAGGCTTTGACAAGCTTAGGAGGACCATGACCCCAAGGGGAGGGGAGTCCAGGAAGAGTGGTTGCTCCCCAAGGGACCAATCCTAGAAGCATAAGCTAAGGGTATTCCATTACGAAGGAAAGGCAGCAAAAGGGCACAGGAGCTCCCTTGGCTCAACAAGGAACTAGCGGACCTCCTGTGTCTAAAAAGAAAGACCTACAAAGGATGGAGGACAGGATCCACCTCCAAGGGGGAATATACTGCACTGGTCTGGACCTGCAGAGCGTGAACCAGGAAAGCCAAGGCTGAGATGGAACTCCAGCTGGCTCCAAGTATCAAGGACAATAAAAAGTCCTTTTTTAGATTTCATAGAGTTCATAGACATTAGGGCTGGAAGGGACCTCAGAAGATTGAGCCTTGCCCCCTGTCTGAAGGGCAGGAAGTCAGCTGGGGTCAAAGGATACCAGCAAGATAAGCATCCAATTTACTCTTGAAGGTGTTCAATGTAGGTGCTTGAACGACCTCTGATGGCAGGCTGTTCCA
>NW_017728910.1:10612277-10614081 GCF_001723895.1 Crocodylus porosus | reverse complement strand
AAGGACAGAGCCTTGGGGGACCCCACTGGTAACGGGGTGCAATGATGAGTGACTTCCATCAATCACAACCCTCTGGGTCCAACCACGGAGCCAATTTCCCAGCCAGTGGATCGTGGTGGACCCAAAGCCACAATTGGCCAGTTTTGCCAAGAGGTGATCAAGGGATACCAGATCAAAGGCTTTTTTGAAGTCAAGATATATGACATTAATCTCTTCTCCCTTGTCCAGTTGATAGGTCACCTCATTGTAAAAGGAAATGACATTGCACACATGAGGACAGGATGGCAATCCAGGCTGCCCTTGACAGGCTCTGGAAATGGATGTATGAGAACCTGATGGTGTTTAGTACTGAAAAATGCAAAGTTTTCCATCTTGGGAGGAAAAACTGGCAGCATTTTTATAGTCTCAGCAGTGCTACACTGGCTAGCACTATGGGCAAGAGGGACATGGGGGTCAGGATTGACCACAAGATGAACATGAGCCTTCAGTGTGATGCTGTGGCTAGTAAAGTGAGCAAAACCATGGCTTGAATAGTTCCATAGATGCTTCTCAAGCAACTCCCAGGATGTCATTCTCCCCTTGTACTCGGCCTTGGTGAGGCCGCAGCTGGAGTACTGCATCCAGTTTTGGGCCCCACAATTCAAAAAGGGTGTGGAGAAGCTTGAGAGAGTCCAGGGAAGAACCATGCACATGATTGGGGTCAGGAAAACAGTCCTTACAATGAGAGGGTGAGTGCTATGGGACTCTTCAGCCTGGAAAAGTGCAGGCTCAGGAGCAATCTGATGGCCACCTACAAGTTCTTAAGGGGTATTCCCCAGTATCTGGGGGAATGTTTGTTCACCAGAGTTCTCCAAGGGGTGACAAGGTCGAATGGTTATAAACTCCTCCATGACTGTTTCAGGATGGACATAAGGAAGAACTTCTTTACTGTCCGACCCCACAAGGTCTGCAATAGCCTGCTGCTGAAGTTGGTTCAAGCATCTACTTTGAACACCTTCAAGAGAAATCTGGATGTTTTTCTTCCTGGGATCCTATGACTCCTGCTGACTTCCTGCCCCTGGGGCAGGAGGCTGGACTCGATGATCTTCTGAGGTTCCTTCCAGCCCTAATGTCTATGAAATCTATGACAGCATAAGATTTCACAGCATAGAAATCACCATTTTGCTATGTCTTCATTCCTAAAATATTTGTCAGGTATTCTCAGACAGTGAGACTGCAGATGGAGCTGAAGGAGGTACAACAAGGGCTATAGGCTGTACAGGAGGGACAGGATAGGAAAGAGAGGTGGGGGCGTGGCGCTCTATAATAAGGAGGAATACACATCATCGTTAATTAGCAAGGAGTTAGGGGAGGGGCACTCTGAAGTGCTTTGGGTTAGAGTACAGGGCAGTCAAGGGGAAAGGGACTTAATGGTGGGAGTCCACTACAGACCTCCCAACCAGGGAGAAGAGCTTGACCAGGAATTCGTGGGTCAGCTCACAGAGGTAGTGAAGGCTAAGGATGTGGTAGTCATGGGGGACCTGAACTTCCCGATCATCTGCTGGGAAGAGCAGTCAGCCAGGTCTGACCGCTCACGTAGGTTCTTGGCCAGAGTGCAGGACCTGCATCTAACCCAGGAGGTGCACAGCCCCACAAGGGGGGACGCCTTGTTGGACCTGGTGCTGGCCACGGGTAATGTCCTGGTGAGGGGGCTGCGGGTGCTCGACCACCTGGGCGACAGCGATCATCGCCTGCTGGGATTCACCATCCAGCGCAAGGTGGCAAAGGCATGCAGTAAGGCAGCGGCCCAAGATTTTAGGGGGGC
>NW_017728910.1:10607536-10612266 GCF_001723895.1 Crocodylus porosus | reverse complement strand
GAACATCTTGCTGGGGTCATTTGACCCCAGTATTCTTTCCTGCCATGGTAGAGGGTCGGACTAGATGATCTGCTCAGGTCCCTTCCGATCCTAGAAACTATGAAACTATGAAACATTGTGGAAAATAATTTAACACAAGAGAGAGAGATGTATGCTTCTTGTCTTGAAAAACTTAACCTATCATTCATTTTGATACAGCTTATTGAAGGTGCCCCTGCTCAGTATGAGAGTTAGTGTGCAGCCACACAGATTTTCTCCCTGTGTCTCTGTTAGTGGCCATGAATAAAAGTTCATTTCTCTCAGGGAAATGGAGGAGTTGAGCAGCTGCTACAATCCTTCTCACCATCCCTTCCTTCCTACCAGCACCTGCTCCCTGCATCTTCCCTAGACTAGGGTGACCCATATCTGGGATGGGTGTGGGAACATGTCCCCAGCCATTATGGACTCCTCATTGTCTTTGGAAAGAGTCAAGCAGAGAAAGCACACAGGCATTTGTCTCTGCATTTAGGAGATTCTCCTTATTCCTTCCTAAGGAAGAAGAAACTGTACTAAAGCCTGTATACTCCCAGTTTCTAGCAAGGTGCTTTCATTTTCCCCTCCATAAATTGAATGTCTGTCTATACCAGGTGACAACTGTATCTGCAGCTGATAACCCACAAAGGGTGCACAGAGCTCAGAGGTGGGTTGGGTTTTAATTAGAGCACTTCCTGGAGAGGTGATGGCTGTGGGACACTCTAACTAAAGCTGGTTGAATGATCTTTAGTTAAAGTGCCTCAGGGGCCATTTTTAAAGTTGTGGGGACTTATATATGTGACACTGGGGATGCCTGAGCATTTTAGTTAGAATGCAGAGGAAACTTGAATAATCAAATGCATGTTAGCACCTGTTGGAGCATGTTTATAGGCACCCAAAACCTCCAATCCTTCCTGCGCGTAATAGCACCTTTAATGTTTTAATATTAAGGACAAGGTTTAGCTTGTCTGGGATTATTTAGTAACAATTCCTGACTGGTATTGTTAATTTCCTCTCATGCGCTCCTTCTGTTTAATATTGTGCATTCATGTTGGTTAATATCACAGGGGGAAATGGAGGTGTTTATAATCTCCATAAAATGAAATACATTAATCTCTTAGTTTCCAGACTATGACTATGAAGAAATGGAGGAAAATAGTATATTTGCTGGATTTATTTATTTTTTTAATCAGAAAAAAACAATGGACCTTACTGTTACTTCGGATGATAGTGGATTTGCTCAAGGTCAGCCTTATTGGGATAATGGTGTACACATTGGTGAGCGTTTCTGGTCTCATAGAAAACTTCAATTGATAAAACCTTATCAATTTATATAAACTTACCTAAATATAAATTTATCACCTTGTATTCCTGATTTGAACAGTGGAATTTTGTATTTAAAAATATGCTTTTATATTATATAGGTTGTGGTAATAATTATATATCTGGAGTTCCGCATATGCATGCAAGCTCCAATCATAATATTTTTTGCATTGGTGTAGTTCTGTTATATTCAGTGGAACTATGTCAAAATAAAGGTACTTATGTATGTCAGCTTTGTAGGAGATTACCCATACAAATGTTCTGAGACCCCGAATTCTACAACTCAAAATGCATGTGGATATTTCCAAATTTGCAAAGACCTATGCAAGTCAGGAGCTCTGTGTATCACATTTATGTTGCAAATTTCAACATCAGGCCTTTTTAACCCCTCCCCAAAACAAAACAAAACAAAACAAAACAAAACAAAACAAAACCCAAAACTAAGCCAAACCTCTGCAGAACCTTGTCTAGAAATAGAAAGTGGAAGTTACTTACCTGGCATAATTGGAGTTCTTTGAGATATGTCCTCTATTTGTTTTCCATGTATAGTGCCTCTGTGGCAGAGATTAGAGCATTTTAGCCTCTGGTGAAACCTGCTCCCAAAGGACTTGAAACCCATTCACACAAACAACATATTATGGACAGAGCAGACAGTTGATCGGTTTCTTCTCAACGGAATCAACAGTAGCATAGCAGGGATTATAGGTAGGCTGATCATATGAAAATGCTAGAAATATGGGACAGCATCTGGGACACTGCCACCCCTCCCCACTCCCATGGTCTCACAAGTCAGAGGGGGCAGGGATGCATGCCAGATTGGCAGCAGTGCCTGCCTGCCCACCTGCAAGGCGCTCTGCACCACTCTGACTCCCAGCCAGACTATGCCCCATGTCCCCTCACTTCTGGGATGCCCATTATAATTCTCAACAGACAACTGGGACTAGCTTCTGAAATCCAGGACTGTACTGGCTAAACTGGGATATATGATGATCACCCTACGTATAGAACACATATCGAGAACACATCTTGAGGAACACCATTAACATCTCATTGTACTTCAAATGATTGGCTACGTTTTTATTTGTTAAAAAGGATGAATTAGAGGGTGTGTGGGCCCTACATAATTCCCAAAATGATGCTTTTTTGCATGGGGTTAACACTCTAGTAAGTATCTTCAAACATTTTACAATGGTACTGTGTGAAAACACTGTGCAGTCCTTATCTGTGTCCAGTAATAGCAGCAAGGTGACTACAGATTGACATTCATGACAAACCAAAGGTTTTCATTGATTACAAATAGTGGGAATGGAGGCTGCTAGTGGTATTAAATCATTCTTAGGTTGCCACAGAGTAGAGGAGGAGATCAAAGTCAACAGAGAGGGATACTGCTATCTAAAGTGTTCCTATCTCTGGGCAATGGGCACATGCACACCAGGATCAGAACATACATCAGTGAGAGCTCAGAGAAGAAATTCAGTAAAATTCAATGAGATAAGACTGATCACCTGATTTAAGGCACATAATATTACAAAGTTCAGGATTCGTACTTGTCACAATTTGTCTTAGATGTGCTTCATACCTAGTGTTGTATGTATAGTAAGAAGAACATTTCCTCAGACATAAACATAACCCACAGGAAATATAGCAATGTTAAGATTAATCAATTTCTTAACATTAGTAATTTTTTTTTAAATTAAAAGAAAGATGTATCAAATATATTCACATATAAAGTTTATCTTAAGACATTATTCTTAAAAAAACCCATAAATCTTCATCTAAGGTTACAACAGCTTTCTTTTGCATCCTTGAAGATGTCACTGGACATATAGCATGCAGTTAATTTGCCTTGAGGTTCATTGAAATATACCAAACCTTGAATCAATAGGATTTGGAAATAATGGTCATGTGTGTAGAGTGTAACTATATATTAAATTAACACAGAACATAAAACATTAGGGTTGAAACGGACCTTAGGAGGTCATTTAGTCCAACCACCTGCTCAAAGCAGGACCATCCCCAGCTAGATCATTCCAGCTTTGTCTAGCTGGGTCTTAAAAACATACAAGGATGGAGATTCAGCAGCCTCTCTGGGCACTCTGTTCCAGTTCTTTATTATCCTTCTAGTGAGAAATTTCTTCCTAATATCTAACCTAAACCTCCCTTGTTGCAACTTGAGACCATTGCTCTTTGTTCTGTCATCTGCCACCACTGAGAACAGTATAGCTCCATCCTATTTTGAATCCCCTTTAGGTAGTTCAGGGCTGCTATTAAATTCCCTCTCAGTCTTCCCTTCTGCAAACTAAAGAAACCCAGTTCCTTCATAAGTCTTGTGCCTCAGCCCTGTCAACATTTTCATTGCCCTCCACTAGACTCTCTCCAATTTGACCACTCTTCTACTTACTGAAGAGTTCCCTGCTAAGCCAAGCTGGTCTTCTAGATGACAAGGTACACTTCAGCAGTCTTTCTGTGATCTGTTTTCCATAGATCAGTAATGCAAGAGACTACAGTTTCTCTCATTATCAACATCACTGCCAGCTAGTGTAGATCCCAGTGTGAAGCTTATTGATAAAAATAGCCAGTAATGATTTCAAAGGAGACATTCCTGTCTATCATGATAATGTGTAAACGGGGAATGAATGGAGTGGGAGGTGGGAAATCATGGGCATGTAAGGCTTACACACCTTTGCATCTCCCTCTGAGGGAGTAGACTTCCCTTAACACCTGGAAGATGAATAAGAAGCAAAAATACTGTATAATGATTCAAGAAGAGTTGTTAGCATTAGTTATGATTTGAGATTTAAGAATGATTGGGTCTCTAACTACACAGCATGAGTCTTATCAAAGGCAACATAAAAAGTGAAATGCAGTAGCCTTTTAATTTCTAAAAGCCACACGGAGAAATCAGAAGTTGAGATTGAAGTGCCATAAGAAATGACTTTTGCCAAATGTCAGTTTGCTGACCCAGCCATTGTAGGTCAGGGGTCAGCAACCTGCAGCTCAAAGGCTAGATCCAATCCATGAACAGACTGGATCCAACCTGTGGCAGCACAGGTAAACAGCAGTACACTCCAGCTATGGCAGCCAAGGAGGTATTTACAGGGTCCTATTGCCTTCATCCCCAGGGTTATATTATCTGCCTTTTTTTGTCTATTGCCTTCACAGCATTTATTGCTGATTTCAGAGGGGTGCAGGTATCCAGCCTACAGTGGGAGTTGCGTTGCAAGCAATGGTCTGTGAAGGCCCATTAGCCTGACTTCTATCGTGGGGAAGATCTTAGAAAAGTTTATTAAGGAGGCCATTCTTGATGGACTGGCCCAGGCTAACATTCTAAGGGACAGCCAGCACGGGTTTGTTGCGGGTAGGTCTTGTTTGACCAATCTCATTTCCTCCTATGA
>NW_017728910.1:10595475-10606546 GCF_001723895.1 Crocodylus porosus | reverse complement strand
GCTGACTTCCTGCCCTTTGGGCAGGGGGCTGGACTCGATGATCTCCCAAGGTCCCTTCCAGCCCTAATGTCTATGAAATCTGTGAAAGGCTAAGGATTGCCAAACCCTGCTATAGAAAATAGTGTCTTCTGCCAGTCAAAAGGGGTGGATTAAGACTTGCAACTCCCCCATGTAATGTTACCCTCTCCCAATCACCATATTTTATTGTATGCCACATATCCCCAAATAAGATATGCCCCTTGTTTTGAATGGCAAAATGAAGACAAAAAGATCTTTCCTTGAAATTGCTGGTAAATAGTAGCAAGTCACTGGGAAAAGTAGGTAGGAAGCCCAGTGTGCTGTTTCTGCTGCTCCCTGTGGAGCATGTACAGCATTGCTTTTGCTTTCCTTGGACACAGGCTTAGGCTGAAGAAATTTCTGTTGAGATGTAGTTTTTTTTTTTACTTATAATGTGCACCCCAGTTTCCAGCAGATTTTTATTTTAGAGGTGCATGTCATATACAAGAAATAATAGCAACTGGGCTGGTCCTAGAGAGTCACCATCACCTTCCTAACACTTATTTTTCTCACTTTGTTTCTGAACAATTCACTGCTCCATGTGACCCGTTCCAACATCGAGGCCCAGATCAAAAAGATCCAAGAATCCTATTTTATTTCCCAATTCAATAAAATGCTTAAATATGTTTTTATCTTTAAATTTATGAACAATCCCATAAAAATCATTGTGATAATTTTTGTGTTTTTTGTAATTAGTTAATTGTATATACAAATGTTTTATTAGACAAGTCTAACTATCTTGTATCAGAATGAATGATGTATTCAGATGTACCTTGGACCATGACAAGCATTAAGATAAAATTAGTTTTATATCGACAAGGCACATTTTTAAAAACAGTTAAACTAGTTTTTGAAACAATGCATAGGCTTTTTGTGCTATGATTTTGAATTGTGATGCTAAAGAGAAAAAAAAATATGTCTTTTGGCTTTATTTGCATGGGATGTAACTCACTGAATTTTGTTTTAAACTGTTTTTCCTATGGAAATCGTGGCATTACGTGATTACATGTATTGTACAATTTAAGCATATGATACATTTAGATACTATTTATGTTTATCTTGTATCTTTAAAATTATTTTACTAATATCTTCCATATGTACTCATTGGAATGGAATTAGAGAGATTCATTTCAATCCATCAATTTCTTGTTACAGATGCGTATGAGCAGGGTGATTACCCGTTGGAAACATTTAATCCTAGCCAGATACATATTACTTAGAATTTTGCAAAGCATTATTGCCTGCCCAGCATCCTCAAAACTTTTGATGCATGACATGCCCTATTTACCCAAATCTAAGATGATGTCAAATTTAAGATGAAACCCTCCTCCCCACCCATCAATAGATTCTGTACATGGAAAATGAGATAATGTTGTTATAAACTTTCATAGAATCTAATTAGTGGAAGATTGTCTTAAATTTGTTCCTCCCCCACTGCTATGGTGGAGGGCAAGGAGCCAGACCCCCTGCCCTTTGCCCCTCTGCTTTTTGTCCCCCCTGTGTTTGCTTCCCCTGCTGTCTTCCCCTCTGCTCCTTGCTTCCCCCATGGCTGTGTTTCCTCCCTACTCCCTGCCTCCTTCCTGCATCCTTCCTAACCTTTGCCCCATCTTTTGCTGAAGCTCTGCTACTCTGGTGCAGTCAGCAGCCACAGCCCTAACTGTCCAGGGAGAAGCTGGTGACAGATCCTGGCCAGGCCACATCAGGGCTGGAAGGACTAAAGCCAGAACAAAAGTTAGGTAGAGAGGGGACAGATGGAGGGAAGGGACTGGGGGAGGTGGGTAAGGGAGGCAGTGATTGGAGGCAAAGGCAACAGGTGGGGGGGGGACGAGGGGGCATGTGCCCCACCCCGAGATTGGCCACCACCAAAGCCACCACTGGCTTCTGTGGGTGGTCACCACCCACTCCCCCCTTGCTGCCAACACAGCTGCTGGCAGCTGTAGACAGTCCCCACTTGCCACTTGCTACACCCACCCCCTGCTGCTAACACTACTGGTGGTGGCTGTGGGCAGTCCCCGTTCACCGCTTGCCACTGCTGCCACCGACTGTGGACTGTCCCCACTCACCACCACAGTGCCCCACCCAGTCATGGGAGGCATCAGTCATTCATGATTGCAGGTATAGGCACAGGCAGGGATGGAAAAGCCTGGGAGGCAGGTTGTAGGTTTTCCCTGTAACCTGTAATTCCTCCCATGCTTCCCCTGGCCATGTGCATCACCTTGTCCCACCTCCTGGTAAATGAGCCACCCCAGCCTGCTCAGCTTTGGGTTCAGTCCTAAGCCCAGAGCCGAGGCCAGAGCTGTGCTGCTGTCTGCCCTGCGCTGGTACTCAAATCCAACATGAGGCTTTTTTTCCTGCATACTGATTGGAGGAGAATACTGCATCTTGGATCGGATTAAACAAGATAAAGCTATAAACATTGCCAGCTTTATTTTGTTTTATGTGTTAGATGTTTTACCATAAAACTGACTTTTCATTCTACGGCTAGTCATATTCAATAGTCTAATAGCTTCCTTAAATCCATGACCTTTGATATAAAATATTGTATAAGTTAGGGCAGCAGTTCCCAACACAGCGCCCATGGGCACCATCACACCCTCCAAGGTTTATTCAAGTGCCCATGCACATTTTCACAATCAGTAAAAATCATTATTCCAACAAACAGTGCTGTCATATTGGCACCCACTGATTTTTCTTTTAAATTTGAATGTTCCCTTTAGCACATAAACATTGGGAACCCCTGGGTTAAGGGATAAAATACTGTGCAACCACATTATTGGACAAAACCTTTCTCTCACTTATAGGTACCTGAGATAACTTCATTGTCTTCAATGTTGTTCTGTATATCCTATACTAGGGGCATCAAGCCTACAGCCTGCAGGCTGGATCTGGCTTGCTAAAGTGGGCCATCCAGACCATGGGGTATCTTGTCCACCTTAGTGACCAAGATTTAGTCATGGGTTTGGTGCCATGACTGATGGAGTCCATTTGTGATGGTTAATCCCTGTGGCTGTCAAAGCTGCTGTTTCAGTGTGGATTTGGGACCCAGGGAATTCTGCTTTCCTTGGCCTCTCCTCCCCCTTACCTGCTGCTGAAGTCAAGTGGGGTTTATAGTTTCATAGTTGGTAGGGTCAGAAGGGACCTGAGCATATCATCAAGTCTGACCCCTGCCATGGCAGGAAAAAGTTCTGGGGTCAGACGACCCCAGGAAGATGTTCATCTAGCCTCCTCTTAAAGACCCCCAGTTCCATGTATTTATAAATTTTCTCAAGAGTGGGAAAATCTGGGTGTTTCACATCCCAAATCCATTAGGACATTTTATGACCAGTATGATTAAATTACATTAAGTATTTTGAAGAGACCATTTCTTAAATACTGTATGTAAGTACATTTCATAAAAAGTTTTTACAACCTAAAGGTAAACACGAAATCAAAATCAAAGGAACATGAAACTAACAATATTATTTTTTTCAGCTGCACTTTCAGTGCCACTTTACCAATTAATTTAGTAGCATATCTATTTAATTGAGAACAATATAGTTCATCATCTCTCGCATTTTTTAAATCTAGTATGTAGTCAAGTACATATATATATATATATATATATATGCCACAATAATTTTTTCTGTGTTATAGAGAAAAGCTGGGCATATTGGAAAGGAACACATCCAACTTGAACTATAGTCAAACAGAGAGATTCAATGCAGGAGTTATATACCTACAGTCTACCTACAATCTTATAGGTGCTTCCAGTGTGGAGTGTAGAATTCTTTGTTAGCTGTCAAGAATCCTTACATAGTACAAGAGTTAGGGATCTCAGAACAGCCTAAAAACCCATACACTGACAGTTGGTCACCATAATACCAAGATTAATCTGAAATACTACCCCATACAGTCTGTCTCAGAGCTGTAGGGAGGTGCCTGCATTCACCTGGAATCCAGAGCCTGGAACCCTTTCCTGAAGACAGAGGTCTACAACTGTTCATTTCAAGAACTGAACAAGACTGTTTGTTTATTTTTATAATGCAATAGGTAGAAAAAGGATATGGTGTTCAATAGCTTAAGAGGTAGAACATTTCCCCAAGATGTGGAACACCCATATCCTGAACCCCTTTCAATTTAGGGGGTTTCAGTCACACATCTCTCACAGGCCAGTAGAATTGCCCTAGGAAGATATAGGTGAAGCTGGGTTGGGATATTCTGCATCCTTCTTGCTGAAGCTGGGCTAGTGTGTAGCAAAGAATGGAAAGGCCAGAAGCAAAACATGAGGAGCCTTATTTTGTACCCTTGTGGTATGAAACCCCCTGGAAAGGCAGAGTCCTGAGTGTTTATTGGGGCTATGTGAAGCTTTGGTTGCTGATTTGATTCAGTGGAGATTTGGCCTGATTCAGAGGCTGAGTCTCTGAATCCAAAGCAAATCAGGAAACCCTTTAATCTCTCCTCTCTCCGAATTGAATTGGAACCCTCCGAATCAATTACAAGAGATTCAATGATTTAGACATAGACACAGCTTTAAATGTTTTTTTTTATGTACCTCGAGGCACCAGGCATGGCTTGTGAACACTGCGATAGTGGGGCAGTTGGTAAGTCCCACAGGAGCATGGAGGGGAAGGCTGAATGCTCAGCAGTGGACCCAGCAGTGGACCAGAAGCACTTCCAGTTCATTTCTGGGTCTGCTTAGAACTCATGGGGAACCCTCCCTCACCTCCTGGCTTCATGACTAGTGCCTCGTACGTCTGGGGGGAGCACCTGGGGATCTCCTACGGCCAATCGCCGAGCCATGTGATCAGGGGAGGTGTCCCCTGCACATTCAGCAGTGGACCTGGAAGTGGACTGGAAGTACTTCCAGTCCACTTCTGGGTTTGCTGCTGAGTATGCAGGGAGACTCCCATGCTCCTGTGAGATGCTCCATCTACCCCACCATCGCAGCACTCATTAGCTGTGTCTGGTACCTCAAGTTAGGTAGAGACAACATTGAAAGCTGTGTCTATAGCCAAACTGCTGATTCTCTGAGTCAGTATCAAATCTTCATATTCAGATTCTGCTGAATAGAATTGGGACAGTGATCTGAATTAACAAATCGAATAACAGTCCCCCAATTCAGGCCGAATCCAAATCCAAATTGAATATGGCCCATTTCATGCATCCCTAATGTCTATTTTATTCAAGGACTCTAAAACTGTAAATGTGGAAACAGTCCTGGGATCAAGACCCAGAATCTAACATTCCCCCATTATACAGCTTCATTATCACGGCAGAAGGAGACACTTTCCAAAGTGACATAGAGGAAGAAACAGGATTTGCTCCTTCATTAATACATCCTTTTAGTACCTTTCATGGAATCAAAGCACCTTTAGTCAGTGATAACAATTTAAGTAGTCTGGAATCTACAACCTCTGATGCATCCATGTGGCTAAAAATACAGACATGTGTTGTGTTATGTTGAAAACTTGTGTTTAGCAGTCAGATTCTTGTGCTGGCATTAAGAAACTCAATTAATTACTGGGCATCTGAATTTTGTGTCCCTGAAAGGCAAGAGAGTGCTTAGTCAGTCTGAAACATTCTTTAATTACTGGGAAATCTTTTGAGTAGATTAGAATAGAGTTGAGATTTAGTTCAGTATTATTTTTTCTCTTTATTCTGCAAAACAAGAATATTTAGCTTGCAGCAGTGGTACATAATAAATCCAACAAATAGAAATTTTTGTTTTAAGTATTGGCATTTCTGAGGGGGTCACTTAAAAAATTTGTTTACAGCCAGAGATAGCTGGAATTTAATTAGCCTGCAATTATATGGGTTATTGATTGAAAAGAAATGCTATTTATATTGTTTTTTTTTAAAAGATAAACTCAGTTGTTTCATTATTTTTGAGCACTTAATTGTATGTTATTGTATCTCTGTTGCACTCACTCTGCATTTAACTTAGTCCTTGT
This sequence comes from Crocodylus porosus, assembly GCF_001723895.1. Taxonomy (NCBI): domain Eukaryota; kingdom Metazoa; phylum Chordata; order Crocodylia; family Crocodylidae; genus Crocodylus; species Crocodylus porosus. The sequence continues at coordinate 10,600,559 of NW_017728910.1, read as the reverse complement.
CAAATAATTAGATGCTAATTGCTACAGAAGAAGTTTGCTTCACTAATAATGACTATTTGCAATTTTAAAGGAATTTTAAAGCAAATGCACGTTTCCTACTTTGACAGAAACTCAGTAAGATAAAGCCTAATTAACTAAAGATGCAGTGTGTTAGTTCAACCAATATTAAATAATGCCCATACCAAACCAAACAAATTGCTACTGCGATTCCATTAAATATGCTTCAGATATAATAATAGGTTTAAATGGAGTCCTGAACCAGTAAGTCTCCTCTCTTCATATAACTCTTATGAAATTTAGCGGAAGTTCTTTCCCTATCATTGGCTGTACCTAGAAGAAAATATAAGCCCGTAACTTTTCTTTGTCAAGTTTTATCAACAGATCCACAAAATTAATTTTCCTGTTATTTAATCATGATGTGATAAACTTCCTATATTCTGGCTAAGTATTTGGTCTTTCATAGTTATGTATTAGACCTATCAGAAGTAGATGGTCAATTGACCTGTCAAATATTAGCGGTGGTCAATAATTTTAAACATTTATTTATTAGAACAGTGAAGAGAGAGAGGTAAAGTTCAGTGGGTTAGATACCTATGCTAATTACAAAAAATAGTATTTTAAAATAAAAATAATTCACTGTTATTATAAACACTGACATAAAATAATTATTTTTTTTATTTAATAACTACCAGTGGGTGCATCTACATGAGATTTTTAATGTAGAGTTGCCTAATTAGCCCCACAGTAAATGCGTTCTGTCTATATGTGTGACCCTTTTAGGCTGCAGGAAACTAATGAACTCTGCAGCAGGTTAGTAGTTGTAAATGCAAGTACTGTCCTGATGCAGAGGGGTTTTTTTGTGCACAGCAACGCATGTGTAGATGCTGGCTGGGGCACAAGGGTGCTTCAGTTCAAGGCTGCCTACTGTTTAGCCCCATAATGGAGTATCCTTATGCCCCAGCCAACCCCTACATATCATGTTGAGCTGTCAGAGCTCAGAGTTATTCTCTTTCCAGCAAGGTTACCTCTTAACACAAACTAATAGGTCACTACATTCCAGTGATTTGCAATTGTTGCATGTGAATGTGTGACAAGGGCCGGTGATACAAGGGCATTCTTGGCTTTTTGGAATATTTAGTAGTTTTCTGACTATGATCAAATAATAGCAGTCAGTTGACCAGCCAAATGATAGTATTTGATTGTTTAGTTTACCGGCTTGCAAACACTATTGCCACAGTGGCCAAAACGTGGCTCGCGAGCTGCATGCGGCTTGCCAACATGATATTTGCAACCCTCTAGAAATTGGCCAAAGCCCCACCCACTTCTCCCCGAGGCGGGTCCAGGGGACCATGCAGCCCAGCACTTCATGCCTCTCTGGCTTTTCCAGTGGGGAGCATGCCCTGACCCCACCCTTCTCCCTCTGGGACTGCTGACTCAGATGCTGGGCTACTGGGGCAGGGGCTGAAGCCATACTGCTTACCCCAGGGTGCACTTCCTGCAGGGAAAGCCAGAGCAGCTCAGTGGTGCAGGGGAGGGGGGGCGGGGCGCAGCTCCACTCTGAGTTCCTCAGCACCCCGCCCCCCCCCCACCTGCTCTCTGGCTCTTGAACTTTGGTGGAGGATCAAATATGGCTTCCAGGGAAGTAACTCTGGTCACCCTTGCCCTATTGCATCAATTTTTAAAAAGTAGAAAAAAAGGACTAAAAATGTTGCAGCCTTGAGTCACTGTACCAGCCTTATAGGTATGTTCCACCCATTTATTCATCCACAGTGCATTGAGTCAAGGAACCTTTCCATTGAGTTCAGTGGTGTTCAGATCTGGCTCAGAATGAAAGTACTGAACTAGAGCTCATTTGACAATCAGAATTTGAATTTACTTGCTCCTTACCCAGATAAAATTCATAATGACCAAAATTTGGCTAAGTGCTAAGCACCTACTTAGATGTTTTAAGTCCTCCCCAAAAGTCAGTTACAGCTATAAGAACAGGACTGGGGGTGGAGAGAAGTTTCTGTCATGCTGTTGCATGCATACACACGGACCAGAAAAGATTCATGGAGTTTTGTCTCACATAAATCAAGGAGTTGAAGACAGTTGCTTTCCCTGTCCTACCAGAGTACAAAGCCTGCATACTTCCAGCAATCTCAGTAAGAGATATTGCATATAGTCCCATGGGGCCTGTTTGAAGGTACGGTATCTTCCAAACAGGCTAGCTGAGCTAAACAACCAAAGACTGGGAATGAAACTTTATTTAGAAGCTTGCTAAGACAATGAAGTACTGGATCACCCCAGGATAGTGCATTCATGATGCAGTAGAGCATACAATTGGGCCCTCTAGTTTGAACAGGAATGTCTGAGTGCAGGAGGAAAAGAAACCTGGAAAAGACTTTTAACAATTACCCGGACATCTCATGGGAGGATCACTCAGCAAAATCCAAGTGGTCACAAAGCTTCCTGTCATGCATGGATGATGTCTACCTGACTGAAGAAGTCTATAGGCCAATGAGAGGCAAAGCACTACTCAACCTGGTACTGGCTACTGGGGATGACCTAATCAGTGACCTAGTGCTCGATGGGGAATTTGGTGACAGTGACCATGAGCTGATCACCTTCACCATCTGCCATAAAGTTGGCGAGTCAGTCAGCAACACGGAAGTCCTTGACTTCAGGAAAGCTGACTTGGACAAGCTCAGGAGGCTTGTCAGTGAGGCCCTAAGGGACCACGACCCAAGGAAGAGGGGAGTTCAAGAAGAGTGGTTGCTCCTCAAGGGAGCGATCCTCAATGCACAAGCTAATTCTATTCCGTCTCAGGGGAAAGGCAGCAAGAGGGCACAGCAGCCCCCCTGGCTCTCCGGGGACCTAGCAGACTTCCTGAGGCTAAAAAGAAAGGCCTACAAAGGATGGAGGATGGGATTTGCCTCCAAGGAGGATTATTCTGCACTGGTCCGGTCCTGCAGGGAGAAAACCAGGAAAGCCAAGGCTGCAACTGAATTCCAACTAGCTTCAAGGACAATAAAAAGTTCTTTTTCAGATATGTGGGAAGCAGGAGGAAAAGCAATTACAACATTGGACACCTGCTGAACCAGATGGGGCAACTGACAACTGACACCCAGGAAAAAGCCAACATATTAAAAGGGTACTTTGTGTCAGTCTTTCATCAGTTCCATGGGATGCCCATGCCCGCTATGGGACATGGAGGTCTGGGTGAGGGAGAGCCCCTGCCCTCCATTAATGCTGACTTCATGAAGGAACACCTTGAGAAGCTGGATAACTTCAAGTCAGCTGGGCCTGACAATCCACACCCCAGGGTACTCAAGGAGCTGCGGAGCATTATAGGCCAGCCTCTGGCACAGAACTTTGAAAACTCCTGGTGCTCTGGTGAAGTGCCTCATGATTGGCAGAAGGCCAATGTAGTTGCACCCGTTGGGCTTTGGTTGTGTAGGACTGCTCATCGCTCTGTCCCTGTGGTTGTAATCAACGGATGTCCCACCTTGGGATAGCCCCCACCCCAATCTCTCCTGCCACAACTTTGTTTGTTCCTTCAGTGGTGGGGTTTGACTACTGGGGCTTATCCAGAGTCTGGCATCCTTGGATGGCAGTCTTCCACGAGGCTCCAACCTCCCCTACACTTCGCCCCGATACCCAGGCTCAATAAGTTGTTGAAGTCTCTCAGCCTGACCCTCGCTCTTGATGTAATGGGCACTATGGTACATATTTATAAGGTCTACCCAGACCTCAGATTGAGCTAACCAAAAGGCCCTCTGCGGCCTTCCCTCCTACCCCTCCAAAAGTAGGAAACAGAAAGAAACCAAACCAACACTGCCAGTAAAATTCCTGAACTCACACAAAATAGGCTACCCTATCCCTGAGAATTCCCCAATTAACCCTGTCCCGGGTACATATATATCGGGCGGTTATCCCCCCTCTGAGTGCCAAAATGGATTACTGCTGGTCCCTCAAATTCAGCCCACTCTGTCCCTCGCTGGGCAGCTCTAGCCAGTAGGAGCTTGTTTCCTGTAGCCCGTCCCTCTGCTTAGGCTCTCCATTGCCCATCGGGGTTTATTCCTGGAGCCTTCCCATTCCCGTGCCGATCCCACCTGGGTTGGTGACTCGACTTCCAACACCCTCTCTTCCAGGCCATCCCTGCTGTCATCTTCTTCGTTCTGAACCCTTGGATCCTCTTCCTCGACTCCTTCTCCAGGAAGAGAGGAATCTGCCATACTGCTGCTGCTTCCTTCTTCTGGCAGTCTCCGATGCAGCCTCCTGCCTTGTGGAAGGTTGTCCGGACCCTTCTCACCCCTAATTGGGGTTCAAAAGACACCTCTCCTGGTGACTCTGCTCCTGATCTTCCTCCCTTTTCTTCACCTGAACCGCTTCCTGCGCTGGCTCCATTCGCTGCTCCTTGCAGCTGGCTGAAGTTTCAAAAGACGCCGCTAATCAGCCGCGCAGGTCCCACTGCCATTTCCAGTCTCACCATGGCATCAGCTGCAGGTAAGGTGGTCTTCATTTCTTTTCCTCTTTCTTCACCTTCCCTGTTATGTTCTGGGTCCTGGGGTTCCCCCTTGCCCCTTGGAGTCTGTCCCCTGTACCTTTCCTGTGACAGTGGTGCCTATCTTCAAGAAAGGAAGCTGGATATGGTTAACTATAGGACTATCAGCCTGACTTCTGTGCTGGGGAAGATCTTAGAAAAGTTTATTAAAGAGGCCATCCTTAATGGACTGGCTGATGCCAACATCCTAAGGGATAGCCAACGTGGGTTTGTTGTGGGTAGGTCTTGCTTGACCAATGTCATTCCCTTTTACAATGAGGTGACCTATTACCTGGACAAGGGAGAAGAGATTGATGTCATATATCTTGACTTCAAAAAAGCCTTTGATCTGGTATCCCATGATTACTTCTTGGTGAAACTGGCCAATTGTGCCCTTGGGTCCACCACGATCCACTGGCTGGAAAACTGGCTCCATGGTTGGACCCTGAGGGTAGTAATTGATGGAAGTCAATCATCATGGTGCCCTGTGACCAGTGGGGTCCCCCAAGGCTCTGTCCTTGGACCCATATTGTTCAACATCTTCATTAATGATGTGGAC
>NW_017728910.1:10590833-10595035 GCF_001723895.1 Crocodylus porosus | reverse complement strand
TATAAGTTTATCAGAGGTGACCACCAGGATCTGGGGGAAAGTTTGTTCACCAGAGAGCCCCAAGGTCAAACGATCACAAACTATTGCAAAACCGTTTCAGGCTGGACATAAGGAAGAATTTCTTTACTGTCCGAGCCCCCAAGTTTTGGAACAGTCTGCCATCGGAGGTGCTTCAATCACCTACTTTGAACACCTTCAAGAGCAAATTGGGTGCTTATCTAACCCTATGACCCCAGCTGACTTCCTGCCCTTTGGGCGGGGGGCTGGACTCGATGATCTTCCGAGGTCCCTTCCAGCCCTAATGTCTATGAAATCTATGAACATTTGTCAATGAAACGTTAACATATAGATGTAAAAAAATAAAATGTACAGGTGCAAATCTGCATTTGAAATGAAATTAATCAGATATCCAACTACCCAAAACTCTAATCTTTCTTTTTTACGTGTAGTTAGTACCGTTTCATGGCTTCACTGATGCATATGCAGGAGGAAGGAATCTATTCCACTACTTTCTCTGAGGTGTGCAATATGGTTTTGTGCCTTTCAGACAGGGCTACTAGATAACCAGCTTCATTACTTCTCCCCTTCTTTTGAGCTACCTTTTTTCATCAGGAATTCCTGGTAGAAAGCAGTCTGTAATTAAAGAAGGTCTGCAATTGTGGTTGGCTTTTGCATAGAGAAAAGCTCCTTCTGCTGTTCCCATTTCATGTGCACTCACACGGAGAGAAGAAATAGTTTGGTATAGTTACATGACACACAGAAATAGTTGTATAGTCTGAAGCAGGAAATACCAGCCATCCCACATAACTGCCGAAAGGAGGGATCTGGAAATAAAGGGCTGGGTATTTATTTTTTTAGCCAATAATTAAATAAAAATAATTGAAACTGGCTAAATCAATTTTTGACATGGTCCTAATATCTGTTGTTTTATTTCAGGATGTTCTAGCAATCAGAGTTTTCCACAATGGCTAGACTGACCCAAACCAGTTCAAGTTCAGTGTAACTAAAATATTTATAACTAAAATACTTTGAGAGTTTCCAAAAGCCCTTCAATGGTTACAATAAAACAAAATGGAGAGATACATCCACCTGTTCATAATATCAGTAATTATGCTGAAAATCAGGTAAATAGATGATTTAAGGAATGAAACTATCTACCCAGTCCCACCCCTTTTTGGCTTTCATTTAAAATCACACAGCTATTAGATTTAGTTCTGGTTTCCTTTCTTGGGTGGAAAATTGGGAGTTCCTAAGTCTAGGATGGGTTAGAAGGGGCAACACTTTTTTTTTTAACAGTAAAGAAGTATTTCCTTGACATGGTACCTGAAAAGAAAGGAACTGGGAGAGGAACAAAAAATCTATGCCTTGTTAAAATGATTTTAAAATGTTTTAAATCTGAGGAAAAGAAAAAGATAAATACCTACCCAATAAAAGACGAAATCACCATACAGTGTATGAGCTTAAGGCATGGCTTAATAGAGATTTAATTATTGTTTTTTCCCTCTGTTTTCAAAGGTTCTGCATATAACTCAGCTTTAGCTTGAACTAAGACAAGATTATTCAGTAAAATGAAAGCCCTAAACTGTCTTCAAGTAATTAGGAAGATTTTTGGCCATATGTTTACATTTCCTGCCTTTTTACCTTCATAGAAAGCTTTTAAAAAAGATTTCAGTATTAATTGTACCGCTCCAATTTATTAAAATCTCATTTACTGTAATGGTATATTACAGCAGATCATTGTGAAGTATTATGTCCATACAAAAATTGTGGGTTTTTTAAAAATACATTTCTATTTTATGTGCAAGCTTTACATTGGAAGTACAATGATATTTTAAATATCTATGACATATGATATCTTGTTTAAGATATTTTACAAAGGGATGATCCTGCCTTGAGCAGAATATTGACTTAGATGAACTCCTGAGGTCCCTCTCAACCCTAATTTTCTATGATCCTAATAAACACAGTAATTTTGGACCTAGATTATTTAGTGCTTTTACTTAAGAATGCCACCGGACTTAATTTATTTTTTAAATTAGGGCTGTCCAGCTGGTGGCATGTGAACCACATGCAGCCCCTATGGGTTTAAGCTGCAGCCCCCAGACTCCAGGTCCAGATGTGTCTCCCCTAACTACTGTTACAGTTTCTGCTGTCTCCACTGGAGTCACTGGGCTGGCCCTTCTTCTATCTTCTACTTCCAGCTCTCACTGGACAGGGCCAAATGGCAAAGTGCAGCCAAGGGAACCTGAAGCTGGGGGTCTCAGGGACACTGCACAGTGTAGGAGTGCAATGTGGAGGAGTACACAAGGGCCACACAACACAGTGTGCAAGGTTTCAGGGTGCTGGCACAACATATTTGGGGGTGCCCATCTTGGTAGTTGGGGGGGGTGCCCATCTGGATGCCCACCTTGGCAGGAGGGCATCCAGGAGGTGAGAGGATGCCCATGTGTATGCAACCCAGGGACCACGTGGTCTGTACTGTGAGTGGCTGGGAGGCCTGCAGACCCTGGCCACTCAGAAGTTGGAGAGTCCTGTCACAAATTAGTAATATGCATATTTAATACTAAATAAGAGGCCATATCTCTATTCCTGGTTTGCTTCCTCTCCTGATTTTTAAGCAACCTATACATACATCAATACTACTAGAATGTATTTATGACAATTCAAATATAAATGTTTTGGGGTAATTGATTTAGTATGAAATGTGTCCCCAGCTGTAACTGGGCAATACATTGCTGAGGCTCACACAACAGTTACTTCAAGTGATTTGTATGGCTTTACCACACAAAGGCATTACTTTTCTACTTTCTTGCTGGAAACTAGCAATGTACAAAAACTGATCCAATGTCTCCTGGAGAAACATACCCCCTTTGGGAGAAAATTCTTCCAGGCTAAGACCTGGAAGATCTCCCCTGCAAGAATTTTTTTCACAAATATGAATGCCTCTACACTTCTGCTCAACTCCTCTGAGTTATAAATGTGTCAATTCCCTTTAACTAGGCTTTTGATCTAATATTTTGATTTTATATCTGTATTATCTTTAGTGAGAATGCCATGAATTCAGGGATGATTAGGTTTTTACAGAAACTCAGATACATCTTTAAGAAACTTTGTGTTGAAACAGCAGTATTTCAATATTGATTTATCACAGGGGGTAACTCTGAGAAGAATTTTATGGAATTAGAAAAATACTAGATAAGCTCCACCCCCCCATACAATGAATAGAATCTTTCTAGCAATATATTTTGTGTGCGTTAATTTGACTACAGTATGCCTGTTAGATTTCATTAAGACATTTCCATGCTTAACTGCTCTACATGTTGAATAGGAGAGAAAGGGGGGAAAGGGAGGGAAATGTGTGAAGGAATGGAAGTGGCCAGCTAAAGGTAGGCTACTTGGGGTATCAGATGTTAGGCAGGCTATAATGTATCATAAATCTAATATCTATACTTAATACATGATTTTTTGTATCCAGTAGATTTATGAAGTTTGCAGGCTCATTTATGAAAGATGTTTTGTACATTCCCGTTGAGGATTAGAACTGAGAGATTGGAGAGGGAGTGGTTGTCTTGTGAGAACGTAATGGGATTTTTTTTGTCTTGGATGGATTTTTGGTTTGCATTCATTCTGTTGTGCAGTTGTTACTTGGTTTCTCCTACATATTTTCCATCATGGCATTTGGGGTACTACATGAGATACAGTACATTTCTGAAAGTGCAGGTGTAAGATCCAGGAATGGTGATGGCTCTGTTCTGAGGTGTACTTGTTGTGGGGAAGGGTGGAGATGTATTGACAGGTTCTACATTTTTTGCCCCGGCATGGTCTGGATCCATTCAGTGTGCTTTGAGCCATAGGAAGTTCGCTTCTGGTGGTGAGGTTGGTGATGCTAGGTGCTTATTTAAAGGCTAGGGTGGGTGGTTTTGGAAAGAGCTCTTTAAGCTGAAAACCTATACTTCTTCTAGTGTGGGTTGCAATTCTTTGAGGATTTTCCATTTAGGTTCCAGGGAAGAATGGTATGTCATAACTAATATTGTGCATTTTGTGGAGATTTTCTTTTCTCAGTTCTTCACATGGTATCCAGGTTGCTCTTTCAAAAGTCTGATCTGTCTCTTTGGAGGAGTGTCTTTGTTGGGTGAAAGCCCTTTTGAGATTTGTGTGGTGACAATTGCAGGTACTGGTAACCTGCCTCCAGCTGACCACAT
>NW_017728910.1:10589377-10590733 GCF_001723895.1 Crocodylus porosus | reverse complement strand
GTTCCTTCCGACCCTAGAAACTATGAAACTATATTCTGTTTCAAGCAAGTGATGTAAGCATGCTGTAAAAGAGAAACTGAAACTTTTTTATTTTCAGCATAGGCTGTGGAAGGTAATCTTTTAATTAAAGTACTGTATATGGGATAGTCAATATTATTTGTTAAATATGTATTACTGCAATTCAGACTCCAGGCTGACTTAACACCTTCAGTTAAATGGGGAAACTAAGGCACAAAATATTCAATATAAAATCCATGAATTAAGTTGCAAAATTACATTGTGTCCGTGTTTTTGATAAAATAGAATTGTGTGAATTTGAACAGCTTTAAAAATGTTCTAGAACAGCACTATGATGTGCTAGTTTCGGATAATACCTTTGGGGGAGAGTGGAAGGAGACATGAGTGAAATCACTGTAGTATCTTAATTACTGTTCACCAGCAGTCTCTTCAAAGCATATTACAAAATTAAATCCATGTATGAAATCCCACTGCCAACAATTGGTCTAAACAACAGCCATCACTTCTTCAGTCCACTGCAATTTCAGTGACTGACAAATCTCCCTTGATACAAAATGCTGGGTTCTGAACTAGCTGTTATGACTCAGGAAAAGAAACCTTAGAGTCATGGTAGATAGTTCTCTAAAAATATCAACTTAATATGCAGTGGCGACCAAAAAAATAGTTAAAATATTGGGCATCATTAAGAAGGGAACTGAAAACAAAACAGAAAACATCATTGTATCATTATACAAATCCATGGTGCTCTCACACCTTAATATTGTGTGCAGTTCCGGTCCCTGCATCTCAAAAAGATGTGGAAGAATTAGAGAAGGTATAGAGAAGAGCAACCCAGATGCTCAGGGGAATGGAGTAACTGCCATACCAGGAGAGACTAAAAAGGCTAGGACTTTTCAGTTTGAAAAGGAGAAGGCTGTAGGTGTCAGGGGATAAGATAGAAGTCTATAAATTATAATCATGAAGGGTGTGGATAAAGTGAATAGGGGATTTATTCACCAAGTCCCCGAATACTAAAACTAAGAAGCACCCACTGAAATTGGCAAGAGATAGTTTTAAACTAACAAGAGAAAGTACTTTTTATATAGTGCATAGTTAATTTGCAAATCTCACTACCACAGGAGGTTGTAGAGGCTGATTAGTATTGCCAGGTATAAAACGGGACAAGACAGATTCGTGGATGATAGATCTATTTATAACCATTAAAAAGAACAAGCACAGATGTACCCTCTGGCATCTCTAAGCCAATCATGGTACATACCAGGGAGCATACAACAGAGGGTAGATTACAGAGGGGAGGTGGTTTTCTCTTCTATCCTGCAGTGAGTGGATGAGGCAGAA
>NW_017728910.1:10588216-10589366 GCF_001723895.1 Crocodylus porosus | reverse complement strand
GGGGGGATCAGCAGGCATTGGGGGAGTCACTGTTTCCCCGAGCACCACAGGGGCATACTGGATACTGGGCTAGATGGACCATTGGTCTGAGCAAGTGTTGGCACTTCTTATGTTGTTAATCCATCAAGCAGTCATTAGATCTGTATGCATGTAGGTATATGTGTGCATTTACATAATATGTAGAAAGCAGGGCAGAGTTGCACCTTATAAACTGACTGAAGCATAAACTTTCATAAGCAACAGCTCACTTTGTCAACGGGTGCAGACAGACATAACACTTGAGCCATTCTGAGAATGTCACTGATTGGGAGCCGGTTCACCAATGTCCCTGGACAGAAGTGTCCACATGTACAAGGCTAAGGACTCTAAGTAGAACCCTCATTTTTAGGAACTGCATTGCTGCCTATATGCCACTACGGGGTGGTAGAGTACCCAGACCAACATGCCTTCCAGAAATCAGTGCCCAGGATTTTCCTGGGATTCTCTTTAGAGTGAGAGGAAAACCTGGATTGAGGCGGGGTTTGGCAGGTGTTTGGAGTGGAGGATTGGTCATCATACGTCCCCATTAAGTGCCATGTGCAGTGGCCCTGTTTGCCCACCACCACAACTAGAATATAATTGTTCTAAACTCAATAAATACTAATACCAATCATCATCTGAGAAACTTGTGTATGTTCAACAAAGTGCTATGTGTAATAAAGCCCTGAGATGCACATCTTATGTATCTGGATCACAGTTTCCTACTCTTACAGTACAATCCCAAAACTGTAGCCACCAGATCAACAGAGCTAGACCCGGACTGTGTTCTGACCTGCTGCAATACTGATTTTGTGACAAGGAGAATAGGTTCCCTGTGGTTGTTGACAACAGGATCTCACATTGTTGTCACCTACAGCCCCCAACTTTAACACCTTGGACACATAATCAATGACCTTGTTCCTCCCAAGGTGCATCACCTTGCACTTGTCTGTGTTGAAACCCATCCTATTCTCATCTGCCCACCCTTATAAACTATCTTGGTCTGATTGTAGCCTGTTGCATCCTTCCAGTGTGCCCACGTGCCCCCACATCTTAGTGTCATCAGCAAATTTGAACAGGGTGCTTTTTACCCCCTCATCCAAATTACTGATGAAGATGTTGAACAGTGCGG
>NW_017728910.1:10573849-10588205 GCF_001723895.1 Crocodylus porosus | reverse complement strand
CTAAATAAATATATATAGACAGAGAACAAGCTTTTCTGGAACCCAAGTTCACTTCATTAAATGCTATGAAAGAATGTACAGAAAGCAGAGTACAAGAAGGAGAGAGATATTAAAATAAAAAAGGCAAGGGATCAGGGACAGCTAACTACCTCTCTGCTCATAGATGGCACCACACTAAGACAATGAAATGGACTGAAATCAATCTACACAAAAAACTTGATTAGGTATGCTCAGACATCTTATTTTCTCTCTCCCCAATCCATTGCCTTGTGACATCCCAAGGTAGCCATAGGGGGAAAACCTGTCCTCATTTACAGACGGCTTCCTTCCCTCCCTCCCCCCACCTTAGACACAACAGACTGCTTGTCTCTTATCCTTACCAAGATTTGCAATGACCCAAATGCCAGCTATACCCATCATTACAGACAACATCAGCACGGGACCAAACAACATGGATTATAACACCTGAGCTTAATTCATCTGCTTCTCTACCAATGGTATCATCTGATTACCTTGAAAAGAGAGGGAGTTCCCTATGTAAATGAATGGACACAGATCTGGCATCTAGTCCAGGAATAAAGGGAAGCCTGAGGCAGAATACTTTAGCCTCAATGGATATCCCTTGCTGATGTCAGAGTAGCTGTTCTTAAAGAACAACACTTTTAAAACAGACTTCATCAGGAAATTGTGGAACAAAAAATCATCCATAGTTTGGATTGTGTTAGGTATACTAGGAACAGAGCCTACAGATTCTTATCCCATTACCTGGATTAGCTTTTATGACCCCTATGTTCCTATGGGGTTACTGCTTTGTTTTGCTTTTTAATACACCTACACTTTTGCCTCAACACTGTTCTCTCTCCTTCTTCCTTCCCTGCTCTTTATATTTAAAACACTGTTTCTACCTGAATGCCTACTCCCTACATTTTCTTCATAGCACCTGATGAAGTCACCCATTGTTTACTAAAGTTTACGGGTCTCTGAATTCAGTAGATTATAAAGTGTCAATATATACTTACAGTACTTCTGCCTGAATAAACCCTTTTAACTTTGCTGATTCGTGGTACCTGCAGTTCTCAAGAGTGGTTCCATTGTATTCTAAGCCCTTTCAAAGGTGTGTACCTGATGCCTGTCTTATCTCTTGATCCTTGCTTCATTTCTTCCTTAACTGAACCCTTGACTCCAGACTGACTTAAACCCTTCAGTTCAGTAAGGCACCAAACCAAACTAAATGGGGAAACTGAGCTGTACATGGTAGTTAAAAGAAATGAGATAGGCATTTCCCAGTCCATTTACACAGTCTTCCTTTAATGTGATTTTTACCAATTTTTCCTTTTACTGAGAAGTCTTTTAACTAGGCTTACATTGATGGAAGAGAAAACTGGATATGGGCTATTGAGTTTTGCAAGGTCCTACATTTAATACTGTATTCAAAATATGATTCAATAAAAGGGTTGTAGAGTTCCATAAAGTTCACTAATATCACTAGTTCATAACTGTATCCTTATATGTAAAAAATGTTGTCAAAATAAAGTTTATTCCACTGTGTACTTTTCTTAACAGAAGAGTAGGGATAATATTCTTGTTTTCAAATGAGTATTAGTATAAATTGTGTTTAGAAGTTCCTCAGATACATAATATACAAGTGTTTATTCAAATCCTCAGAAAAAAATATTTTCTAGGCATTCATACAAGAGCGAAATTAATTTAACCAGAACTATTTTGCATTTACCTATTGTGTTTTATATAAGGAATTCAGAGAACTTTTCAAAAGTATTATATATATGTGATAGTTGAAGCACTGAGTTATGTAAAAAGTGAGTGGGAACTAGATTTTTCTTTGGCTAAAGATTAGTCACAAATATAAGCTAAGCCTTTTCCCCTTGTCTCTGTCCTGGGACAGGGTCTCTGGTATGGGGTTTTTCTGGATTGACTAGAGAAAGTGGCTATTTCTGTTCCTTTTTGAAATATGAACCATGACTACAGTGTTTACTTTCTATTAGCTAAACGAAGAGCACGGTGTAGATTTTGTTGCTACAAACATTGGGAAAGTCTGTACATGCCCTGCAGAATATTCAAAGTCCATTGTATTCACTTTTTAAATGTAATATTATATTACGTATCATTTAGTCATTGCATTCCTACCCAAGCCAGTAAACGGAAGGATTCTTATTGCAGGAACTGAAAGGACTGAGATGAATTAATGTAAATCCCAAATACCAAAACAATAAGGTTGACGGAAGTATTCTGTAGCTGTGAAAGGAATAAGCCAATTTTTTTCAGTTTCTCAATTTGACTGACAAAGCAATTATTTTCATACCTTTGTGTAATGTAACCTGTTTTGTGATCATGGCTTGCTAGCACATTTTGAAAGACGTTAAGCTCTGATGTTTAACTTAGATTATTTAAAACATATTGAATGATACATTATATATATGACCTAATTGCATAGTCTAGGTATTCTCATTTGGGTCTGACAATTCCATTCATTAGTGTTAAGAAAGGATCATCTCTTAATTCCTAGAAAGTACATTATATCACAGCAGAGCCCATTTTGCACTGTCCCTCATTTTAACAGATGTCTCAGTTTTCTTTAGTCTCATTCAGTGTATGGAGTTTTTTCCATCTCTCTTTTCTGCAGCTCAGCTATATATTTCTAGTTGAAATCCTGGATGCTGATAGATTAATTAAAATATGCTTTGGGGATACTGATGGTTTAGCCAGAGGACTTTCAGTCTTTATTTTTGCAGTCTGTATCCTCAATTTGCACAGACAATGTTTAGTAAGGGTGAAAACAAGGACTTGGACAACTCAACTCAGTTTAGGTGGCTTGCTTTAAGCTGCCCAAAAAATAGTTTGGGCTTGCTGTATATAGACACTCACCCCAGCAGCTGGAGGTAAGTCACAGAGCTAACAGAATCAGGGAGCTGGTAGGTGGAGAGGGGGCAGGGCAGGTGGATCAATGCCCAATCTGGGGAGTGTAGTTGTAGGGATTAAAACACTTCAGCCATAGCCCCAGTCAGGAACTGGCTTTTCCTAGTGTTGCAGGGCACAAAGGCATGCCTGCTCCTTCAACAGCAGAGGCAGCTTAATTAGGGGGCCCTGAGAGATAGGCAAGGCTCCACAGCTTCAGGTTGCCTTGGCAGTAGCTGGCACCTGCACCCAGTCAGCTGACCAGAAGGAAACAGGGCCCTGGGCAGCTATAAACCGTAGGGCTGGGGCTGGCAGGAAGCTAGTTCTCTGTCACCAGCCCGGGGGAAGGAGCTCTTGCTGAAATGCTACTCAGAGATGCTTGGTTACCTATTATTCTGCTGGTAAGACTGATGGGATCTAGGAGCTACTAAAGTATTGGGAGTTAGGAGGTATGCATTGCTGAGGGAGAAGCTTGCCTCCTTAAAGGGGCAGTGTGACCTCCAATGTTATCGTTGTTGTTGTGGGGCTTGCATTTACATTGTTAGTTGTTTGAACCTGTGGACTGGGTTGAGGCTACTGGGGAGGAGGAGACCTCATCAGGGCACAGTGACAGGGCTGCAGAGGGCCCAGTGATGACAGGAGGCTGAGCTAGATCAATGCTTCAGAGGGACAACTTTTGAATAACACCTGTGAGGCATGGGGTGTGGTAAAGGGGCAGTTTTGGAGCCACACACCTAGTCCATAAGGCTTTTGGTGTCCCGTAAGGCACTGACTGTAATATAAACCATTTAAAAGTGCTTAGTGGGGAAAAAGTTAGGCATCGCACAGTAAGAGTGACCAATTAGAATGGAAGTAGGACCATGACCACAAACTCTTGGGCAGCCTCCCAATTTACTATTTCAACCAACAAGATATAGCCAGCAAGATTAGAAGGTGCCTGCAAGGCGGAACAAGCACAGTCATAGAGCCCTAGGGTCATCACAGCCATGCGTGGGGACCCCATGCTGTGATACCCAGCCTTGCAGCTGTGTTGTGAATGCCTGCTAGGTGGGTTAGCCCATTTTAGATCAGGCTAACTGAGGATCTAAAGTTAGTTCATCTCTGAGTTGAACTAACTTTAGATAGGTGCACTACTTTTAGGGAGATTTCATCCCTGTAGACACTTGCACACTGGGCCATTTAAATTGACCCAATCTTGGGCCTGATGGTGACCTAACCTTGGGCCATTAGACTGTAGCCAAAGGGTTAAGAAAACTTATAACTTAACTCAATGTAGAATGTGTGCATATGTGTGGTATGCTTGACTAACAAAAAGAAGCAGCAGGTGGCATGAAGAGGTAACAGAAGTTAAGGAGAAAGAAGTTGCAGCTTCAGCCAGAAAGATAAGGCTGTTTGGGGGCCAGCTGTCTGCATAACATCCTTGAAGAAAAAGAACCAGCAAGAAACCAGAGTAAACTGGCTAGATAAGGGGAACTGGCCTACGGGACAACCAAACAGTGCATGCTTTATGGAAAAAACTCCAAAAACTGTGCCCAACAACATGAACTGTTTAAAAAGGGCAAGGAAGAAGATAGAAGGGGGGACTTGCCTCACCATTAGAGCCTGCGCCTGTGCATGCCAGGTCAAAAACCCCACTCCACCAGCGGATAGGGACAGATCACCCCTATCTACAACACCCTAATTTGGACTATGTAAGTGTCACTTGCGTCTATGTGTGTGTGTGTGTGTGTGTGTGTGTGTGTGTGTGTGTGTAAAGGATATAAGCAATCTAAAACTTTATAGTTCAGCATCCCATAATAAGCCTATCTCTCCAGTACCCTTAACAATAAACAGTCCCGCTAACAAAAAGCTTGATTTCAGTACATTTTTAAGTGACAAGAAGACCTAACATTGGCCACTGAGATTGACCTAAACATTTAGACTGGCTTTTGGTTAGGTCCACCTAAATAAAATTTGTACATACTTCAACAGTTTAATCCTGAAAGTTGAAATGAAAAAATTCTGATACTGTGCTCCAATTCAGGAAAGTGTTTTAAGCATATGCCCAGATGGATTGCAGTGGAACTGCCGATGCTTAGAATAAACATTTGTTTGTGTGCTTTCCTGGATTGGGCCAGTCTACAGTGGGCACATCTACATGTGCATTAATACGCCATTATTACAGCACACTAAATTCAGTACCTGTAATAACAGGTACTTTGTAATCAGCGCTACTGGGCAGTAGTACCAGTACACATTCCTAGGTGATGCTAATGTACAGTAAACTACTTCTACTGAGAATTAGTGCATTAGCATAGCTTTTGACATGACACACTAATGCACAGTAGAATTAGTCTACTGTGCTTTCAGCATCTTGTGTAGATGCACAAAGTATCTTATAGGATCACATTTATCTTGGATTTTTAAGTTTTATGAACCTCAAAATAGATCCTGGAAATAACAAACCATTTCATGTTAATGCAACCCCTTTCACTTTTCAGTTAGGGTCACTGAGAGGTGGGATGTTCAAGCAACCAATTAAATTTATGGATGATTTCAGAACAGAAGTTGCACTATTTATCTTGCTTTGATAATAATATGCTGTCCATACTGCATTACAAAATACATTTTAACACATTGGATTGAGGGATTCCCTCTGGGTAACTGACCCTTGTTTTCTAATAAAGGTTCTTTGTAATAGGAAATGGGGTCACATATCTTGTCAGTATGAAAAGCAGGTGTATCCTATACAAACATCTCAGTGCCTTTGCCACAGAGTAAACTTCCATTCTAATTGGTCACTCTTACTGCGCAATGTCTAACTTCTTCCCCACTAAGGACTTTTAAATGGTTTATATTACAGTTAAAGCAGAAATGACTCATAAGGAAAATCAAGGTCCCATGAAAATGTTGTTAGTTGCTTAGTAGAATGCTACTTGGCAAAACTTATTGCCAGGTAGGTGGTTGTCGGCACTTGGGAATTGTGGGGTAAATAATATCTCAGCAAAAAATATTACTAATTAACTAGCCATTACCTGGCTACAATAACTATAGCAGCCATTTTCAGCAAAAAGCAGTTTGTCTTCCTGTGATTATCCATGTACCTTCCTCTGATAGATATGTGCTTAGGATGAAGCTGGAAATTTGAAGCTGAACCTTCCCTGCAAGAGCACATATTGAAAGTCAGATCTGGAGGAGGAAACAAAGAGATTTTGAGGTAGGTACTCTCTTTTCAAACCTCTCTTCAGATTTCTAGAGATTTGAGCCTCAGTAACCATTAAGGGTACATCACACAATAGGATTTGTACTTGAAATCTTTGTTTTTAACTTCTCAGTATTCAGATTTGGTCTATGAGAAGCAAGGGGCTGCAACATCCTGATTCATTTTGTTTGATAAGAAAACCTTTTACTGTGGATTTGAAAATTCTGGCTGTAACTTTGTAATGTTCCTAATCAATATAATTTCAAAACGTTAACTGAGAGGAACAGCCAGATTATAATTTCATCTTTATTGAATTGGGCAATATATTAAGTGTATATTTTTCGATATAATAATACAGGCTTTAGGTACAATACTCACCAGGAAAACTAACACTGATTTTAATTTGAAATGTATCTGGGGAGCCTTGTAAAATGCATAAAACATGAACAGTACTGTTAAATTTATAGAAGTATTTTTTGCTTGATGAAAACTATACTTTGAATCGTATCATAGTTTTACTCTTTCTTAGAGACTGCTCTCTCTCCATAAGTTAATAAACTACTTGTTTGTCCCTGTGGTGGTGAGTTGTTTCATCAGTGGAAGTCAAGGAAGAAGAGAGATTATTCAGACTATATGGGGAAGTGAATCTCTGCTGAAGTGTTCTTCGGTTAATCTTTCTTCTTTCCCCTCAGTATTAATGACTAGTGCAGTATGCAAACATTTTGAAGTTTCAACATAATGAGTAATATGACACTGTTCCCACTAGCAAAACTCAATTTATTCTTTTTTAACTAAGTAGAAAAAAGTGATTTTTTTTTTTCTTCCCCCTCATGGGTCAGCCTACCTAATCAGGTAAATATCTTTTAACCAAATGAAAAATACAGTCACCCGTGCCGGTGTATTGATCTGGATTCTGGAGATTAGTTTTAATTAGTTTTGTTGCTGCTGTAAAGTTAAACATAAATGGTACTGTGTTGTTTTTCACACAAGATTGAACAGTTGGCTCTGCAGCCCAAACACTTCAACAGTAAGTGTTTGTCAATGATGGCACAGTTCCTAACTTCACTAAGTGTTCTGTCTCTCTTGGGATCTTGTCAGAGATGAACAGCTGGTATATTTCTCCTTGTAAATCACATGCTAAAAGATCAAGCTTACATACCAAAATGGTAATACTAATAATAGAAGTAATTATTTTAAATATTCCATACGCATGTATGAACAGGGCATGCCTTCCTCTCCTGGTGTAGATACTGAGGGAAAAAAAGCAATATTTAAATGCAGAAATGCAGTCACAAAAGGGGAAGTATGAACTTGCTGCAGAAACTCAAGCTTTAACCCCACTTGCACTTTTCACCCCACTATAGCTGCAACAGCTTCAACTCCTTAACATCTCAATGTTCTATTCAGAGCAGTCATTTCTACCCCCAGCTTATACTCTTAGTTTACTAATATACCTTTACTCTTATATTTATGATACTCTTACATTTACTGCTATGTAACTTATACTGCCAGTACAATCCCATCTGATCCATGGCATTATTACTTCCACTGCACATGGACAATAATTTTTATAGAGCAGGGCTGTGCGAAGCTTCTGGTAGAGATGCAATTTGGAGGAGATTTGGCCCAATTCGGTGGCTGAATGTCAGAATCCAAATCAAATCAGGGGACCAATGAAAAGGTAGGAAAAGATTTGGAGAGCTTTGATTCAGACAATCCCTGGTGGCTGCAGCAGGGAGCTGCAGCTGGACTCGGAGCTGGTTAATGGCTGGGGGTATGGGGGGAAAGGGACCTTAGGGGGATCCCCACCATGACCCATCCCCTGCCTGCTCCCTCAACCCCTCTGACCCTGCCCACTCCCCCAGCTCCTCCATGTCTACCCCACCCTCCCCAGCTCCCAGTGCTTTTAAAAAAAGCCTGGACTCACCAGTTGCTGCCAGGCGGGGGCTGATCCCTGGTGCCCTCCAGTGCCCCACGCTGCATGGGGGACAATTCACAAATGATTACCGAATCAAATCACTCTCCCCTGAATTGGCTGAATCTAAATCCAAAGTGAATGCTAGCTGCTTTGTGCAGGCCTATTATAGAGCTCATTCAAACCAAGGTTTGTCAAATAGTATTCAACAAAATACGCCTTTAATATAAATCCAGGAAAAGCACAGACAGCTGCTTCCTTAGCCTGGTAAAGTGTGTTTGTGCCCAAAAGCTTGCTAAGAAGAATTTTTCCAACTATTTGAGTTGGTCTAATAAAACGCATTGAATTTACCCAAAGAACTGTGTATGTCTTTAATATAAATGAACACTTTACCGGAACAATTTCAAGGAATATGGTGGATTTTTTTAAAGAAATAAACACATTTTTTAAATTTATTTATTTGTATAAGAAATAAAATATGGAATTTTAGTTTAGTTGAGGAAACTGACTTTTTTTAGTTTCAATGTTTTTCATTTAAAAAAAAAAGAAATCTCAAACTTGACTGAAAATGAACATTTTTGCTTACTTCAAACTTTATTTGAAAGGATCTGAACATGGTAATATTATATTTTATTTTCAAGGAATGGTTGTATTTTAACTCCCTTGATCAAAGGATATATTTTTAAAACAAATATTTGCTAGATGTGTAACAAGCAAATTCCTAATGTTTTTCTTTCTCTCTTTCTTTCTCTCTTTTTCCAGTTCTTGTTTTCTGAAGATGGGGAGAAAAAAGTTCAGTTACCTAGAAATCTTGATGATAGTCCTGTTCTGTTTGATGGTGATTATAGCTTGCATTCTGATTGGACTTGTAGCAACAGGGCAGTCCGGACTCAAAGAACTCAAAGGTAAGTTAACAATTATTTATGTATACAACTACAGACACCAAATGTCAAGCAGGAATAGCTCCATAGGAACTTATAAAAGAGTATTTCCACTGATTTCAATGGGCTTTGAATCAGACTCTTTTAGACAAACTTCAAGTACGTGGCTGAGAATTTATATGGATCCTTTCACAAATGGTGGTTGGTTTGTTTGTTTGTTTTAATGAATAGACTATAAGCTCCCCAAGGCAGGGATTTAATTTCCCTGTGCATTTGTTCAAAATCTGGTATAATGGGGCTCTGATATTGCCAGGGGACCATAAGTGCACTCTCCTTGCCTTTAAAGGCAGGTGCAAAAAAGCCTTGGACCCAACGCTGCATTTTCCTTCAGCACTAAGAAGTGTGAATTTCACCTTTTGAACAAAGCCTTTGGTGAGCAGTAGAGAAAACGAGGTTCATGTTTCTGGAAAATCTCTGCTCTCCCACCACTGCCATTGTGTCTGCCCATATTTCCCCTGCATGTATAGTGTACAGCAGGGGTATCAAACTCAATCTTGTCCCTCCACCCCAACCTGGATCAAATCTGGACAGCTGACTCCTAAGGGTCAGAATCCCAATCTGGCAGTGGCAGGCCCAGTAATGGAGGCAGCTGTGGCAGAGACAGTACAAGTGGCTGCAGAGTAAATGTCAGTGGGCAAAGTTGCAATAGTGTGAGTAGCCTACTGCCACAGCCTGTACTCGCCCTCCTGCCAGTAATGGCTATGACCTGTGGGGCTTGGTATGCCCAGATTCTATGACAGGCTCTGTCCCCAAATTTTCTGGCACACCTGGAGCTTCATGGGCTGGGTAAAACAGCTCCAGGGTCAGGATTCAGCCTGCAGGCTGTATGTTTGTAACCTTTGGTGTATAAGAATGAATAAACTTTTAAATACTTGAATTCATTTCACAGCCATACTGATGAATCATTAATATAATATCATCTTTAAATATAATCTGGTCCTTTGGTGTATGTGCCATTGTCTTATACTTTTAAATAGTTAATTTTGCCACTTAAAATGACTTGGAAACTCTAATTTGTAACTAGTGTACAAATTGATCGGCAAGATTCTGTAAAGTGTGGAAAAGCAGTCATAATTATGAAGGTGGTAAAGCTGTTTGCAAATGTACCAATAATTAATAAACTACCGTAATTTGGGTGTATAAGTGCCAGGCCCTGACGCATGCAGGTGAAGACAAGATGAGATCTGATGTAGGATCCCCACAATTGCACTTCCTGACATGTCACATGTGCAGGGGAGGAGGTGTGACTGTGGGATCCAGAATCAGATTCCATCATGCAGTGTTGCCTGCACTGGCAAGTAGCAAGCTCCCATGGCTGAGAGCCCCATCAGCTGGTGGAGCTTAATTCAGAATCAGATCCCATAATGCACTATTGCCACTACACTGTTGCCTGCACCGGCAAGTAGCAAGCTCCCATGGCTGATGGGGCTCCCAGCCACGGGGGTTCATCACGTACTCCTACAGCTGAGAGCTGTAAGCTGATCCAGGCTCTTAGGAACAGGGGTGCACCATGTTTCCCCCAAGGCTCACAGCTAGTAACTGATAGGGCCTACCAGCCACAGGAACACACCTGATGGCTGGGAGCCAAAGTTTGGCCGCACAGTCAATTAAAAACATGATAGGAGCCAGCCACAATGTTATTACACATTTTTTTTTCTCTTCTGGTTTTAACACCTCTTCAATGCCATGTGCCAGTTGAAGATCTTGGATTTCCTAAGAACGCTGATGACAGGACACCCACAAATCTAAATAAAAAAAACTGTGAACTTTCTTAATACCCAATGTCTGGACCTTGTGGTAGAAAACATATGCAGGGAAAGGAGTATGTATAACAATACAGCAGTAGAAAGCAGAGCAGTAATTCTTCCATTTTTTTATTTTGGGAATACTGTTAAAGGATTTCTGTGGAACATTTTCCCATTGTATATCTTCATTTTTAGCTGTAACTTTAAAAAAAGTCAAATATCTTGAGGGACAATAAGAAACGACTGTTTGCTTTCCTGTGCCCTAGTTTGTATACCTGAAGAAGACGTATCAAATACTAAATTAGAATGGTAAAACCCCTTTTTTCTTTCTTGATAAATGACTGCACAAACATCAAGGTAGTGGAGAATCATACCTTCAAACTTCTTAATTCTTTAAAAATGAATATCTATAATTCAGAGCCATTGGTAGGAGGCATAACTACCAGAGTCTACTCCTGAAGTGGTAGGGGTGGTTGCAGGAACAGGTTGGTTGCAGTAGTGGTAGTGGCTGCCATCTTGCGCCCTCTCTTAGTGGATGCCTGGGGCTGATGTTGTGGTCGCGCATTCCTCGTTATGATACTGGTTGGCAATAATCCTTTCATGTATTTTTTTTAACAGACTTTTCTCCAGAATGCCCAGTGATAGACATAGGAGAAAGAATCAACTGCATTGGAGACAATCAAGCAGCAACAAAGGTCTGAAAAAGCATATATAAAGTGAAGTTAATTTAAAAATAATGAATTATTATTATTGGATAATTGAATAAAAATTGAATGAAACTTCAGATCAGAACTCAAAAAAATCAACTTACACTAGGAAAACTCAGTTTTGTAATTTTTCACAAGTGCAGCAATCAGTGAGCTCTCAAGTGGGAATTTTAAACGCTTCCTTCAGCTGACTTAGGACTCTTCCTATTGAAATTGAAGGGAATTTTTCTATTTATTTCAGTGAAAGGAAATTTAGACCAACAGTCATCATTCTAGAAAATCCCACTCATAACATACTAAAAATATTCATGCTGTACTGAAACAACTGATACGTTGTTACTTAACTTTCACCTATCAAAATTTAGAATGAATTGTATCTAAAATTTGATGGGCTCTTAATCTCATCTAATTTCATCAGATCTTTAACCATCACTTACTTTGCCAGCTGTCCCACATAAAATGTTAAACCCAATCTGTTTCTCTGTCTCTGCTGGAATATCAGTCATTCATTATTTCTTTGACAGAACAAATTTTAGAGATGAGCTTTCTGGTTAAAATCTGTTGTTACATAATTCATTTCACCAATGGGAAATGTCTTTTTAGTTTTTTCTACCTTTCCCCTTCAGATCAAAATGTTTATTTTTATTTATATTGTATATTCTCTTCTGATAAAAGCTTGTGAGTAGTATATCATTTTTGTGTGTTTGGTTGTTTGTTTTGTTTTTTGGGGGTTTTTTTAAGAAAAGCCAAAACTAGCCACATAGTTATTCTATAGGATGATTAAGTTCTGCCATTTAGACAAAAAAAAAAAAGATTAAATGTGTCCTCAGTCTCGTGGCTTGATGAGAGAATTCCAAAATTCACATTTGCTAATACTTTCATTCCACAAGTTGTGTTATGATTCAATAATATCATTCAGTAATATTACACAGGTAAATATACATTATCACCAGTTAAATTTATAGTGGGTTTTCCTACTTATTCACTGGGAAAAAGCTGGATTCTCATCTCGTTCAACAGCTTCAGCACAATATACGAGCACAGGTCACTTTAATCTTAAAGTGCAGGTCACTTAAATCTGTATTACTTAATCCAATCTTCCCACTTAAAGCAGTGTTCTCTTCATAGACTAAAAGATATATGCACACAGTACTTTGTTTACCCTAGTGTAGTAAGTTCAGTTTAATACTAGAAGCCTTTTGTAATCAGAAAAAATATGGGTTGGCTATCTGGAAAAATGTGAAAAATAAGACCAAATGTTAATCTTAAGATTTGGATACTGACATTAAATAAGCTTTTGGAGTTCTGGAAAGAAGCAGCAGTCTTAGGATCTAATATTCCATTCATTTTTCTATAGGCAAACAAGGTAAATCCAATATCTTTTACTAGACCAATTCAAATAGTTGGAAAAATTCTTCTTTGCAAGCTTTCAGGTACAAATACCCTTTGTCAGGCTGAGGAAGCATCTGCAGCTGGCTTGTGCTCTTTCTGGATGGGATAGTAAAGCAACCGGAGACCAGCACGGATGCAAGAAAGTCAGTGAAAATATAAATTGAGGTAGTCAATGAGTGAGAGACAGGTGGCGAGAAGGGGAATGAACATAGCTGTAGTCAGTGGGTGAGAGGAGGTGGGGAAGGAAGGGGACTAAATATAGCTAGTAGAAAATGGGGAAGTTACCTGGGGAGTCAGATGTTGGGTATGTTACAATGTGACAAAAATCCAATGTCTATATTTAGTCCACGATTTTTTGTAACCAGTAGATTTATGAAGTGAAGTTCATAGGCTCACCTATGAAATGTATTTCGTATATTCCCTATGAGAATTAGAACTAAGAGATTGGAGAGAGAGTGGATTTCTTGTGAGAAATGTGCCCCCACAGGTAATTGGTTATTTTTGTCTTCCATAGATTTTCGGTGGGCGTTCATTCTGGTGTGCAGTTGTTGTTTGGTTTCTCCTACATATTTTCCATCAGGTCATTTGGTGCACTTAATGAGAGAGATTACATTTCTGGGGTTGCTGGTGTAAATCCAGAAATATGGATGGTTCTGTTGTGAGGTGTAGTAATTGTGGGGGTGGTGGAGTTGTGTTGGCAGGTTTTATGTTTCTTGTCCTGGCATGGTCTGTATCAATTTGGTCTGTTTTGGGTTGCAGGAAATTTGCTTTTGGTGATGGGGTTGGTGAGGTTCGATGCTTATTTAAAGGCTAGGTTGGGTGGTTCTGGAAAGATCTCTTTAAGAATTGGGTCTTTTTCTAATATGGGTTGCATTTGCTTGATAATTTCCCATACAGGTTCCAAAGAGGGGTGATATGTCATAACCAGTGGTGTGCAATTCATGAGGGGGGTTCTTCTGTACTGCAGCAATTCTTCACGTGGTATCTGGTTTGCTCTTTCAAAAGTGGGATCTTTCTGGTGATCTCACTCTGGAGGAGTGTCCTTGTTAGTGAAAGCCTGTTTGATATTTGTGAGGTGACAATTATGGGTGTTCTCAGTGCAAATTCAGTGGTATCGGAAGGTCTGGCTGTATATTACAGCTTCCTTGATGTATTTAGGGTGATTTCTGGTTCTGTACAGATGTGTGTTGGTCCATGGGTTTCTTGTATATGGTGGTCTGTATTTTCCCATTCTGGATAGCGATTGTCATGTCTAAAAAGGATATGTTGGTGCTGGAGTGTTTAAGAGAGAGTCTAATGGAGGCTGATGGTTGTTGAATTTCTGATGGAACGTAATCATAGATTGCAGGTTTTCAGTGGAAATGGTGTAGATGTCATTAATCTATCTCAAGTATAGCAAGGGTTTGATGGTGTAATTCTTGAGGAATTCTTCTTCCAGGTGGCTCATAAAAAGGTTGGCATACTGTGGGGCCATTATGGTGCCCATAACTGTGCCCATGGTCTGGAGTCTGGAGGCAGTGTTGGTTATTGACAGTAAAGTTGTTGTTTCATAGTTTCATAGT
>NW_017728910.1:10563486-10573838 GCF_001723895.1 Crocodylus porosus | reverse complement strand
TCCTAAAGTCTAGGGCTGTTGCCTTGCTGCAGCCCTTTGCCACCTTACGCTGGATGGTGAATTCCAGCAAGCGATGATCACTGTCTCCCAGGTTGTGTGTGAGGCTGAAGTATATAAGTTCAGTAATATCTTTGGGTCTGTACTTTGAGTTGTAATCTTGCTCTTGTGGATATGTAAGGCAGGCTTGGATGCCATACTGGTGTAGGATGTTGATATATAAAGTGGTAATGTCCATGGTGGCTAGGAGCATGGTATGTTTTTAACTTTCTTTAGAAAATCTGTTGCGTCTTTGTATCAAACTTGCATTTTGGGTGGAAAGTGGATTTAGGATTGATTCAATGAAACCTGACATTTCCTCAGTGAGGGCTCCATGGTTACCTTGGTCTGCTAGGATTGCCTTGTTTGTGGATTTTAGGGGGTAAGTAAAAAGTCCTGGGGTTGGGTAGTGATGGGATCAAGTTCTGTAGTTTTTCTTGTAGTTCTGATGGCAATGATTTGATGGTAGTTTTGAGTTTCAAGGGGAAAAGGGGAGTAGAATCTTCCTGTAGTTCTTTGTAATAGGGGGTGCCAGAGAGTTGTCTGTTGGATTCTTTTATGTAGTCTTCATGGGTAAGGATAACTATAGCTCCTCCTTTATCCTGTGGTTTTATTATTATTTGGTGGTTAGATCTTATGGATTCTATGGCCCTATATTTCTAAGGAGAGGTTGTTATGTTGATTATTTCATTGCTCATTCTTTCCCTGAAGCAGTCAATATAGTGGTCAAGGTTAGAATTTCATCCACTGTGAGGTACCCAACACTTTTCTACAGTGTCTTAAAGTGTAGTATGGCCAGTGCAACTAGACAAAGTCGTTTTGACAGCACTTTTTTTCCCATTGGATGTGAATTTCAATGAATTCTTATAAAGAGGGGGCAGAGAAGAATGATTTCTCACACCCAGTAGCCTTGTGTTTATTTAGGGCACTGTCCCAGGATGTGAGAGGATCCAGGCTCCAGTTCTTGCTGTGTTTTATTCAGTCATCTGGGATGGGTTTTTTTTGTTTTTTTTTCCTCTGAATAAGAAACTTGAATCAAGGTCTTCCAGATCCCAGGCCAATGGCCTGGATGCACCCTCCTTATCATTTTGCTTACTCAAAACCTCAGTTTTTGTTTAGCAGATATTGGATATTTTGGCAAATGTCATTGTTCAATGTCTGTTAGAAAGATTTGCTTTTGTTCTTTGTTCTGGAGTAGAACAAGAAACAGATTTCAAACCTTGAAAATTTCTATGAAACAGAATTGTCTTCCAAACAAGCAATATTGATCAGTAGTTTTGTTTGAAAAATATCCTTTTGGGGGGGGGAGGTTAGACCAAAAATCAAAAATTGTTGAAGCTTTCTGTAATCCATTCTTTTTTTTTTTTTAATCAAACTTGTTTTCAGGCTAGTTCTTCAGAGTTTTCATTACCTTGTCTTTAGTAAAAAAATGTGATTTTAGCAATTGAAAATATTATGTGGTGATTTTGATAAAAGAAAAACATTTTGATAAAAATAAAAATGAAATCTACTTTGAAAAGTAATAAGAAAACAAAAATATGGATGCTTCTCAAATATTGTATAGAGATGCTGAAATTTTGAATTATTTCATTAAATTGATTTTCCATTTTTTACCAATCAGCAGTTGCCTAACTTTATAGGAAGTAAGATTTTGAGGGTAGGGAGGAAAGGCATTTTAAGAGGTTCAGAGTTGCACAGGGTGAAACTGAATAGGAGGTCATAGGTCACTAATTACTATAAGGTGAAGTAAGTTTCTGGAGAGTTTGAAAACGAAGAGTAAATTCAAATTAAATCAGATGTTTGAGAAATTGAAAAAGCAGTTCAGGAAATGAAGTACTGGATGATATAGTTCAGCTACCAGGCATTGTTCTCCTGAAGAATAATGCAAGATGCAGTAAAAGTGGTCTAGCACTGGTTACGAATTTTCAAACAAAACTTGTTTGTTGTAAAATATAAGTATATTGAAATTTAAAGATATTTTGTTTTTATGAGGTAAAGGTGTCTTAGTTTGAGGGTAAAATTTATGGGCATACAGAGGAAAGAGGTTCAGCTTAGAACAGTAAATAGCTTAATACTGGGCTGTCCAAATTCAGAGGGGTTGCAGGCCTCACTGGTCACAGTGCACGGGCTACATGCCACAACAGCCACATGCTGTACAGGCTTCCTGGGACTGCCAGTGCAGGAAGCCTCCCTCCCCACTATGCAGGTAGCACAAGTTCCCCCTTTCCTCAGCCACTGCCACATGATCCCCTCCTATCCACTTTCCTTTCTCCTGTGCCTGCTGCTGCCATCACCCCAACTGGTTGCTGGGCCATCTCTCATGCTGCCCTGCCCTAGAGACCTCAGCCTACATAGCAACAGGAGAAATAGGGGGAGTGATGGCTTGGATGTGGCACCCCAGTTGGACAGGCAAGTTTAGTGGTTAGCTCACTGACAAGAGAGAAACCCAGATCAAAGACCCTATTCCATCTGTTTTAGAGCAGGGACTTGTATCTGTTTCTCTTACACCTCAGGCAAGCCCCTTAGACAAGAGACTGTTGTTGGATGTATGTCTCTATTTCTAAAAGTCTTAATTTTGACTTAAAGCAGAAAGATAAATTTGAAAGATGTCAAAGAGCTTCCTTTTTGGGGGAGAGAAACTTTCTTCCTATCCAATTCTTAGAAGTCCTAGAATGGGACCACACATCCCTCGGCGAACTTCAGATCCTCACAGATTGCACAGTGTGTGTGTGGGTGTGTGTGTGTGTGCACGTGCACATGCGTGTAGGCTAGTGGCCAGAGTGACAGCAGTAGAGCGATTACCCCTTCTCCTTCTTTCCTCCCTTCTTGGATTCAATCCTTTCAGTGAAGAGGTTGCAAATCTTATTGGCCTCTGAAGATAAAATAGACAGACATGTTATTAGGTAATTGCAGAAAAGCCTAACCAGAGAACAGACTTCTGACTCTTGCTTTTTGCCCTGATGCATGAGGGTTCCCCTATATGTTCCTTTGGATTACACTACAATTGCTCAAGTTACCCATATAAATGTGTATCCAAGGGAACAGGACTGTAGGAGCAAAGATGAGAAATGATTTACACACCCACAAATATATCTAATCTTACTAACCTCTTAGCCTTAGTAATATCTTGGGAGGATGAATTGCACAGGTTAATTATATGCTTTATGTAAAAGGATTTTTTTAATTAATTTTTTTGTATCTTACATGTCCCTGTCTTTGAATGTTTGTTCAGTCTTGTATTGTGAGAGAGGATAAATAAGATCCTGGATTAACCTTCTCTGTACCATTCACAGCTATAGCATTGTATAGCTTATTCATACCTTCTCCAAACTAGAGAGTTGCAGGTCTACATTCTCAGCTGTGCAAAAGCTCCAATGATACAGCTAGTGGACAATTTTCATTGAAATGTAATCATGATCATTTTTTCCCATGTTAAGCTTTGTGCTGTTTGGGACACTTCTGTTTTATACACGAGGCTGGGTAGCTGGTTTGATGGCTGCAGAAGTGGGAGTAAAAAGGCAACCTTTGGTTCCTGTCCTTGTGAGCTGCACTTTATCATAAAGTCAGACACAACCCAGAATCTAGCCCTCTGAAACCTGTCACTCTCTTTGAAAGAACTTTCTCCATACACTTGCAATCAGGTTTGTTTTCCTGCTCTTAAGTCCATTTAAATGCCACATAGGCAATAGGAATCAGAGAAGGCCAAGTACCTTTATAAAAGCAGAGCCTAGTATTTTAACAACCTATTTCAGTCTTAAAATGTAGTTAACATATGGGAAATGTTTTTCAGTAATATTTAGTTTTTTGGAAGCTCTTTTTATGGTTTGGATTTTAAAATGATTCACAGATGAAGAAACTGAGGCAGAAGGAATTGGGATGCTGACATAGCCAGTGAGCTGCTGTAGAATCTCTTCTCTCCCAACACGCATTGTATTTCCTGCGCCACTGTGGCCTATTGGAACAAAATTGGCAACTTTTACAGGCAGGATTGTGGAATATGAAGAGAGATATCTGAAAGAAACAGATTTGTGTAGTCATTTAACTGCTGCAGAAGACTATGGTGAAGTTTAATTGCACAAGAGCTCCAAACAGTAACCATATGAATGGTTGAGGCCAGTCCGAACCAACATTCAGTTTTACATGTCACATTGCATTGACCTCCCTTAAGAGGGAAACACTTAAAAAAAGCATTATTTTTCATGTGTGTACATTTATCTGCTTGTATTGTAACGTGACAATGTTATAGTTGAAAGTGTATGCAAACTGATAAGGTGTTTCTTCTAAGTGAAGCTAATTGAGTTCAATGTTCAGTATCTCTCTCATGGTATTAACCTTTATAAACACATTCTTTTTTTACCTGTGATTACCTAGGATTAAGCTTTGTCCTTTTGTCCTCTCACTTAATTATTGGGTTCTGGTATCTCTCATGTTTATTGATATAGGACGTAGGTTGTGAATAGTCTGTCCCTGTATTTACATTAGATAAAGTTTCCATTATTCCCTCTAACATGAGAGACCTCTGTACTCTTTGCTCTGTTAGGCATAAAAAACTCACAACTTCAGTCTGTATGCTTTTTGCATCTGCAGATAAAATTATTTCTCTTTCAAGCATGATGTTTCATGTAATGACACAATTATGGCTTGCAGCTCTCTTACGTGGAATCAACTCTATCTATTAGAACATTGCCAAGCTTTTACAGTGACTGCTACAAAGTCTTCTAAGGATATTTGTAGGAGCTGGTTGGAAAATGGAAAACTGGTTGCACAATTTTTTTTTCTGTTTTGAGATGAAATGGCCTTTTGCCAACACTGTTTCTAGCTCTAGCATTCGTTAGGACAGATGGACCATTTAGTGTCTCCGGACCAGAAAGAGGCAGAATATTGCAGTGTTTTTCATTGCAGCACTTTACTTTCTAGTGCCATGCTACCAGTCACATCACATAATTTGGCACATTTACCCCTCCATGTACATGGGAAGCACAGGACAGCATGCTAAGTGAGGAGCCACTTGTGGTAGCCAGCAAGAAATGCTTCCCTGCATTTTGGATTCCCACTTCCCACCACTTCGGATTTCTGGCATACTTTTACCAGGAATAGTGTGCCAGGTAGTTGTAATAGTCGCTCAGGATATGGGAGACCTAAATTCAGTTTTATCCTTCTTGAGAGGACATACTCCATGTACTCTAGCATTGTACATGTGCATGCTAGAATTGCCAGGATATTGGTTATGTTAGGATGGTGCTCCCTCCTGCTGAAGCAAAGAACAATTAAATAGGCAATTTGCTAGAGAGAGATAAATGACTGTAACAGGGCAGGTGATTAGGGCTCCTGCCCTAGTAAGTGTTTAATTATTTACACAAAGTGCAACAGTGCCAGCAGGAGAGAGAGGTGCCAGGTCCCATCTTTTTATTCCAAAATTCCCTGGAGCCAGCAGTGCAGGGATGCAGCCAGGTGCCCAGGGCAAAGCAGAAGTGGTGATTTCCAGTTTATGATTATGAATGCAGGACTACCACCAGCAGCTGCTTTTTTCCCACATATATGCCAAGTCAGCCCTCTATGTGGTTGCCCCTGTCACTCCCCCCAGTTACACTACTTCTTATAGCCTGGTGTTCAGGTCATTCTTCTGGGTGATGAACACAGATCCTCCACAAAACAGGGGAGTGTCCCATCACTGGACTTTCGGGTAAAACAGAGGAAATAGCATGTCTTCCTCCAGCGGTGCTTTGTGAGGCCCAATCCAGTAAGTATTCCCTGAGAGTGCCTCCCAAGTAATGTCTCATAAGGAAGACAAGCATGGGACAGCCTACTGTGTAAAACTCAGTGGGGCTCAGTTGCATAGGCTACTCAGCATAGGCAGGGCTCACAGCAGAGATTTAGGAGCCTATGGAAACTGCCTCTGGAACTGATGGGAACTGCCTCTGGGGTTAATTGCAAGCTGCAGTATGGTTGTAACGATCTAAATTTAGAGTTTAGGTGCTTAAGACCTTTTGAAGGTCCAGTGGTCTGTTCTCAGTGAAACTAGTTTTTTTATATTTATTATTAGCGTACTTCAACCCAGATAACTCATTATTTCTTTACTGAGAGAAAATGTGTGGGCATCAGAAATGATATACTGCTGTAAGCTAGGTATAGATGTTACAGTTAATATGCATTAAGTATGCAGAAAGGGCTTTACAGCTGTAACAGAACAGATGTTCAAGGCACCAAAAGCCCTTTAAAAATGGTGGATCATGCTCTAAGTTATCCCTGGATGGATATGTATTAACCTAAAGCACTTTGTGTTAGAGAACTTTTTTGAGCATCTGTGCCAGTCTCATCAAGGATTAACTTAAAGCATGATCACCACCATACCAGGGAGCATGGTGTAAGGCTGTTCCACCCCACCAGCTGTCACTGACTTGAGTCAGCGACAGCCCCTGATTCCAGCCCCATTTGCAGCCTCGTGGGGAAAGTGGGGTTTCTGTCCCACTGCCACCCTGGCCCCGTCATGCACTGCAGCTCAGCCAGGGGTGGGGGGACCTTTACGGGGAGAAGTCCAGGGTGTGTCTCCCAGAAGCTGCCCAGCCAGACTGCAGTGAGCCAGTGCTTGTTTTGGGGTGAGGGGTACTGTTGGGGAAGGGTTCCAGGGTCTGTGTCCCTGTATCAGCCCAGTATCTGGTCAAGAGGCCTGGGAGGGAAGGGAGCCCTCACAATGTAGACCTGGCCTGCCCCTCCAAGACCTCAGCCAGCACGTTGGGAGGGAACCTTTGTGTCAGGACAGTCACCAGCTGGTGGAGGGGAGAGGTTGGCAGGACGGGGGAGGAAGGTTTCTCTGGCAGTTTCCTGGGAGGCATGTGGGAGCACCCCCAGGGCCAGTGTGGGCAGGCTGCAAGCCTGACCAGTGAATGTCTGGCTGGTTGGCTCCCACTCTAACTTATAAAGCTTTGAGTAAAATGCAATAAATTAGAGAGCTTCCACCAGGGGCTTTTTGAAGGTCGGTATTTGGCTGAAATCTTACTTACAATTTTACAGTGCTTGCTGACAGTCCATTAAAAAGTTAATTTCTAAAAGCACAGCTATCATATTCAGGCTTACTTGCAAAATCTTACGGCACTGCATATCATGGTGGAACAATTTAAGGCAATTTAAATCAAGCATAAATCACCTTGATTTATTTTTTTTTTTTTAATTATTGATTTAACACAGGTTGAGGGTTTGTAAACCTAATCTGAAATTGTTTGCTATTGCAAGATTAGGTTAGAATTTATAAAGCTGTAAATTATACATGCCATGTAATTTTACTGACTGGATATGTTGTTTGAATTTTATAGAACAGCTTTAGGCAAAGAATAAAACATTAAAAATGAGAGTCCTGATCCTACAAACACTTATTCAGGTTTGCAGTTTTACTCGCATGTATAGTCAGGCTTTTAAATTTAAGCAAGTTCATAAGTGCTTGTAGCATCAGCAGTTAAAATCTTTATATTTATTAGAATTTTCTGTTTTATTTGTTGATATTGGATTTATGACCCAGATACCTTATTCTAGGTGGACCCAAACCCTCAGATTGACCACAACTTTTTCCATAAAAAAAAATAGGCCATTTTTATTGACACACAGTGATAGCAGATAACCGTAATGAAGGCAAAACAAATAAAATATGTCCCACAGTTCTAGGGTTCACAGAAGAAAGGCATACCTAGCCAGTATATGAGCTTCATCCTGTGGTTCTTTCTTGAATATCAGCAATCTTGGAAGTTGAGAGCTGAGGCCCACCCTCAGTGGGGTGGGTGAGATGGGCTGGTGGTGTGCCTCTGTCCATGGTGGTCTTGGGTCCCCACCCTTAGGGGACCTTTTGCTGCTCCGTAATCTCTCCTTTTATAATCTTTTCCTCCTCTGATGACTCTTCATTTCTGGGTACCACTGATTGATTTCCCTGTGGTTGTTCACATTCTGTTCTGCCAGGATCTTTCCTTTCTTTCCACTAACACTTCACATGCACACATCTTAATTTGCTCATTTACCAACATTTTAATTTGAGCATGCCTGGCCTCCTAATTTGGTCATTTCACCAAAATCAAAAATCCCAGGGTTTTGCAACTGAGCACCATGACCTGGCATCACGACAGGAACCTATCTTTGCCTTGGGTTTTCAGGGAACACTGTGCAAATTTTACATTGTCCATTGGCTTCAGGCATGGTGTCTGCCTTGAAGGGTGTGAAACTTTGTTACAAACTGGCTTTTAGAAACCAATTATCCCTTGCCATTCCACTGGACCATTGTTCTAATACTTTGCCTACAAGCCAATTCCTCAATTCAGATCTCTAAATATCATTTTCTAGCCATTAATTTCTGGCCTAATACAGACATTCACTTTCTCTTGGCAGAGCTGCTACTCTCCAGGGACAAACCACAAGTGATATTCAGGCTTTTGCTCCTAGAATAAAAATGACCGTTCCAGGAAAAAAAAAATTATCTGTGAACAGCCAGGGTTAAATCATTCCAAGTAGAGTTTCTCCTGGGAGAGCAAATATTTTTCCTGAGAGAACAGCCCCTATGTATATATATATATAATTTAATTGAAACAAGCATGACTAGGACGACAAAGGCATGGAGAGTTTAGCTTATGAAGGAAGACTAGCAGACTAGCTTATTTAGTCCAGCAAAACCAAAGCAAGAAGATATGCAATTACTTTCTAAAATGCACTGGTGCACAGGGAGCGGAGTGATTTAAGCATAAAGACAATGTTGGCACCAAAACACATGCATGTAAATTGGCCATGAATAAATTTAGGCCATGAATTAAAAGACACGTCTATTTATCAAAAGACTAAAGTTTGGAGAAACCTCCAATTAGGACTGGTAGGACTGGGAGAAGATACCTGACTAATTTTAAGATAAAACCTGATAAATTGATCAAAGGACTTGCCTGAAATGATTGATTACAGTAGCAGGACATTGTCTATCATGGACTAAGAGGTCACTCCCAGGCTTTTGATCCTACAACTTTTTAATTACTATTACTACAGCATTTTTGTTTTTGAAGTGAAAAAGTCTGTGTATACACATTCAAATAACCTTAGAGAATTCTCCTAGAATTCTTCTAGCAGAAAAAAATACCCAATGCTACATCTACCGACATTTGATGCTGAGACCCTAAAAGGTGAAAAGTATGTAGTGAGATGGGGGCCCTGTGCATATAATATGAAGGTTCCCTTAGTCTGCCTGGTGATAGAAGGCAGGAGGGTGCAGGGTAGCCCTGATTGGCTACTCAGACTGCACATGATTAGCCTGTGTTTCTCTGCAGCACAATGTGGGAATTATGAAAGGGCATATTCTTCTCCTTGCTGAAGCAGCAATATTCATTGGGTGATATACTGTATCCCAGGGGGAGAATGAAGGGTTGGAGAGGGGCTGTTCTCTCAGGAAAAATATTTGCTCTCCCAGGAGAAAGTCTACTTGGAATGATTTAACCCTGGCTGTTCACAGATAATTTTTTTTTTCCTGGAATGGTAATTTTTATTCTAGGAGCAAAAGCCTGAATATCACTTGTGGTTTGTCCTTGGAGAGTAGCAGCTCTGCCAAGAGAAAGTGAACATCTGTATGAGGCCAGAAATTAATGGCTAGAAAATGATATTTAGAGATTTGAAAATTGTTGTCCATCTCCCCTTTTGTCTTATCAACCTTACAATGTTCTACATAGCCTACATATCCCATGTTCTTCAGCTTAACTAATCATTTCTGAATGGATGCCTTTCCTGAAGTCCAAATACATTTCCTATGCTGCGTTTCCCCTTTTTTAGAAAATCAATTGTGTTATAAAGGAAAGATATCAATTTAGTGTTTATTTTGGTAAACCCGTGTTTTATTTTATTCATTTTATGTTTATTATTATCTATGTCTAATAAATCTTGCCTTCAACAGTGTTCTAAAACCTTGTATTCCATTAAAATCAGACCTGTGAGTCTCTAGGGTTTTGGATCACTTTTTCCTACTTTCTCAAGTAAAACCACTATCTTCCCATTCTTTATACCACCTCTGTTTAGTTCTGATTTCCTTTGTGTGATGGTTATTTATCAGTTTAGAATTGGGATCCTTTCTGAGGGAAAAAATACCACCCCCCCCTGCTTGGGGTGCAAATTCTAGGTAACGTTTTCTCTTTTGACTTAAAAAAATCCCAAGTCTTTTTATGTTGAAGTCCCTGAACTATTGAGTCTACTTGATTTTCCCCAAAACCTCAGACCCTGCCCTGGTTATGCTTTCATTTAATTTAAACTGAATAAATTCA
This sequence comes from Crocodylus porosus, assembly GCF_001723895.1. Taxonomy (NCBI): domain Eukaryota; kingdom Metazoa; phylum Chordata; order Crocodylia; family Crocodylidae; genus Crocodylus; species Crocodylus porosus. Next base: position 10,563,534 of record NW_017728910.1, on the reverse strand, counting down.
TGATCACTTGATCAATGGTTATTTTCTATTACCAGCTGTTCTGTACCA
>NW_017728910.1:10534474-10562231 GCF_001723895.1 Crocodylus porosus | reverse complement strand
TTGATCAAAGGACTTGCCTGAAATGATTGATTACAGTAGCAGGACATTGTCTATCATGGACTAAGAGGTCACTCCCAGGCTTTTGATCCTACAACTTTTTAATTACTATTACTACAGCATTTTTTTTTTTGAAGTGAAAAAGTCTGTGTATACACATTCAAATAACCTTAGAGAATTCTCCTAGAATTCTTCTAGCAGAAAAAAATACCCAATGCTACATCTACCGACATTTGATGCTGAGACCCTAAAAGGTGAAAAGTATGTAGTGAGATGGGGGCCCTGTGCATATAATATGAAGGTTCCCTTAGTCTGCCTGGTGATAGAAGGCAGGAGGGTGCAGGGTAGCCCTGATTGGCTACTCAGACTGCACATGATTAGCCTGTGTTTCTCTGCAGCACAATGTGGGAATTATGAAAGGGCATATTCTTCTCCTTGCTGAAGCAGCAATATTCATTGGGTGATATACTGTATCCCAGGGGGAGAATGAAGGGTTGGAGAGGGGCTGTTCTCTCAGGAAAAATATTTGCTCTCCCAGGAGAAAGTCTACTTGGAATGATTTAACCCTGGCTGTTCACAGATAATTTTTTTTTTCCTGGAATGGTAATTTTTATTCTAGGAGCAAAAGCCTGAATATCACTTGTGGTTTGTCCTTGGAGAGTAGCAGCTCTGCCAAGAGAAAGTGAACATCTGTATGAGGCCAGAAATTAATGGCTAGAAAATGATATTTAGAGATTTGAAAATTGTTGTCCATCTCCCCTTTTGTCTTATCAACCTTACAATGTTCTACATAGCCTACATATCCCATGTTCTTCAGCTTAACTAATCATTTCTGAATGGATGCCTTTCCTGAAGTCCAAATACATTTCCTATGCTGCGTTTCCCCTTTTTTAGAAAATCAATTGTGTTATAAAGGAAAGATATCAATTTAGTGTTTATTTTGGTAAACCCGTGTTTTATTTTATTCATTTTATGTTTATTATTATCTATGTCTAATAAATCTTGCCTTCAACAGTGTTCTAAAACCTTGTATTCCATTAAAATCAGACCTGTGAGTCTCTAGGGTTTTGGATCACTTTTTCCTACTTTCTCAAGTAAAACCACTATCTTCCCATTCTTTATACCACCTCTGTTTAGTTCTGATTTCCTTTGTGTGATGGTTATTTATCAGTTTAGAATTGGGATCCTTTCTGAGGGAAAAAATACCACCCCCCCCTGCTTGGGGTGCAAATTCTAGGTAACGTTTTCTCTTTTGACTTAAAAAAATCCCAAGTCTTTTTATGTTGAAGTCCCTGAACTATTGAGTCTACTTGATTTTCCCCAAAACCTCAGACCCTGCCCTGGTTATGCTTTCATTTAATTTAAACTGAATAAATTCATGATCACTTGATCAATGGTTATTTTCTATTACCAGCTGTTCTGTACCACACTAAGTACTTACCTAAAAAGGCAAAAATAGCATCACATCTTGCTGGTTTCATGACCTTTTAGTTCAGAAATCTACCAGTTGCCTCATCCAGGATTATCTGTCTCTTACCCCTCTGTTATTAGCAGCACTTTTTGTTCATTCTGTATCAGGGACGTTAAAATGTCCCATAATGACACAGGCCCATATAGATCTTCCTTATCTTACAACATTACAGGAATTTCTACCCACATCTAAATCTTATTTTGGTGGTTTACAGTGAGAGTCTATGGACTCCTAGCATTTTCTCATTTGTCGTCTTCAGAGTGATTTTGACTTACACCAGTGTATTTAGACTTTTAGTACATTAATAGCATTATTGAAAGCATTTTTTATACACAGGCCAATACTTTTCTTAAAAAAAAAAATCTTAAGTTTTACCTCCTGGCTTAAATGTAAGCGCCTACTAGTCATTTTTTGCAAAAGCATGAAAGGGTTTTTTTTATGTAAAGGTATGTTTCCCTCTTGCTTGCTTAAGATGTCTGAGTTGTTTTTTCCAGTCTATACATAATATAGCACCTTGAATCAAAGCTGTGTATAGGATGCTTCCTGCTCCTTGTTTGGATACCTTTTAGAAATCAACCTGTAAATTAATTTCCTCTCCTTCTGTGCTAAGCTTTAGTTGTGGAGTGTTGCAACTGGATGGCCAGTGTAGAGGGACCAGAAGTCAAGAACATGTTGGTGTGATTGCTGTTGGTGGATTTCTGGCGCCAGCCAGACTGAGTGACATCCAAGTGGTCTGGTTGGCTAGGAGAGAGGCTCAGTCTCAGAACCTGGAGTTCAGCAGAGCTTCTGGAGTCTGGCTGGACATCACTGGAGGCCAAATATAGATGGTCATCAAGTATAGATTCAGCAGAAGCCTTAACTACAAATGTAGACATACCCTGAATGACAGGGGGATACAACTTCAGTGACTACCTGTCGTTATAGAGGAATATATCCTGGTTGAAGGATTTGGTTGTGAAGTAGTATCAATTTTGGGCTTGATTTCATGTTAGTCTCTCAGTAAGAATGTTAGTAAACTCTGATATTGCATGTTTTAGCACAGAAAGTATTTTAAATATGAAACTTAGAAGGCAAAGAAAATTTTAATAAACTCAGAAAATTAACAGGAAATTAAGGAAGTTAGTACATATCATCAGCTTTGTGCAGTCAACATTTAAAATAGTTTGTCAACCATGATTTTAATTATTTATTTTCATGTATATGTATATGTATTTGCTTTGCATCATGTAGGTCACATGATTCCTCTTTGTAAAATGTAACAGGTCAGTAAAATGCATCTAACTGCGTAGCTAATTCAGCCACTACAGAGAATTTGTGCTCCCAGGAATTTTCAAAAGGAGCTGCATCTAATTATAAATTGTCTGTATACCTTAAAAAGAGAATACAACTTTGGATGTGAGCATAGCCATAAAGTTGCTCTGTAAAAGGAATGTCAAACACTGGACAAGAGGACATAACAAGGGTTAAATTGATGAAAGATAGGTCATGCCAGGTTCTGCTATGTGTTATTAATACCTATGGATTGTAAACTACATCTTTTATTAAAAGAAATATTTGAAGTGTTAAGACATTTTTATTATACCATCAGCATTTGTGTTTCAGACCAAAGGCACGGGTTTACTAGTTCACAATTTAGTATAAGATAAATTGTGCAGAGGTGGGCTTACAGCTGTGATTTTGCTTGTGGTTGGTCTATGAATAATTGAACAGAATTGCCTTTTGCTTGAATTATCTATAGAATATTTTAAATGAATTGGAAAAAAATACTAAATGAATGGAAAACATGTTTCCAGATGCATTTTGCAATATTCACATAGCTTAATATTTTCTCTTTTGAACCAATATATCAATTATTTTGCACAAATTGAACAACAAAATGTACAATTTTTTACATATACTAGTCTTGAAGGAAGCTCAGAAGTTTTGGAGCTTAGGTTTGATTCAGTTGTGCATCCAGATGTTTCCATTCTTAACCATGTATGAGACTACTGAATCTTCCTAAATGATCTCGAAATTCAATAAGAAGAACATTCCTTGAAGTATTAAGTCCACTTTCTGTCCCGGTGGAAAAATGGCAAAGGGCACAGACAAGGAAAAAAAGTCAGAATCATGCTAAGAATGGTAAAAAAAAAATTAGGAGCCCTTTTTCCCCCTTGCAGTGAGTAATTTTAAATTCTAACTTGACTCTAGAAAAGGGATTTTATGTTTATATTAATTTATGAGGCACACAAATCACGATAGAGCAATTATGAAGGTTAGAACAAGGGTCACTGATATTTAAAATCCATGTGAAGCACTTTTTTTTTAAATCCAGAATATTATTTAGTGCTAATCAGTCCTGGTTAGTGTAATCAAGTTCTTTTTGTCCTTTAATCAGAGCCTATGTGTGCTGCGTGGCTGCTGCTGGAGTCCACAGAATGACTCAAACATACCCTGGTGTTTCTTCTCCAGAAGTCATGGGTACCGAGTGGTAGGGGGTCAAAAACCTATAAATACAGGTAAGATGCAGGGTATGTTCAAAGAGCAGTGTCCATCCCAGTAGCACAGATCAGTAAAGCACTGGTGTAACATTTTGTTTTTCTTTTTAAGGTTTTGAAGCTACATTAACAAGGCTATCTTCACCTTCCCTGTTTGGAAATGATATCAATAAAGTCCTCCTCACTGGAGAGTATCAGACAACAAATCGCTTCCATTTCAAGGTGAAATTGTTTCTTATCCTGTTTAAGGCCTTGTACAGGTATCTGATTACTACTCTAATTGCTGCTCTCCCCGTAGAAAGTAAGAGAGCACAAGCATTTCATTAACTCTCACACAGAAAACATGCCCAGTTTGGGATCACCAAGGAAGATCCCTACAAATGCCTGTACACTTTCATGCTGCTCAACTTCTAAACCAGGAAGTGTTCAGCAGCGGGGAAACGCTTCCTGAGCTTTCCCAAGACTGGGATAACAGATCTGGAGAAGACATGGGGAGCACTGGCGGCTCAACTCCTCCTGACACTCAGAGGAGGCAAGGGGCCAGGAATTCTCTATTGTGTGTCCCCCAGCCCAGGGGCACTGGTTCTGGGGAAGGCACAGGCAGCTCTTCCACCACTCCTTCCCCTCCCAGAGACAGGGAAGGCAGTGACAAGCAGTTGTCCGATGCTCCTTGCCTGTCCTCAAATCCAATGTGTCCAGGTTTAAAGAGGGTGGGAAGCCTGCTTTAAATAGGTATATTCAGCTGTGGATGAGGGAAGTTCTCCCATCTCCCACTACTTGTGCAGGTGCTGCTTTAGATGGCATTGAGCTAGGAATGGGGATTCTTTCACCTCTTTAAATGGGTGTGTGCTACGGGGGAACTCTGGGAGCTCTCATATTCATGTCCACTTTTTTAAAGGTTTGGGGTATTGTGAGGCAACTTCAGGGAAAGACTTTCTGAGGCTGGGGTAATGGTACCCCATACCTTTAGAAAGACACTCCATACCTTCCTAGTCTTTGCTGAGAAGAGAGGAGTGGAATAGCCAGGACTCCTCATGTCTTCCCCAGACACTGATGTGGGGAAGGTACAGAGAGCAGGAGAGGGGGCAGCTGCTGCCTGGAACACCTTTACACATCCTCTCTCAAAAAGATTTATAATAATGGAAATTTCCCAGAAATTTCTAGCACAAGTCAATGCAAGTCACCACCTGCTTTATTTTCTATTTCATTTGAGGTGAAGAAATGGGCAGTAGATCCAAAAAAAAAAAAAAAGTCAAGGTGAGATACAGATGGAAAATGCCCACTTTATTCCCAAAGCATAAATTGTAGACGTGTTAAAATGAGACAAGTTCTAAAATATAAACACATGTAAAAATGCTTCTGTTTATTGGTAACAGCCATTGAAAATGGTATGCGTGGTCTTCAGAGACTAAAACTTCATTAATACTTAGGAAACTTCTAAAGATAAAGGCAACTGTCTACCTTTAACCCTTTGAGTCAGCTGTGAAACAAAACCCTAATGGGTATTAAAAATCTGAGAATCATCTTTTGGATGAGATCCTGAATCCAGGTCTTGATTACTTGTAGTTATTAAACTTTCTGTATTTGATATTGTTAAAAATGCTGGAGACACCTCTCAAATAGTAAGTGACATTAACCATATACAGAGAAAGGTAGTGTTAGTCTGAAGTTTCTTAGAAGGTAGGGTAGATATTATGTCTGTGCAAAATTTCAAAGGGTGTTTCATTTCGAAGCTGTTTTGATGTGTTTTGAGCTCGAAACAGCAAAATCTAAATGAAATGAAAGGCTTTGAAACAGCGTTGAAATGAAACAAAGGCACTCAAAATGTTTCCAAAGTTTTAAAAGGTTTCAAGTTTCAAATCCAAGCTTGCTTGCAGGGAAACAGAAAGTAAGGAGACAGAGGGGAACGACTGCTCCCATATTGACTGTGTAGCTGGCCAGTGACTGGGATCCTTCCCTGAGGTCCCTTCCAATCCCAGTGCTCTGGGGGAGGGGCAGAAAAACAACATAAAAATCATTGGCAGGCTTTGTGGCCTCAGCAGGGGCTACCATGCCTGCTGTTTTCATCTGAATCAAGAAAGAAATGACAAAGTTATAGGCATTTTCATGATTCCCCATTATAGCCTATGGGCAAAACGTTGAAATGCATCAAAAGAATATCAAAACAGCAAAACAGTTTTAATGAAATGAAACAGAACAGTGCTTCAAAATAGCAAAATGAAACACATCCCTTCAAAATAGTGAAATGGAAGTCAAAACAAAATGGTGCTCTTTCACATAGCCCTAGTAGATATGTTCCTTTATAGACTAAGTAAATGAGAGAGAGAGAGCATATGTGCAAGCTTTCATGAACCCAAATTCACAGCATTTGAGATCCAAACTGGGCAATTAACTTTTCAAAGATTCGATTCAGAAGATATATACTAAGCACACTTCATTTTGGGACTGTGTGCGCTGAGCCAAACTTTCCTTGAAGTGCTGTTTTCAGAGGACTAGGCACTGGAACTGAGAGCAGAAATGCCTCTTCTGTGCTCTTTATATTCCCCTAACTGGGCTCAGGCAATGTGGAGGAAGAACCATTCAGATATAGGAGAGTGAAGAAGTAGACTGGCGAAGTGGAAAGGCAGTGGCAGTGGAAGTCCCAAGAACACATTGGGATAAAGAGACCGGTGTGTAGTAAAATGGAAGATGAGGACTAAGAGCTGGAGAACAGGAAATAAAATATGGACCTGTATTCTGTGAATTAGGGACAGGGGACTATAAACATTTGTGCGAAGCTCAGAGGGAAACTTAAATTGAATGTTTTATAGATATATAAACATCTAATCAAAGAACTGTATTGGTTTCCATATCCACTGTCTTTTATTGTAAGCTGCTCTGAATATTTTTGGAGAAGGGTGGTAAATAAATCAAATAAATTAAAGTTTCATAATGCACATGCAGAAGGAACCAAATTAAGGTTGTACACGCAGACTTAATAATGATATCCCTTAACATTTAAATTCTTGACTTTTCAGCCTGAACATACTTTTGACTTGTGGGTGTCTGAATTCAGAAATATACCATGATTCAGGGAAATATTCTACTAGCCGAGTAGAAATACATTTTCAAAGCTTTTAATGACTTTTTACTGTTTAACTGCAGATTACAGATCCTAATAATAAAAGATTTGAAGTCCCACATGAGAACGTGAAAACTTTTGCTGGACCTGCAGTATCTGGTTTAAAGTACAAAGTCAGTATTGCTGAGAATCCTTTTGGCATCATAGTGACCAGACTAAGCAACAGCAAAACCCTGTAAGTCACTGCTATACCTTTTCTAAGTAACTTTGCAACAAACTGTTTGCCTTAAAAAATCATATCACAACATGAAATAATGCATATCAGAGATGGAATGAATACTCTAATTTGATCATTTACCTCATTTATTTGCTATACTATTTTTTCCATGTTCTGTACTTATCAAGCTTATGTTTTAGTGGCAAAATTGCAGGTAAGGGGGTATGAAGACATCTTTAATAATACATGCATTTGTTTGCAATTATGTTCCATTTAAACACAGCATCTGTCTACTCAGTTTAGTGGTTTGGCTGAACAAATGTACCAATAAGCACGGACTCATGCATGATTTCAAGACTTCCTTTGACATACGTAGCCAAGCTTTTCACATTCATTCACTTATGTAAAGCCAATGATGTTTTCAAATATGTCTACAAGCTGAACAGTAGAGAAACAAGTATTAAACTGTAAGGTCTGTACCAAAGAGCAAGAGTATGCAGCACCCCAGGCTGTGGCTATCAAAAATATGTGCAGCCTTCTGAACTGTATTAACTTTAATGGGAAGGATATTCTGTGAAAAGGTGGTCCTACTGTGCAAAACCAAACTAGTAAGGTAATGACTTCTCCAATGAACAGTTCAGGTTTTGAGAGGCTATGAAAATAGACTTGTCTTGCACATTGCAGTTGCTTATCCCTCTTTCTCTCCCGTGGCCAGGCAGACCATAAGACTTAATATTATCTTAGTAATCCCCTTGAGTTGCTGCCAATGAGAAAACAGGCACAGCAGTAAATGGGAAAGATACTTATCTGATGGAAGGCTTGAAGAGCAGGAGAGGATAGGGTCATTTTTTGCTCCTAGTTGCTGGAAAAGAGATGGATGAACTACTCTTTTTGCCAAATGCTGTAGTGATATGACTTGCAGTGAAATTAATTAATTCTTGGGTCAAAGTACCGGTTCATGTTTAGTGAATGATCAAGTAGTTGTGCCAGACAACTCAATCTGGAAGATATCTCATAAACAGTTTACAATTTCTCTCCTGGGTGTGACTTGTGTGGAGGAGGCAAAAGAAAAAAAAGGCTATTTTCTCTCATGACAGAGGGGAAAGTATAAAATCCTTCTAAAGAGACTGAGCGTATTTTGTTATCACGGGTGTTATGGAGCAAAGGGTAGTATAGAGTAACAGGTTATCAAAGAACTGTATTTAGGCAGTTTAGGAAAACATCCCCTTGTAACAGGGTGTTTGCTCATCAGAGTAAGCAGTTTTCTGGCTAGAGAGAGGAATAATATGAATTTGGGCCCATACAAGTATTTAAGTACTTTGATTTGTAGATAATTTGTTTTAAGTACCACCAATTATAGATGAAATTATGACAGACTCTTATATTTGTAAATATGGGTTTGTTATATTGCTAGCCTTTGATGTAGTGATAGATGTTCTAGTAGTGTAGTGATAAGGCCTTGTTACATGTTACACTGAGTTAGTGCTGGCTTAAATTTGGAGCGGTCACATATTCAGGCCAGCAGAGGCCTGAAGGACTGAAAGGTAAGAATCCCCACTCCTATTCTGGTTTCAGCTCTGCCCTCCAGACTGCCCCAGTTCTACCCCACCCCAGGGGCTTCCCCCACTGTTCTGTAGGTTTCCTCTAGCCCCCACCACTGCTTACTTGTGCTTTCTGCCCCAAAGGATCAGGCAGGCAAGGGTTAACCCACCTGCCTGGACACCACTGCTGCTGCCAGGCTGCTGGCCTTCTCTGGGCTGAGCCTGCCCGAACAGCAGCCACCTTCCCTGCCTGCCCACCCACAGACACTGTGGGCAGTCACATGTAAGTGTGCTGGGGGAGGGAGCAGGGGAGGGAATAGAAGGGCAGTGAGTGGAGATCTGGGATGCTGGGAAGGAGGCCAGGGGGGGCAATGGGCCGGATCCAGCCCAGTTGGGGAAGATGGGTGGGCCTAGAGTGGCCACATTTTAGTGCTATACGAGCTTCGTAACATGGATTAGAGATAATCTTATCCTGGAATGAATAATATCCCTTTGAGCTGCATAACAAGTGCTTGAAAATAGTTTCAGGTGTTAATATACAGATAGTTCAGGGTAAAGAACTCCAGAAACAGTCCAAAATGACTGTGTAACAAGGCCAATAGATGCTCCCTAACACAAAAGACTAAGGAACTGGGAAGTGGGAGATGTCCTAGGGTAAGACAGTTGCTAGTTAGTTAGAAAGACAAAGGTTATGGACAGGCTTAGTTATTGCTCCACAATAAAGCAGTTATTTAGTTCTTTTCATTCATGCCTGATAGTTTTCATTAAACCCAGTGATTGCTGCACCTGGCTTGCTTCAGGTACTACCGGCTTGGCCCCTCATCCAGCAAAGCATTTAGGCACGTGACTTGTTTTAATTATATGAATTTCCCATTGGCTTCAATCGGACTATAGGTTTCCCTCAATTTACACGGTACATGCGTACCCACATAACAGCGAATATATTGAATTCACATAAAGCAAACTCACTTTACAATGTCAGAAATGGGGATAGGTTCCCTTGGTGGTGAGGGAGGGAAGGAGGAAGGGAGTGAGGCTAGGACTAGGCAAGGGGCATGAGGAGGGGTGCTGCTCCCAGGGCTGCACAAAGCATCAAAGCATTGCAAACAGTGCAGCACTCACCCCAGCTGCAGGGGCCCCGGGAGTGGCTGGTGCCAGCTGCCTGTAGCCCTAGTGCAGGCAGCTGGTGTTGGCCACTCCCAGGGCTGCTGCATCCAGGGCTGGGGTGAGTGCCATGCTCTGTGCCACCCAGGGCTCTGCTTGTCTGAACTCAACCCAGCCCATGCTGAAGCAGCCCTGTGAGCAGCCAACACTAACTGCTTGCACCAGGGCACAGTGCAGCCCAGTGGCTACAGGCAGCTGGCACCAGCCACTCCCAGGGCCCCTGCAGCTGGGACTGGGGTGAGTGCCATGCCCTGGGCCACCCAGGGCTCTGCTTATCCAAACTTACCCCAGCCCATGCTAGAGTGGCCCTATGAGCAGCCAACACCAGTTGCTTGCACCAGGGCACAGTGCAGCCCAGTGGCTACAGGCAGCTGGCATCAGCTGCTCCTGGGGCTGCTGCAGCAGGAACTGGGGTGAGTGGGGACAGGCAGAGCGCTGGGGGGTTCAGGGTACAGTGCAGCCCAGCGGCTACAGGCAGCTTGTGTTGCTGCTCCTGGGGCTGCTGCAGCCAGGACTGAGATGAGTAGGGCCATGGTCCTTTCCCCTCCCCCACAAACTAACCTGCATATAATGAATTATGGGTATAAATACGCTCATCACATAAAAGCAAATTCATATATAAAGAACCCGCATAAATCGAGGGAAACCTGTATTCAGATAATTTAAGTTAAGCACATACTTAAATGGTTTTCTGTAGTGGAGCTTTGATAGGCCTCAAAAGTTGTAACAAGGGATTGGGAACTCTGCCACATTCCTGGTGAGTCACCAAAGCAGGCTTTTCTAGCTGAAAGAGAAATTCTTTTGAACATAATGCTACTTGTCTATACTTTTTTGTCATAAAGAAACAAAATAGTTCAGGAACACTGTTTTGTTTCCTTTTTAGATCACCAGTAATGTTTTAAACAAAGAGATTATTTGTTTCTCATCTGCTTTCTCTGGCTTTGGATTTTGTGGATATTCAGCTGAACTTCTTAAGAATTTTGAATGTGGAAAGGGCAAAATAGAAAAAAAAAAGTGAATTCTAAGTAGTGCTGCAATAGCCTCTGTATTGGAGAGGAAGCTGCAAGTACAGACAACAGATCCACGCAACTGGAAAAATGAGGAAATTCATTGCAAAATATAAAAATAGTATTTATTAAGCCATGCTGTGTCCTCAGCAGTTCTACAGTCTTATCCCAAGGAGGAATTAGCTAGCCATGGCTTAGAGTTTAAGAGGTTCATTCTATTTAATTTTTCTAGAGCTCTCCTGTTGAACAGTCTTATTCTGAACAAATGTATAATATTTGCCCAAAGTTTCAGGTCATGAACTCCATTATGACACTGGTTTAAAGAGAAAAATTCCAGTTGAATCTATGGAAATGTTATTCCTGATAGAACTACGACACTATGCACTTGATATTCATATTTTTCTCATTTACTAATATTAAATATTTAAATATTTGCAAGAGAATGTAAACAGGCAATGGCAGAACTAGTTTTGGGTCCAGTAAATCTATTCCTGGTGCAGAACCCACAAGTGAAGCAACCAAGCCTGGCTGACACCCACTTTATGTTCCTCTTTTGTATTCCTGGCAGTGTATTAGCATCTGTAAAAGTTTCATCATTCAGCAGAATTTAAGGTCAACGAGCCACCAGTTCAACAGCCCTGATCCAGATGGTCTATAGAGGTCCTTTTCTTGAGAGATTATAGAATGTGCCTGCAACAATAACTTAACACTCTGACATTATGAAATTAGACTGCTCTTTTGATATCTGATACCAGGGAAGGCTGGTGCCAGGTCATCTGAAACCGTAAATAAAGTATTTAACATTTTTATGTCTTTAAATACAACATATCCTTTCAAATATACACTTTCATCCACCTTGTTTTTTGAAAACTAAATTAACTGCCAAACTCTGAGATCCAATGGCAGGAGATATCATGGCTAATAGACTTATTAAATCAATCAAAGATTAATTACCTGTCAGAATGCTAGGATGAATTAAGGTTATCAACTCTTCAAGATTAATTCATTGATAATTAATCTAGGATATTATTAGTATTGTTTATGTAAATGAAGTTAAAATCCTCCATAGTGATCCATTTACTACTATAAATTACAAGATAGATAAGTTTAATATTCAGTCAATAGTTCATGACTTCTTAAATAGGGACATAAGAGGAAATAAATATTCTAGTACAGGAGAATTGATTTAGAAAAATAAATCTTATGAATTATAGTGTCCTATGCATTGAAGAAAGGATTTACATGTTTCTTCCATCTTTCACTGATTTCCTACAAACCACGGCATTTATTGTAAATACTAGGCCTGTGCGAAGCAGCTAGTATTCACTTTGGATGAAGATTTGGCTGATTTGGGGGACAGAGATTCTATTCAGTGATTTGAATCACTGTCCCAAATCAATTCAGATGAATCTGATTTAGAGATTCGGCTGCCACAAAATCAGTTGAATCTCTACACACCCTCTAGGCTGTACATTGTGTGGTCTTCCCCCAGACTCTCTGTGCCCCACACCACAAAGTACCCTGTAACACTTCCCCCCAGTCCTGTAGTATACTGCATATTTTTACCACTCCTACTGTGTGGTCTTCCCTCCACTCCCTTCCCAGTGTAGTACCCCCCCCGCCCCGTGCTCCTCTCCACCACTAATATACAGTCTCCCCTGGGCTGGGGCCAGAGTTGGAACTGGAGCCAAATCCACAGCAGATACCTGCCCTGATCTGTACTTGAATCTAAGATGAGGTGGATTTTTTTCCCCAATGATAAATAGGAGAAAAAAACTTATCTTGATTTCAAGTAAACATGATATAAGTCCTACTTTGATAAGGAAAATGAAGAGAGACTAACACATGAATTGCAACCTACTTAGAAAATAAATAATCTAAGCTAGCTTGTAAGTCTAGTAACTACCTTCGTCTGCTTTTAGAATACCTTAGATAATGGTTGAAATTTCCTAGGCCAAATGATTGGAATAGTTTAATAAAAAACAGCTATTGGGTTTCCAATGCATGCATGATATCCCCACTGAAATCACTAGAGCGGTAGAGCAGAGGATCCAGTCATGTAAGCCCTATGTAACTGCTGAATATTGTTACTACAGATACAGAGCTGTTAGAGTAGAGATAAAAATAAGAAAATTAAAATCGGAGGGAGTCTGGACTGTGCCCATTGTACTGACTCGTTCAACATAGTTAATGCTTAATTGCTAACACCTAAGTTTGTTTGTTTAACAGTCCAAGAACCACTCTTCACACACAAAATGGTACAGTTCTAGCTACACCAGTTACAGGTAATAGCATAGATGCAATTGTACTGGTATAAAGGTGCGTATTACTGGGGAATGGAACAGAATAAGTTATACCATTGAGAGGCACCTTTATATCTGTTTAACTATGTCCATAGTAGATGACTGGTTTAACTAGTTTAGCAGAAAATTGCATCCTAAACACAAATCCAGTTGTTCTGAACATGTTGAATTTGGCACAAAGACTGTGTGCAGGCAAAACATAAGAAAAAGCAATTGTGATCAGGAACAGTAGAAGTCTGTGAAGAGAATAGCCACAAAGGGATAACTTGGAAACTCTGTGGTACTCAGACATAGCTTAATAATTTGTCAGCTCAATCTATTGTATTTTTTTCTCTACTTGACAAAAATAAAGGGTAAATATCTCCCTGCCCTATTTGAACCCTCATCTGTGTAAAGCTGAAGGCAACTTTAGAATCCCAGGGTCAATTTCACTGACATGCTCCATTAGCTTTGGGTTGCTTCACCGATGCAAACTGGCCATAAATCTGGCTTAACTGCAGGGTTAAGCTGTGTTTATGATCGTGTTCCTACAGCTGGTTGGGGTTTGTTTTTTTCCCCCCGGCAGTGTTGTTTCACTGGAAGCTGCTGATTCATGGAAACCAAAGCTGTTTTTGGAAAGGAGTCAGTTTCAACAAATTTGAAATGAATCATTTGATTCCAGATGTGAGTCTATCTTGTATCTGATTCAGAGTGACTTGGAATGAAAAACCATGTTCAGATTCAGCCACTTGAACCTCATTGCCCCCAAAACCTGAGTGCCATTACCATCATGTACACACATCATTTCAGAACAGGTTCATTTTATCAGTAACATTCAACAGATTTTTGGAAGAGCACATGTTTTGAAACCTAGGAAGTTGCCATTACATAAAGCTGTCACCCTGAGCAGACATATTAATATTTTCTGCTATATTTTTATGAGTTGGACCACTAATCGTTTAATCAGTTTGGGCACAATATTTTTAATATTATACAACTTGCCAGCTAGAGACAGTTTGGGATACAACAGCAAAGTTTAAGAAAAATTAATAAAAAACAAGATGAAATAAACTCTGGAACCCTCAAGGGTAATATAGGAATTATGGAATCCTCCATGCTGGGGTAGAATAGGTGGATGCTAGAAGTCATTTTTTTCCTCATTTATACCTTGAGTCTTTTTTTTGTTCCTTTTGGCTGTTCTGGCAAGCATGACCTTATGGAAAGATCAGTTATTTACAACCACTAATATTGTTCCCCATTCCCAGGATAGTAAAATGTCTGTGGGGAGTGTTGGAATTCAACTGCCAACAGAAAGTTCATCAGTTGCAGTCACTCTGACTTCCCAACTTGTACTTCTTACTTGGAACTACTAAGCTGTAACCTCAGAGGTCCATGGTGTAATTCCAACATTATCTGATTCATGAGTAATGAAAGTCAAACCTGAAAAGTCCTCCTTTTTTTGCAAGCCCAGAAGTGTCAGCATCGACATCTTCCAGGAGATTCTCAGTCCATTGCTATTTCATATGCAATTACCAGAAGGAAGCATCCTCTCTTTCACCTTGTCATTTGCATTCCATCATGCTAATGATGTCAATTTTAGAATTAAGGGGAGCAATGAAGCAATATTTTCCTCCTCCTCTTCTGTTTTAGAGCTTTGCTGATGCAGCATAGCTCCCCTTGCGTGTTGACAATTGCTTAGTTTTGTCCAAAAATTGCTAAAACACAAAAACATCCATATGGGATGTGAACAATTTAAACATTGCAGATTAGATTGTCATTTTGTAATCTGCCTTATTTTAGGAGCATGCCCCAGGGTGGGAATTATGATTTTGAGGGTCTGAGCTGTGATCACTCATGCCGTACTCGATACAAGATGGAGGTAATTGGATATTGCAGGGCTTGGCAACCTACATTCTGCAGGGCAGATCCAGTCAAAACTGCATTTTACTGAGAGTGCACAGATTTCCAGTTGTTTGTTCCAGTGTGTGTTGTGCTAATGGTACTATTCCAGCCAGCTGCTCTGGCCATCACGGAGACCTGCTCTCCATTCCTGGAGTGACTGGAAAAGAACAGTGGCCTGAGGCACCAGCCAGGTTACAAGCTGAAGCTCATGTTAGTAAAAAGATTGCTATCTTCATCAAAAAGAAAATTACCAGGAGGAATCATCTATAGTTCTTTTTCTTCAGTTATTCTTGATCCCTAGATGCTTGCCCCAGTCTTATATATATTACTTTCCATGACCTGCATTTCTTGGCCTGGCTGGATGCATAGCCCGGGCAGAGAAATGGAAGTTCTTTGAGACTCGGGGAATTACAGTCTCTTTCCTAGTCTGTTCCTAAGGCAGTACAAAAACATGATGTCCTGTATGTACATTGAGCTAGCGGCAAAACCCCTGGTGACCAAACGCTTGTACTTTTTGTTAAATATTGCTTTTGTTCCTTAATGTTGGCATGTAACAGTTCAGCTATAAACAAAAGAGAATCCAAGGAAAAAATATAAAATGAGCAAATGATGCATGGGTGTTCATGGAGTTCTAACTAGGCTTGGCAGACTTTGACTTCTCTTGATAAACATCCTGGAGACCGACGGAAAAATATCTCTGTCAGTAATAGTCAAAATTTATAGAAACGGGACTGTAATAGGGAACCCTTACACCTGCTACTGGACAATGGAGGAACAGAGGGTGGAGGGGATAAAATGGAAAACAGTGGTGGCCTAATAGTCAATCAAGCAATTAGGTGCTTGTTGCAGCCTAATGACTCATCAATTAAGCAAGTAGCTGCTCATTCACAGGTGCCTAGAATCGGGTTTGAGGGAGATAACAGGCTACCTAAACAAACCCCTACTCAAAGGCCAGAGGTGGGAAGGTGGAAGAGTATTTGGGACTCCAGCCTGGTGGCACAGCTGGGTTCTGCTTGCGGCTGGTCTGGCTATGTGCTGGGGCCTGAGGGTGGCCACTGCCTGTCCCCATGTTACCAGAGCACTGGGAGTGCTGCTGTCCTCCTCTTCTGGCCCCTTTTTCCTAGCTTTCTCCTGATGAGTGAACAGAATGATTTAAAGCAGGTATGATCGGTAGATTTATGGATATTTACTTTTTATATTTTGACATGTGATTTTTCTTAAAGCTGTAAACAGTATGCTATCGTTTACTAAATTGTCTGCCCCCACACCTATAATTTCCTGCAATGCTTAAAATTTAAATGGATAAAAATTGGGAAAAAACCCTATTTTTGCACCATCCTGATCATTTAAATCAACAGAAATCTAAATTAAATGATGAAAAAAACATAGATTTTTTTTTTAGCTATTGAAATTATTAAAAAATTAAAAACTGAATTTTGCCAAGGCTAGCTATAACATACAGCATAGGGCTTTGAGACAGTCATGTTGCACAAAAGCAATGGTAAGATCTTTTAAAAATGTTTAAAATTGTTTAACCAGGTTTAATACAAGCATAGGACCCCTTGTGTATGCTGACCAATATTTGCAGCTGTCCATAAAGCTACCCAGCAGCAACATTTATGGGGTAGGAGAACATGTGCATAAGCAATACCGACATGACGTTAACTGGAAAACGTGGCCTATCTTTACCAGGGATGCTGCACCCATTGGAGTAAGGAGTGACTTTATTATGTTCTATTAGGGGTTGGTTTGGGGAATTTAAACTGATTTTAAAACACTGGAGTTTTTGCCGTGTACAGTGGATGGGATGCTTTTTCATAAACT
This sequence comes from Crocodylus porosus, assembly GCF_001723895.1. Classification (NCBI taxonomy): domain Eukaryota; kingdom Metazoa; phylum Chordata; order Crocodylia; family Crocodylidae; genus Crocodylus; species Crocodylus porosus. Next base: position 10,545,288 of record NW_017728910.1, on the reverse strand, counting down.
GTTTATTAACATTGCCTAGTGAAGCTTTAGCTAAAGACTTGTAAGCTGCTGACGTTACTGAAACAAGATGGGAGTAGGGGAATAAGGAAGGTCCTGGCAGAATAGTTCTTGCAAATAATTAGATGGTTATGGTTCTTTGAAATGTTGAGGATCATTGGACAGGTCAGTAAAAACATAGCTAGGAGTTTTCAGTTTCTGCTACTAAACGAAACACAAGAGCATACGGGGCTACGGGCAAGTACAGTGGAGATACATCCTCAGTGTAATGAAAATGAAAGCCAAGCAAATAGTGACAAATGGCTGTATCTGTTTTCAAGCTGATTTCATGGGCACCTATTTTCTATTAATTATCAGAAAGGATTATTGATAGTAATTTTGAATCCTTTTAGGCCTTAGTTCCAAGCATTGCTGACACTGCCACACAAAAAAAACAAATCACACTTCAATTTTCCTGACCATGTTGATTTGTTAACTGGGGGCATTTATACATGTACTCAAGGGTGGGGAGCAGGGGGGAGCACTCTGAGAGCTGCTCTAATTAAAGCGCCCAAAGCATCTCATGTATCAGTGTCCCTGCATTTAAAAATGGCGGTGGAGACGCTTTGACTAAATCTCATAGAATCAGCACCTCATGTTTTATAAAACAGACTCTGCAGCATGGATAGTCTCTCAGGGGATATAGATATTAGCAGTGAGACTTCTTCAACACTGTAATTATAGCATGTCGGAGCAGACTTGATTAATTGAATCTGCTGGAGCATGGTAATTACCTCACTCCAACAGACTCGTGTCTCGTGCATCAGTGTCCCTGTGCTTAAAAACGGTGGTGGGGACTAAAGCACCCCGCCACCATTTTTAAGTGCAGGCGTGTTGATACACGAGATGCTGAAGTGTGGTAATGACCATGCTTCTGTAAAAGTTCCGGTTACGGTACATTGCAGCAGCCTTGCTGCTCATGCATAGGTGACCTGAGAGACTGTCCGTGCTGCAGAGTCTGTTTTACAAAACACGAGGTGCTGATTTAAAAAAAAAAAAAAATTGAATATTCATTTTCTGTTTCTTGTTGTTTCTGAGCTTGTATTCCCATGCATGACCTCTCCTGTTTGGGGATGTGGACAATAAAATCTTCTTGCTCTGTTTGTGAATACATATTTATGTTAACAGTACCATAACTCTTTTGAACAAGGAGAATTGTCTGCTAATTGCTTGCTACTACAGTATTACAAATAAACAGCTTAGATGTTGGTTTAGTGACATGTGTCAGTATGGCCTGCTCTACATGTTCCAGTTATTGTACAATTAACCAGCTACACCAGCAAAGCACTTACCATGCTTATTAAAAATTCCAACTAGCTATAATGTTAGACCCCAAAAATCTGCACTATCTGTTATAGCTGGTTCCTATCCAGCTTTAATTTGTACCTGTAGCAAGGAATACTTTGTGTGACTGCAATCTGCTGGTCCTCCAGCATTCCAGAGTGCATTGCTCCATCTCCAGTGTAAACTTCTCTGAAAAAGAATAAGGAGGAAACCCCAGGATTGTTCCCAGTCCTAGGTTCATTCCCCCTACCCATCAGCACTCAACAGGAAAAATACTGCCCCTCTCCATATGCAAACGCAGAGCACCCCTGCCATACTGAAGCATCCCAGGTAGCAGCAAGCATGGATGGAAGGAGAAAGGGAACGGAAGGGGAAAACCTTCCCCCCTCTGCCCCATTATTGCCCAGCACAAGTGCAGGGAGCTGGGAACATCCTGCCTGGCCACAGCATAGCCTGGATCTCATGGGCAGCAGCAAGCAAGGGGGAGAGACTCACCTCATTGCTTGCTGCTTCCTAGCAGACCTAGATTGCACTGAGGCCTGGCAGAGTATCCCCAACTCCCTGTACTTGTGTGACAGCCTATTCACGTGTAGTCATGCACGTGGTGCAATGTCTTCATTGTGCAAAGAAAGTAATGTTGCGATTGGAATAATGTCTACAGCCTCCTTAAGTCATAAGTTTTTTTTCCATGTTCTTTTAATTCGTAATGCAATTGAAAATAAATAGTTCTCTTGTATACATAGACCCATAGAGAGCATAAGATATTTTTTGGGGGGGCTGGTGGAGTATCAAGTTTAATTAGCACAGAGGACATTAATTCATCATCTCTCTCTATTTACACTGTCTGCCTGTTTTAAGCAATTCTCTGTTTTCATGTGTGGCTGAATAGAAAACCTTCCCCTATATGGGAGGAAAAAAAATCACAAACACTAGAAAAAAATAGTATTTTTTTTTTTATTGTTGTTAGGTACATATGTTCAGTTGTTTAAATTTGCATCTCTGACACTTTTAAAAAAAATTTCTGGATAATAATCACCTATTGTTTTGGAATTTGCTGTTTCTTTTAAGGACATGAATAACTTGTATGGAGCTCAGACATTTTTTTTGTGTTTGGAAGATAATACTGGAGCCTCTTTTGGTGTCTTTCTAATGAATAGTAATGCCATGGGTAAGAAAAACATCTCTCTAAGTAATATTGTTTAATATATTTTACAATCATTCTTCCAGAGTGTGCCACAAATGTGATTTTTTTTTTTTTTAGAAATCATACTAAACAGTTTCTTGGGTTTTTTAGAATAAACTTAAAAAAAAGTATCTGTCAGTAGCTGTTTATGTAAAATTTAATCAAGGTTAAATTCATGCAAAGAAACAATGACTAATGCAACCAGCTCTCTAGTGGGGGGGTGTAAACCGGGCAGTATTCGATTTAGATTTGGCCTGATTCAAGGGACAGTGATTTGATTTGCTGATTCGGATCACTTTCCCAATTTGATTTGGCCGAATCTGAAGATTCGATTCTGATTTGGAAAATCAACAATTCATCCATAGACACAGCTTTTTATGTTTTTTCTACATACCTTGAGGTACCAGGTATGGCTCGTGAGCACTGAGATGGCGAGGCAGATGGAGAATCCTACAGGAGCATGGGGGGGTCCCCTGCATGCTCAGTGGTGGACATGAAATTGGACTGAAAGTATCCACTTCCAGGTTAGCTGCCTAAGGCGCAGGGGACCCCCCACCCCCTGCACCTCCCGGCTTGGCAATTAGCTGTAGGAGGACTCTGGGTGACCCCCCAGACTTGGAAAGCACCAGTTGCCAGTTGCCAAACAGGGGGAGGGGGGCGGGAGTCCCCTGTGCACTCTGTGGCAGACCCAGAAGCAGACTGGAAGTACTTCTGGTCCACTTCTGGGTCCACTGCTGAGCATGCAGGGAACCTCCCCACGCTCCCATGGGACACTTCTTCCACCTCATCATCTCAGTATTCACAAGTCACACCTGGTACCGTGAGGTGTATAGAAAAAAACATATAAAGCTGTGTCTATGGCTGAATCATCGAATCCCTCCAAATTCAGAGAGATTAATGGGTCTCCTGATTCGATTCAGATTTGGAAATTTGGCTGCCCGATGTCCTCCAAATCAAATCAGCATCTGAAGCTTCGCACAGCCCTACTCCTCACCTCAGGTGTTATAGTCCCTGAATTCCATTTATCTCAGTACCTTGACTGTTGCACTGCAGGATTAAGGGCTAAATTGGTAAAGAACAGTTTATGTATAGATGTGTTTTCTATTAGATAAACATATACTAATTTTATCTGCTTATGAGAGCTGTCCAAGTCTTTTGAGACTACACAGGAGTACTGAAAAAACTCATGAGAGAAAGCAACCTTATTGGCTTTCTAGTGGTTGTTTTGTGGGATGGAAATGTATGCAAAACTTAACATTTGAAAGAGACTGATATCTGACAACTTCAGAACCTTGCTTGAGTTTAACTACTGATTTAGGATGTCCTTATTTTCTTCCAAATTAATTCACTTATTCTTAATCTGGATATGGCATAGATACTTTGGGGGAGTTAAGGTACAACATTTACTTTACAATTTCTTTTCTGGCAGATTTTGCTCTTCAGCCTGCCCCAGCAGTAACTTATAGAACAACTGGTGGAGTTCTAGATTTTTATGTCTTCTTAGGAGACACTCCAGAGGAGGTGGTTCAGGAGTATCTAAAGGTATGTTTGTTATGCAGTGAAATAGATTTTGGAATATTTCTTTGGCTCTTTAATACAGTTTGTTTTCACTGACCTTTCAGCTTGAGGTGTAACTAAATGTTTGTCCCTAATCGGACTCCTGTCCATACAGACGCATCTTTTGCTTCAGTAAAGTTGTATACTCTTATTACTTTGTTCATGAAAGTGGAGGTGGGTTGAAGCTTGAGTGCTGCTGTACTTAATGCAGTGAGGCTGCAGCAGCTTGACTGGATAAACTACTGATTAGCCTTAATCTGTATAGCTTTGACATTTTTTTTTGGTGTAGCCAGCTTTTACTTGAACTAAGTTAACTCAAGCCTACTGTTGTGCTGAAGATGAGAATTATACAGTAGGTAAAATTGCTTCTGATACAATTGTGGTTATGCTAGAAAAATATTAGTAGCAGTCATTTCACATTTGTTCTTTTTTTAGTCCAATAAAATGTTCTAATGGATACTTAAAAGAAGCATGCATCAATTTCAAGACAGTGTTGCCCTCTGTTTGCTTGACTGTTCCCCCTGCACAATAGAAATTCCATTAGCAATGACGAATCTTCAGTGCTCCTCTCAACCTTTTGATATGCTAATGTAATTTTGGTGAGGGAACATGCCTGCCATTATTTTTTGAAATTTCTGTTTAGTCAGATCATCATCATTTGCAACAAAAGATGTCATGAAATATATGACATGCTTTTGTTAGGTTTAAAATGGCAAGGTGAGTTAGGTCATGGAGCGCAGATCTGATTCCTAGGATCACAGGGAAGAAGGGTTAGAAGTGATCTCATGAAATCATCTAATCTAGCCCCCTGCTCAAGTCCTTGCTAAAGTCCTTGTTAAATTTAGTCACCCCTGACTATACCATCCCAGCTAAGCATGTGCCTAGCCTGCTCTTGGGAAATTTCTGGGTTAGAGAGGCCACAGTTTTTCCAGGTAGCCTGTCCAAATGTTTGATCACCCTCATAGCCAGAAAGTTCTTTCTAATCTCCACAATAAATTTTCTCTGCTTCAGTTTAAGGCCGCTTGCTCCTAGTCCTGTACCCCTACATCTGTAGAGAAAAATCTCTCTCTCTCCTTTCGCTAATTTGAACATTGTTATCAAATTCCCCCCCTAAGTCTTCTCTTCTCTAGATGAAATGTCCTTAGTTCTTTCAAAGTTTACTCATAAGTCGTGCTTCCCAGGCTCCTAAACATTTTTGTTACTGCGCTCCTTCCAATCAGTCTACGTCTTTCTTGAAGTGTGGAACCCAAAATTGGACACTATACTCCAAGTGAGGCCTCACCAGTGCCAAATGAAGCAAAAGAATCACTCCCCTTGATTTTTTCCAAGACAAATTCCTCTTAAGACCACTCAGTATGCTTTTTTGCAATAAGAACATACCTGCAGCTCATACTCGGCTTATAGCTCTTAGGTCCTTCTCTGCAGTACTGCAACCCAGCTAGTCATTGCCCCAGTCTGTATTTGTGCGGACAATTATTCAGTACCAAGTGCAGGATTTTGCACTTATCCTTGTTAGATTTCATCTGATTGACTTTTGGACCATTTCTCCAGTTTATCAAGGTCATTCTGGATCTTAACCCTACCCTTTAGAGGGTCTGCAATTCCATCCAACTTGCCAGCATCCACAAATTTGCTAGGAGTACACTCAATCCCGTCACTCACCTAATTGATGTTTAACAAGACCCAGGACAGAATCCCAGGAAACCTCACTCAAAACCTTCTCCCAACTAGATCTTGAGCCACTGATGACTACTTGCTGAGCATGATGATCCAACCAGTTACCTATCCACCTTACAGTATTTTTTTTATTAGCCTGTACTTCCTCAGTTTCTTTATAAGAATGCTGTGGGCAACAATGGCAAAAGCCTCGCTGAAGTAAATGTAAATCGCATCCACTGCTCTCCCCCAATTCATAAAGCCTTTTGCCTTATCAGAGAAGGAAATCAAGTTCATTAGCCATGAAGTGCTCTTAGTTATTTTATGCTGGTTATTCCTGATAACCTTGTTCTCTTTTAGGTGCTTCAAAATAGATTATTTGAGGACCTGCTCCATGATCTTTTCAGGTATCAAGATCAGCATAGATGGGCTGGTCTATAATTCCTTGGAACTTCTTTTCTGTCTTTCTTAAAGAGAGACTCTGTATTTGCCTTTTTCAAATTATCTAGTGAATCACCTCCGTGAGTTCTTAAAGAGGATAGCCAGTAACTGTGAAATGATTTCAGCCGATTTCTTCGGTACCCCAGGGTGTATCCCATCTTGCCCTGCTGATTTGAAAGCAACTAGCTTTTGTAAATAATCCCTTTCCTGTCTTTGCTGCATGACTCATTTAGTAGCTGACTTTATTTGGGAAGAATGAAGTAAAACAGACATTTACTACCTCAGCCTCATTTGCATCATCTATGACTAGATTGCCTTCTGTATTCTGGGGGTCTTACTTTTCTTTGGTTTTCCTCTTTCTTTTGATAAACTTGTACAAACTCTTTTTATTTCCCTTATGTCCCTTGACAGTTGCATCTTCAGTTGTGCTTTGGCCTTCCTAATTTTCCCATTTCATGTCTGTGTAAGGCTCTTAAAGGCTTTCCTAGTAATATGGCCAAGTTTCTACTTTCTGTAGAATTCCTTTTTTGAGTTTGAACTGATTGAAACTATTGCCGCTTAGCCAGGCCATTTTTCTGTTGCACTTCTTATTCTACTATTTTGTTTGGACGGATTAAGGGACTTGGTTTTAATCTTATCTCACTCACTGGCCTGCTTCTGATCTTGGGCAAGTCACTTCACCATTCTGAGCCTCAGTTTTACTTCTAGTAAGTGGAGTAATTGTACTGAGTTTCTTTGTACAGGGCTTGCAATTTACTGATAAAAAGCATTATGTAAAAGCAAAGTATTATTTATCTTTCAGAAACTGAAAGAAGTGTGTAACAATTGAGTGTAGTGAATTATACTAATTTGACTTCGCTTACAGAAAGAGATTCCTTGAATCCTGACTTCTCATATACTTGTACACACTTTTAATTGCCTCCTCCGTGGAGGCATTTCTCCTGTTCCACTTTGTAGTTTGTTTTTATGATTTAAACTGTGATATTCCTCCCCGGTAAGTCAGGTTTGTTTGTCAAATAATTGTCGCTGTTTGCATTGTAATAATACCCAAAGACACACTTCAAAATCAAGGATGAAAAGTGCTTCTATAAACATCTAATAAAAGCAAACCTTACCATAGATGTAACTTAGCTTAAAACAAGATGGAAGAATTAAGTATAAAATATAATAGATGGAAGTAAGAAGGATGATGAACATAGCAGTTATAAGGATTATGTGCCCACCTTTAGACCGTGTACCAAAGTAATTTGTAATACATTTTTGAGAAGGACAGAACTAATGAATTTTGGATTGACAAATGACACCTACAAATGCAGTACCCCCTTTTTTGTTTCTTAACTTTTAGCTAATAGGACAGCCTTCAATGCCTTCATACTGGAGCCTTGGATTCCAAATTAGTCGCTGGAATTATGGATCTCTTGATGAAGTGAAAGCAGTAGTAGACAGGAACAGAGCAATTGGGATACCATACGTAAGTAAATAATAGTGATGAGTGGCCAAGCAGACCAAGAGTGCTGCTATTTAAGTTTTGATTTTACTGATTCTGTGCTAGTTTATTGCAAGTTATTTTTGGTTGATGAAGTTATATATACTTTTGGTATCAAAGCCCTTTTTAGGCAGTTGCCTTGCTAGGGTCACTTAACCCCCCTGTTATCTTTCCTGCTTGGTGCAGAGGACTGGACCCGATGATCTTCAGAGGTCCCTTCCAACCTTACAATATATGGATCTATGAATAAGATGTTTGACCAGCTATGTGCAATTATTTAGGCCTGTGGGCCACAAAGAGGGTTTTGGGGAGCTGTCATGGGCTGGGGCAGTGTCCCCCCTCCCCCCTACCACAACAGCTTACCACACTTCCCTATGTGGAATGGAGCTGTGGGTGGGAAGGGAGTTGGGGTGGAGAGCTGGGGTGGCACCATCATAAGATTCAGCCTCAGGCCCACCCTCCTACGCCATGGAGGGGCTCAAGTATATGCCCCAACCCCAGAGGGAAGCTGCTACAGCACAGAAGCCGGGAGTTGGTGTAACCTGTGTGGCTGTGTTGGAGGTGTTGGGGGTGATTGGGAAGGGGGAGACATAGAAGGGCAGTCCTGCCTATGGTGAACGGTGGTGGCCAGTGCTGGGTACCAGGCAAAAAAGCAGGACCTGGCAGCAGATGCACTCACCTCTTCTGGGACCTTTCTGGCTGAAACTGCTTAGCGTCCATGTTTGGGCTTCACTGTGGCTCCTTCCTGCTGCTGCTGCCTACAGGATGCTAGGAAGGAGCCTTGGGCAGCCCTGGTGCAGGCTCCAGGCAGCCACAGCCAGAAGGGTCCTAGAAGAAGCCAGTGTGCCCACTGCTGGGTCCTGCCAGGAGCTGGTGTGAGCTGTGGATGGGGAATGGCATGATGCAGCAGATGGAGCTGCCAGCTGTCTATAGCCCTGAACCTATGACTTTGCTGTCATCAACCCATATTTTGCCCACCCCTGAGTTAGACTGATAACTCTGGGGGAAGGCAGTTGTTATTCATTTGCATTAGTCATTCTTAGAAGCTTCAGCTGAGATCTGTGCCCCTTCTAACTATTCAAATGACTACTAAGAGAAAGTCTGTACCTGGAAAATATTTAGACTCTGAGTAGATGAGACGGAAAAAGGAAGCATTTTAACTCATTTCACAGATTACAAAATGAGAGGCAAAGGCCTGCGTCTTGGGGCATTGAGTTCACAGGCTGAGTCCTACAAATAAATCAATTGCCTAAAGCAGTACTTAGGCAATAGTGGAGGGATCTGATTTTTGAGTTTTCCTGTGTGACTTTAAGCAGTCATTTAGAGCTAAGTCTCTAATAAAGACTATAGGCCCCCTGACCCTATTGGAAGTTGAGTACCTGAATGTTGGTTAGAGCAAGCCTATTAGGAAACGTAGGGGAGAGGTTTATCCTGAAATCTCACTTGCCTCCATAGTTTAGGAGCCTAAGGAAGGGCTGAAGGCAAGTGCTTTTTATATACTGCGGGAAAGAGAGTCCCAAGCCAGTTAAAATAAGTGCCTCCAACCATTTTTGTTAAAAAATGGAGCAGGACTTATTCTTTTAAAGATGTAGCCTAGTGGGAAACACTAGTAAGAATATCTGCATTTTCTGTAGTTGCGAGCACGTAGAGGGATTCAGTTTGTTACTATATCACATTAAGTCTTACTTGGGTCATGAAGGTGACATAGGATGGCTGTAATAGCAGATATAAGGATAGTTATGGAGGGGCTCACTTGACATCCTTGTATCTCAGCATTCCTGTGACAATAAGCAACACAATGCTGACAAAAATTGCTGCTCCATGTGTGCCTCTCTTCAAATGTGAAGCTGGAGAGCTGCCTAAGCATAACACTATGGGCAAGTTAATTAGCCTCAATCTTGTAAATGCTTATGCATGTGCTATACTCCAAGCAGTATTTGCAGTATCATGACCTAGAGAACAGGTGGAGGAGGGAATAATGGGAGAATGTAGTAATGGCTATAAACAAATAATCAAGAAGTAGTTATAAAAAGAAACATAAATCACATAACCTGCGTGCTTAATTTTTTCTCACTTAAACGTAAATTAAGAGTGACTCTGTGGAATTCAATGAAACTTCACTAGTGTGAAACTGGTGAGGCATAGATTCAACTTTGTTGGCTCAAATTCATAAAAAACATAGAGAAGTAGGGCTGTAAGGGACCTCCATAGGTCAACTAGTCCAACCCGTTGCTTGAGATTCATCCCTATTCTAACCATCCCACAGAAACCATAATCTGAACTTTACCTAAGACTATCATCAACCCTGACCTAACATAGACCTAACATCCTAGGCTGCCACAGGTGAAGTAGGAGAACTATATCAGCCAATGTCCTGCTTCTATAAAATGTTTTCAAGATTTGGGCAAAAGATCCTGGGTAGAGTGACATGTCTTCTGCTACAGAGGAAAGCAAAACAACAACAACAAAAACCCCACAGCAGTTTGGCCATGGGGTAAAATTCCTACTTGACCATGAATATGGCAATCGGTCGACCCCTTTAGCCAGAAATCTCCAGCTTTAGTCCTAGTAGAAGCATTGGCACAGCCCAATCAAAGTCCCCATCCTTGGCTGTAGTTGACATCCAATAGCTCTGAGAAGATCTAAAAACACCTTGACATGTAGCAGAAAAGGGAGAGGGAGCAGGGGCAGCCAGCAAAGAGCTGTAGCATGGAAAATGCCCATGGTAGAAAATAGGCATAACTACACCTAGATCATCCCCAACCAGTGGCTGTCCAACCTGTTCTTGAACACCTCCAGTGATGGAGAGTCAACTTTGCCAGGCAGTAGGGCTGTGCAAAGCTTTTGGTGCTGATTCAATTTGGAGATTTGGCCCAATTCAGTGGCAAAATTTCCAAAGCTGAATCAAATCAGGGGACCAATTAAAAGGTCTGAATTTAATTCAAAGCTCTCTGAATAGATTCGGAGAGCTTCTATGATTCGGGCAATCCCCCCTCTCTGCAGCAGGGAGCTGGGCTGACGCCCTCCCGGCCCAGCTCCCGGATCTTTAAAAAAAATCACTGGATGCTGCCAGGTGTGGGAGCAATCCCTACTGCTCCCCAATGCCCCACACTGTGTGGGGGGCTCTGCCACAACCCCCCCACCCATGGCTGTCCCTCCTGCCCCAGTTCC
>NW_017728910.1:10529819-10534188 GCF_001723895.1 Crocodylus porosus | reverse complement strand
GTGGCATGGGACCCTGGGGGGCAGCAGGGATTGCCCACCTGGCAGCAAACGATCAGTGGGGGCTTTTTTGTTTTTCAAAGAGCCAGGAGCTGGGGCTGGGTGGGGCAGGGGATGGGGCCCATGTGACTTGGAGCCCCAGAGGATGGGGCCCATGTGACTCAGAGATTTGGATGATTTGTTAGCAGCTGAATCTCCAAGTCCAATTCAGCCCAATCGATTCAGGACAGTGATTCAAATCACCAAATGGAATCCCTGTCCCCTGAATTATCTGAATCCAAGACAAATACTAGCCGCTTCACACAGGCCTACTGGGCAGCCTGTTCCACTGCCTCACTATTCCCACAGTGAAGAAGTTTTTACTGATATCCAATCTAAACTTTGCTGCAACTTCAAGTCATTGGTCTGTGTCCTCTTCACTGCAGCAAGAGAGAAAATGTGCTTTTCCTTTTTTTATGATAGTCCTTCCAGTATTTGTAGACTGCTATCATATCCCTTAAGTGCCTTCTGTGCAAGTTGAAGAATATACCTAGCTCCTTCAGTCTCTCCTTGTATGACTTGCCTTCCAAGCCTTTGATCATTGCCCGTGTCTGGACCTTTTCTAACTTATCCATGTCCTTTTTTAAAACGTGGAGCCCAGATCTACACAGACTACTCTAGATAAGGCCTAACCAGTGCCAAGTAGGGAGTCACTATCATTTCTTGTGTCTTACACTAATGGTTCTATTGATGCAACCCAAAACCACGCTGGCCCTTTGTGCCACTACATCATCACATTGCAGACTCATAGTGAGTCTGTGATGTACCAAGACTGCCAAGTCCTTTTCCATGGAGCTGCCATCTAGCCAGGTGAACATTGCTGGATCCAAGACAGATGCCTTTGGAACTCCACTCGAAACCTCCTGCCATTCTGTCATGGACCTATTAATAATTAACCTTTGCTTGTGACTACTGAGCCAGTTAACACCTTGCAGCAGTTTTATCCAGCCCACATTTTCCTGATTTGTTTATGAGACAGTCATGTGGGACCTTGTCAAAAGCCTTTCTGAAGTCCAGATACACTATATCTACAGCATTCCCTTCATCTATGGAAGTAGTTACTTTGTCAAAGGACATCAGGTTAGCTTGACATGATTTGTTTTTCATAAATCCATGTTAGCTATTTGCAATCAGCCTTTCCTCCTCCAGATGCTTGTTAGTGACCTTCTTTAAGATATGCTTAAGTAACTTCTCAGGTATTGCGATAGGTTAACTAGTTTATAGGTCTTCCTTCTTGCCTTTTTAAAGAGGGGTGCTACATTGACCCTTTCCTAGTTCTTTGTTGCCTGGCCTGTCTCCCATAACTTAAAGCCTATTACACGAGTGTGGCTGAGATTAAATTGTAGCCCACATGGCTAAATGCTTCTTTTGATTTACAGCTGCACAAGGCAGCTAGGAGAGCAGAGAGAACTCTCTGTCCTGTGCAACAAGAGAAGAGGCATTAGGGTAATATTCCAAAAGTGCCTAATAACTTAGATGCCCAAGTCCCATAGATTCGGTAATGAAATGCTAGTAGATAAGTTACCTGGACATTTCTGAAAAATCCTTACCCTAATTTAGCAAACAAGTGACTCTGTGAAAAGGAATCACAGTCAGTGCATCCCAGACTGAAGAGTACTTACTCTGTCAGCTACTGACTGAGACTAGGCAGCCACTCATGTGCTGTGGTACATCCTGAGCTCACACATATGGTAATGGCAGCTCATTTTGAGCATAGCACAGCAATGTAACATACTTCCTATCACTGAACAAAGCTGTGCTACTTTGCCCTGTTAGAATGACCCTTGCATCAGTTGTAAGGGCAGCCCTTTTTGTTCCTCCCTATTCTTTACAGATGCCACCTCTTACTGCAGATTAATCTTGTAGAGGAAAGTTTTTAAAAGGCACAGGTTGCACTTAGACATTGAACGATCATGAGTTTTCAATGGTATCTGGGTGCATAGTTGCCATTTCTGCTTTCTTTAAGTTTCCACTTCTCCATCCATAAAGCTTGTAGCTTACGTGGTCTTTGCATTCCAGTCATTGCAGTTTCTCACCATGAATGAAAATTATCCCAACAGCATTCTTTCTGTGTGTCTGCAGTGAAATAACAGAAGTAAGTTTGCTCCAGAGTAAGCAGGAATCATAAGAACATGATATCAGAGCACTCCAAGCTCTAGGGTATCACTTCTAATATTAAAACGAACTGTGTTGTCTTTCAGGATGTTCAATACACAGATATTGACTATATGGAGAACAAGAAAGACTTTACTTATGATAAAGTGAAATTTAAAGATCTCCCCAACTTTGCTATTGACCTACATAACCATGGACAAAAATACATCATCATACTGGTAATGATGAAACCATTTCTTTTCTGAAATGACTGTATTATCATCATGTAATAATTGTTTGTATACAGCTTTAAAAATTGTGTATGCACTTGATCAAACTTTGCCTTACCCCTATAATGCTGCAGAAAATGGAAGATCTTGGCATGCTTTCTATTGTGCTTATTTTGTCAGGACCCTGCCATTAGCATAAATCCGCTCATTAATGGTACCTATGATGCCTATCAAAGAGGACAGAGCAAAGCAGTCTGGGTAAATGAATCAGATGGAGTGACAAAACTCATCGGAGAGGTAACCAGCTATTTATAAAGTCAAAACTCCTCATGTTGTCAATAATTGTTGCCTTAGCAGTTAAGGTTGGGTTAATATCTTTGTTTAAAAGCTCCATTTCCCAGGTTTCTTCTTTTGTCAGAATTAGCTATTCATGGAAACTTTAGTTTACAAAGCCTTAATCATTAGTATTTGAGATATCTTACTTTCCACTGATTTATCTTTAAGAAAAAATAAAGCCTGCCTCAGAGGTGGTTCAAGCACCTACATTGAATACTTTCAAGAGTAAATTGGATGCTTATCTTGCTGGGATCCTATGACCCCAGCTGACTTCCTGCCCTTTGAGCAGGGGGCTGGACTTGATGATCTCCCGAGGTCCCTTCCAGCCCTAATGTCTATGAAATCTATGTAATAATATCCTTGGCAGAGCCTGCCCATGTGACCTGCCACTACGTTGTGCAGGCTTTGAGCTGTGGGGGTGCCTGGTGCTTCCCTCCACAGCAACAGTGCTCCTCAGGGCCACCCAGGTTGAGAGGTAGCTGCGTGGATACAGGCAGTGCTGCAAGCCCCAGTGTGCGGGGGGAAACTCAGGTTTGGCGGGCTTCTGGCGCCCCATGCACCAGAGGCCACGGAATAGAGTGGGCCTCCATGGCCATGGCCCGATCAACATTTAGCATGGCGATTCAAACACAGCCCTGTTCCCTGCCTGCCTCCCTCACACATGTGCTCCACCACCTGCTGCCCCACCAGGAGGGAAGAGTGACATCCCCCTGCAGCCAGTTGCCTGGGCCCATCTCCATTGGCTGCAGGGCGTATTGGCTGCAGGGGGCTATCGCTCTTCCCTCCTGGCAGGGCTGAGGGTGGCAGAACACATGTGTGAGAGAGGAAGGCGGGCAAGGAGCAGGGCTGTGTTTGAAATGCCGTGCTAGACCTTGGTTGGGCCATGACCCGGGTGCCCCATCCTATTCCGTGGCTTCTGCCATGAACCATCCCCACCACCTGAGACCACCCAGGAATGGGCTGGCTGCCCCAGGAAGGCGGCAGGCTGGGTGTGCTGGCAGCCAGAAGGCAGCAGGGATGGTGCATGGGGCACTGGAAGCCCACCAAGCCTGAGCTTCCCTGAGCATGCCTGGGCTTCCAGCGCCTTGTGCACAATCCTTTCCATCTTCTCTGGATAGGGCCCTTGTACGCATGTGGAATATCACTGTAATTTGTTATGTAGCAGACTAAAATACATGGGATGTGTTTTAGTTTGCTACGCAAAAAAGTCATTTAAATCAAAATATGCCGCCAAATGTATACACTGTTATGAAATTTAATCATAACATGCTGGTGAATGTGTACACTTTTAAGCAATTAAATCATTAAAAAGGGCAATTAAATCACTAAAAAGGGCAATTTCCTCATGTGTACAAGGCCCTTAGTCACGTGTGTAAGGGCCCTCTTATTCTATGACTATAAACAAGTCATAAGGCCAAACGTTTGATAAAATATGTATTTATATTCCTATGCCTGTGTTTTCACAGGAACAGCTTTATGTAGCCTTATTGAGGGTGAGAAGTTTTGATTCCATTAAAGTATTCAGTAAAAAGATCACTAAAAATCCTGTATTTACTTTTGCAATAAAAATGTAATGGCAAATATTCTGTGGGTTTCAGCTAGTATCTATATATTAATGGCATTGCATTTTAATTACAGAAAAATGTGGATTTTAAGTTAGTTTTTTACGTGAA
>NW_017728910.1:10493987-10529454 GCF_001723895.1 Crocodylus porosus | reverse complement strand
CTGCTCTTTACTGCAGTTCTGCCACCTGCTTTAATTGCATGGAAATGGAGGGGAAAAAAGAAAGACTATAAACAACTAATAGTTGA
The DNA here is from genome assembly GCF_001723895.1 of Crocodylus porosus. NCBI lineage: Eukaryota > Metazoa > Chordata > Crocodylia > Crocodylidae > Crocodylus > Crocodylus porosus. The sequence goes on along the minus strand of NW_017728910.1, from coordinate 10,529,368 downwards.
ATTTAGGACGTGAAATTGTTCTGAGGATCACAAGGTAATTTTCCCAAGCCATATATGCAGAGCAAAAAATATTCCTTTGCTTGTGCTAATATTGTTATAAGATTACACTTGAGGAGGGTTTAAATTACATACTGGAAAAATATTACTAACAAATGGGAACGTTCTTTATAACGTTCTTTACATTAAATTAAATCTTTTCTGATATAACTAACCAGTTACTGGCTCCTCTCTTACATTCTAGGTATGGCCAGGACTGACTGTGTTCCCAGATTTCACCAATCCAGACTGTACCACTTGGTGGGCTGAAGAATGCAAGATTTTTCATGATCAAGTACAATATGATGCAATCTGGATTGTAAGCTATCACATTTTTATGTTTTGGGGGAATAGAGGCAATTAGAAGCTTGAACAATGCATGTTTCCTTTCTCATCTCTCAATATGCCTTAGGAATGTTATTATTAAATTATTAATATCAAAATGTGGCTTACAAATATACTAATCTTTTAGTTGCAAAACTAGACATTTAACGAAATGCAGGCAATTTTGAAACGAGTGGGAGTTTTGCCACTCACTTCAGACAAACAAGTTTGATATTTGTTTTTCCTGGCTATTGTAATGCTCCAAACATTCGTCCTAAGCCTAATGCTAGTAGCAGGCATTAAACACATGTTAAAGGAAATGCTTTTATTCATATTTGCTACCTTCTTCCACAGGGAAAGTAGATAAAAAATAAAGTGGTAAGGGACAATATGTAACTTGCTGGATAGTAGATCTAACAGAGACTTTAAATTCTTCTCCTTTTCTTTTCCTATAGCAAGATAATGACAAGAGGGATGGGGCACCGCACTTCAAGAGGGATGTAGACAACATGGACCGAGGGCCACTCATGATCAGGGGGCAGCAGGGAAGGCCCTATGAGGAGAGGCTACGGGACCTGAACCTGTTCAGCCTCCACAAGAGAAGGCTGAGGGGGGATCTTGTGGCCTGTTATAAGCTAGTCAGGGGGGATCAGCAGGCATTGGGGGAGTCACTGTTCCCCCGAGCACCGCCAGGAGTGACCACGAATAACGGTCACAAGCTGGCAGAGGGTAGGTTTAGGTTAGATATCAGGAGGCGCTACTTCACGGTCAGGGCGGCGAGGGTCTGGAACCAACTTCCAAGAGAAGTGGTGCAGGCTCCTACCCTGGGGGTGTTTAAGAGGAGGTTGGATGAACACCTTGCTGGGGTCGTTTGACCCCAGTACTCTTTCCTGCCATGGCAGGGGGTTGGACTAGATGATCTACTCAGGTCCCTTTCGACCCTAGAAACTATGAAACTGAAACAAATGCACTTCAGAGAAAAGAACATAAAGGATGAATTGTAACATCTCGGATGTTTGTTTCAAATTAAAAGAATTAATATATTTTTTAAATCAGTAGACTCTATTTCAATTTTCTTGCTAATTATCAGGTCTGACCTCTACATTGCAAATAATAACATTGCAAATGATAACACTGCATTTTCTGTGCAACTAAAGAGACCTTCTGTACTTTCATGATTGAAATACCAAACTCTTGGACTTTCTGAATCCTACATAAGGAAAGGAATGGGTAGAAACTGTGAATAGAAGGAATGGGACTATATTGTAGGTAGAGAGCTGGAGAGTCTCATTTGTTTGAGCCAACTGTATGTTAGATTCAGCGGTCATTAGTCTGGATTAAATGAACTACACTGGGAGAGCTTTCTCCTGGCAATTCATAAAGTCAAGAAGTTGAACAGTATTGAGTTTTAATAAAAAAGTTGGACTTGACTACTGTTCATGTATCCAAGCATGCCATATACATGCACACACATTCCTAGTATATTTAAAGTTTTAGTTTTATATTTTATTTTGAAAATATTTTTTCCTTTTTTGATACTTTGACTACTTTGTATTTCTGGGGGGGAATGTGAAACTGCTGGAGACTTATTGGCTGTTCATGGAGATCCCTTGCAGTGCTTTGGACAGTTCTCATGTTGGCAGATGACAAGAAGCAGCAATGGTCTCAAGTTGTAGCAAAGGAAGTTTACGTTGAATATTAGGAAACAACTTTCTCACTTGGAGGGTGGTGAAGCACTGGAACAGGTTACCTAGAGAGGTGGTGGAATCTCTGTCATTGGAGATTTTAAGGCCAGGCTCAACAAAGCCTTGGCTGGGATGATCTAGTTGGGATGGTCTTGCTTTGAGCAAGGGGTTGGACTAGATGACATCTTCAAGTCCATTCCAACCCTATTTTTTTATGATTCTATGATTTTATATAATTCACTATTACTGTGCCTGGCAAAGAAGATAAGAATAAATGCTTTAATGACATATTTCTGCTTTAATAATGGCTGTATTGTTTCACCATATAGTGATTCCTTTTCTGTGCACTTGGCATAAAAACAATTCAGCATGGCTCAATGATAGAGTTCTTTAACAAAAAAAGTGGTGATCATATTTTTTCTTTTCTCTCTCTCTCTGTCTCTGTCTGTCTGTCTCTCTCTTAATTTTTTAAAAGTAAAACTAATTACAGGGAGTGAAGAAAAAATAAACCAAAATAGTGAACAACATGTCTTGCTTTCCAAAGAGCCATGACAATTTAAAATAATTGCTCTTAGCCCCTTCAGCGAGATTCAAATTTTTTTCTGCTGACAGTGTACTTTTTATTTATGTGGTTTTTGCAGATTTCATCATTACATTTTAGATTTGAGTCCAGTGATCAAGGATAATATGTAAAGGTCTTTTTCAGAAAGCTAAACTTTTGCATAAAGCGGCCACTAAAATGAAGTTGCTCCAGCATAAGTGCCCATTTCCTCTCGTGCACATCATTTACATGGTGTATAAAGGAATATATACAAAAACAGGGTGTGTCATCTCGTATCAAAAAAAAAAAACATTGCAAGTCTTCTATTAGTTGTAGTATTACTGAAGACATCTATGAGGATTTGAAGATACAGTTTGTAATCTGAGAGAAAATCACAAAATACATTTCCTGGTTCCTCATCTCTTAAACAGCTGAAGCCAACACATTAGGTACATAGTACCTTTATATTTAAGGCATTAATGATCAGATTTCACTGAGCATTTCCTTGAATTTATTTTGTTTCTGTTTCTAAATCTGAATTAAATCAAATTTACTAAAGCATATTTACTTGCCTCATGTAGTTCCCATAGTCAGCTTCTGTCTGCCCTCTGTGTAAGAAGCTGGCTATCAATCATTCATGTACTCGATAGAGGCAGGGTAGAATTTTAGACCCTGAACTCCATAGAGCATCGTGCTGTTAATGGGGTGCTTTGCTCAGGCCCCAAACAGTAATAAAGAAAGGCTGCTTCCTTTATACTTACCTGAAGCTAACTGGCCACATGACTGGAGGGCAGACTGCTGTGCCCTTAAAGGGATGTAACGGTTTGTAGTCTGACCCCAGTGCACCAAAGGCTAAGTACAGAAAATCAAAAAGCCCAAGGTGGAATCAATTCAATATACACAGCTTTCTCTAAGAAATGCACTGTCTCTAGAGTATACGTTCGCTCAGCAGTTGGCTAAGGCAGGCAAATGTCCACATTGGCCAAGGCTGGAAGGTAAGGGGTAGTCATGCATACTCCCAGCCCCACCCCTTCAGCAGCCCCCTACCTGTCAGCCATGAGGGAGAGGTGGGGGGAATGCACTGCTGCTCTGGTCCCTAGCCAGGGTCTAACAGTGACAGGAGGAAGCCCCCAAGGTGCGGGCTTTTCCTATTGCATCAGGGCTCTGCTGGGCTGTGAACATCCTAGCCCCCCCGCAGCTGCCAGCGGGAGTGGGGATCCTTTCCTTCCCCTCCCCATTGATGCCCTCCCCCCCACAGCAGACGAGCACAGCTGATAAGAGGGTGACTGGGGCATTCTCAGCCCAATGGAACTGTGCTGCAGAGGAGAGAGGTCCCATCTAAGTCTGGCTTTTCCCCAGGCCCCTGCTGTGCAGACCCCAGCTGAGGGAAGCTGGGGCTAGGGCAGTGGATATCCCCCCTCCCCGCCTCGCCTGCTCCTCTACTGCTGCCAGCGGAGGCTGCCTTAGCAATGTGACAGCCAAGGGTGGGGCCGGGGGGCAGGGGGGCTGCAATGCATCCTGGGATACAGAGGGATTGAGACCTAGCTTGTGTTGGGTGGGAGTGGATCTGGGACAGAATTTTGATAGACCAGTTTAACCTTAAGTAGTTAAATTTGATACTACATCAGTGTGTCCAGGTCTATCTTAAACTGGTTTTGGCCATTTTGAAATCTGTTTATGTGCACTAAACTTCTGTTCTGATACAGGTTTAAACTGGTTTCCAATCACTTATACCAGTTTATGTGTAATATCTGTCCCTAGCCAAAGAGTTTTGGACTTATCTAATCTCAGAGCATTCCCTGGTGTATTGAGACTCTATTTGCTTTCTAACTGAAGGCTTTGTCTGAGGTTTTTTTTTTTCTTCATGTAGTCAAATGGTTTTAAACAAAAGCACCAGCAGAGACGGGTAATACTGAAGGTGAGAAAGGGCCAGATGGTTTTCCATTTCTGCCCTGCTGGAGTTGTCACCAAGAATGCATGCAAATTCAGCAGTCAAGTTTAATGTTGTATGACACTACATAAGAAAGGAAACAAAAACTTTTTTGATTCCAGACAGAAGGAGAGTATTATAGGGCATGTCCACATGTGGCAATCATCAAGAAATGATTGTCATATGATTGAGTATAACAAATCTACCTTTGGTTTAGGTAACTTAGATAACAGTAGCACTTAAGATGCTGTTCCAAGGGTTTTTGCAACATTTGAACACAGTCTGGAAGCTTAGGTCTTTGCTAGAGCTTGTACTACAGTCAAGTTATTGTCTGCACTGCTTTTTCTGAACTACCTAAATTAAAGCTAGTCAAGCATTGCTACATATGCCACAATCAAACCTCCAGTTTCAGACAAATCCTTAGACAGGACAAAGCAAACGTTTTAAAGAATAGTCTGTGTATAAAAGACCCGATTCTCATCGACTAGCATGATGTTTGTTTTTGTGTGCTGAGTCACTAGCAGATATCAGTCTTGTAAAGTTATGTTTCTATTGGAATAAAAATTGGTACATAATTAATTTCTTAATGTAACCAATGGTTAGCTTTACATAAGCTATATCAGCCCTTGAATAAAGGTGTCAGCAAACCCTTTTATTCAGTGGTTAACTCCAAATGTTAGAGATTAGAGGTTAGCAGAATACCTATTGGTGCTTAATATTGCCAATGAAGCAACAGTTAAGGTCACAGTTGCACCATGTTTTTGTTAGCATACATGAAATCATTGGACTTTGTCTTTTGTTTGTAGCAAAACAATGGGTTGATCAAAGTTATAGGATATGTAGTGAATCTATAAGTCAATATTCTTATTGTTTCTAGCAGTTGCAATATGTAATAACAATTTTATTTTGTATTTGTTTAGTTCTTATTTTCTGGTAAAGTTTGTGCCCTGCAATTTAATGTTGTTCTTTCAAATAACTAACATATAATCTAATATCTAACTCTTTTAAATAACAAATATCGTGATATGTCATTCTAGTACTATACTTGTTGTATTTTGTCAATTTAAAATAGGATATTTATATCATGTATAAATACTTTTCATATTCTCATAAGCCTGCTCCTGTGAATAAACAGGTAAGTTAACTTTGACACATTACCATGAGTAATGTGTCAAAGAAAAACATAAGAGCCTATATTAATAATGTGAATGAGTAGGTTTGATATTTTAGTTATACATTTGTATTTTAAATTGGAGCTAACAATATTGCACTATCAAAATGTTTTTAAAGAGCTAGGATGAAAAGAATGCACAGAGTCTATTTAAGGAAATATACTTCAACCAAATCTGCTTGTTTGTTTTACCAGGATATGAATGAAGTATCCAGCTTTATTAGAGGTTCGACAAGAGGCTGTCAGCAAAACAACTTAAACTATCCACCTTTCACTCCCAGTGAGTTCATATTCTTTAATTGTATGGTAGAAGTCCAACTGGTTTTGTGACAGAATTAATCGATGATACCAATATTAATTTTTATGTTTTTGAGTGTGTTTGAAACATTCATAACAATGGAAGAGACAATGGGAAATATAAACACGTGGTACATTATCCTTAGTTTTTGGTACTATTTCTAAAACTCTGAAAGGCCAATGGCTTTCCTTGGGCCAGGCTGCAAAAAGTCAAGTAAACGGGCAGTATGTCCCAGACATAGGACAGGAACCGTATTGTTTTCTGGAGAGTTGTTTGCCTTCTGCTCTCAGTCTACCCAGAGCACATAGCAGCAGCACTGGCATACTCTCTAGATGGCCTCTTCAGGAAAAAATAAAAAATCAGGACGGTTTCTTATACCCTTTACTTCTCTGCTCGGTCACATACCTAGGTTCATAATTAAGTCCACAGTGACCTTAATTACTGCAAAATAACGCGTTAGGAAGAGAAGCATCAGAAGGTGATGGCATTGAAGAGAGCCTATAGTTACTATTTAATCTCACCTTGATATGGTGCATGATTTTATCATTCTGAATTCTGAACAAGTTGAATTACATTATATGTCAATGTACTAAACTTCATTCTATTACCAAAGCCACGTTTATATCAGTGTTAGAGGTAATGGATGAATTCTTTTGCTGTTTATGTATTGATTGCTACGAGCTATAGGGAGCTCTAAAGCAGAAAACTCTCTCTGTTAAAACACAGATTAATAAAATCACTAAGCCTTAAGTCTAATGTACTGTTGCATGAGGTGATAAAGATCAGTGCCTTTTGTTTCATTCATGAAATACTATGTTGACTATAAATATTAAACATGCAAAAGCCCCTCCACCATGTGTTTGATATCAAAAGACAAGAATGGTTATATTTAGAAAGATATGTTTTGGTGCCATGGTCTATGTTCTTCTCCAAAGGGATTCTGGATGGACTCATGTATTCAAAGACAATTTGCATGGATGCAGTGCAGACTTGGGGCAAGCACTATGATGTTCACAGTCTATATGGATATTCCATGACCCTGTCTACTGAAAAGTAAGAACTGGTTTCCCATCATTTTTACATAAAGATCCAAAGTGGACATATAGTTTAGCCATTTTAGGGACCCACTTTGCAGTTCTTTAAACAAACTTGATTCTTCTAGAAAATGCTAAGCATCTGCCTTCTGGAAATCTGATTCTTTTGTGGTGTCTGAAGCTACACATCCAAAACAAGAAGCACCCCAAATCACTAGGGATTTTTGTTACAGTGCTCCGTTCTGTGTAAATTTCATATTTTAAAATGTTGGGTGAACTCCTGACTTTTGTTTACATGATTTAAGATGTTACAATTTATAGCCCGTGTAAACACAGTCCATTTCAAACAGGAACAAATGAAGCAATGGTTCTGCACTTCAACACAACCCAGGGAACCACTGTTTTGAAAGGTGGAAATATCCTCATCTCTTTCCACTTTGCCATTAAAGATTCCACTTTCACGTGGAAGGTTCTGGTTTGGGTATTGTTAGAAAAGGGAGGGAAATTCACTCCTTTGTCATGTGTCTTGTTTTCTGCTTGGTTAGGCACAGTGGGGTTTAAAAAATTCAGAGTTTTCAACAGTTATTTTCTCCCTCGTGAATTCTCACCCTCAAACTGGCAGCCAGATATTAGGACCTCAGCTAATGTAGCAGTATTTAAATCAGTGGAATTATGCCAATATGCACTAATTAAGGCTCTAGCTCAAAGGTTAGCAGACAAAACAGGGGAAAAAAATCAATTGGGAGGTTTAACATTGGGAGCTTGACTAAAAGACATCCTGCTAACTAGAAGTAAGACTGCCTGCTGGGCCTCACTATTTCTGTAAATTAATGAATTTTTATTAGTGTTTTATTTGAAATACAAACTTATTTTGCTGAGATCAGTTCAGTTCATTTTTCATTCTTTTGTGAAGAGTGAGGCTGAGTTCAGAAACTCTGTAAAATCTCTCTGTCCATATTTTTTATTATACCTGTCACCTCTGAAGAGCAAAAGACTAAACTAGCAGGCTCACATCATCTTTAATGAAGTATTGAGGAGGATGTATTTAATCCAAGGGGCTGGAGGGTTTAGCAATAAGCATAGATGGGCTCTCAAACTCCATTTAAACTTACTAAACTTTTGTTTTAATTACTATTTTGCTTCATTTTCAGAGCCATCCAAATGGTTTTCCCTGGAAAAAGAAGCCTCATTCTTTCTAGGTCTACTTTTGCTGGGTCAGGGAAATTCACAGGACATTGGCTGGGAGATAATTTTGCAACTTGGAATGACATTAAATGGGCAATACCAGGCATGCTGGAATTTAACCTCTTTGGAATGCCTTATGTAAACATTTATTTATATTAACTCTTCTTCAGCAATGATTAAGAATTAACTATGTATAACTGCACTATTTGACTATTTAATTAATAGCAATAAGAAAAAACTACCTTATTCTTCAAGCCCTAAATTCATTATCTTCAGTAACAGAGTAAACCATTCACCCTTCATCCTCAAGTACTGCTTTAAACAAGGCGGCTCCTATGTCTCAATTCCTGAGTAGCCTAGTATCTATGAGGATGTAGCATGTTATTATCTGTGTTTGAAGCCATTGGTCAACTTTTTTATTATTTTTCACTCTTTAGTAATTTGCTCTTTGAGTTGACACTGTTCACTATTTTCTCACTGCACCAAACATGGGAGCGGTTCCACCTATTTATAAATTAATGGCATGTCCAAATTCCATTTTTATGATGTGAATTCCTGTGACAGTGTTTTATTCTTAACTGTATTTGAATCTATTAATACTGTTTTATGGTAGCAACAACTATTTGGTAGTACATTCAAAAACATTCAAGGAGGAAATTGTGATGTAAAGACAAATTAAGAACAAAGACAGTAAAATAGTCCATTTATATAGACCCTGATTCACTATAGTCAGTTACTAGTGACAATGTGGACTGCTGTACATATACAGATACATGCAGATATCAAAATATTTGCATCAGACTTGTATTCATACATTTAATAGGTTTTTAGCGTCAGAAGTGACCTCGGCAGATCATAGAGTCCAACCCACTGCCCTGGACAGGAAAGAGTGCGGGGGTCAGATGACCCCAGCCAGGTGTTTGTCCCATCTTTTCTTAAAGATCTCCAAGGTAGGGGAGAGCACCACCTCACTTGGAAGCCCATTCCAGATTCTGGTAACCTTTACCATAAAGAAGGGTTATTCCTTTCCCTGTAATGATACTTTTTTTATGTATCAGTGGTCTCTTCTGATGATTTTTTTAAGAAAGAGTGATGTGGGAGATAAAATACCTTTCCTTAAACTCATATGAATTCCATTAGACCAACATACTTCCCCTTCTCAAAGCACAGATGTACCTCAGTTGATATATGCATTAGAGAAGAAACTACTGTTATGTCAGCCTGTATAATTCTATATTTACAGTATTTTGCCAACATGTGGTCTGTATATATTTCTTCAGATTGGAGCAGATATTTGTGGGTTTATCTATGATACCACAGAAGAACTTTGCAGACGGTGGATGCAAGTGGGAGCGTTTTACCCCTTTTCCAGGAATCACAATGCTGAATATAATAAAGTAAGTAACCAATGCTTATACAACTTTTCTTTAAATTGGTAATGATAATATTTCACTGCTGCTGTTTTATACTGTCTTGCCAGTAGAATACGGATATGCTGCATCTCTGCTAGCACAACAGAACTGGAACATATAATCTTGGATATAATTATTTTCTTGTCCTTACTCATTTTTTACTCAGTTTTTACTGCCCACAAGGGTTATCCAACTAGCATACTACAGCAGCTCTGCCTCCTGCCTTCTAACACTCTACTTAATTAAAATTTCAATCAAAGTGGGTTACATGTATAGTTCACTAGATTGCAGTTGATATTTTGTGTCCATAAGCTGTCTTATGAAATTTTAACTCCAAAAGATTCAGCTACATTGGAAATAATTGTATGTATTGTGCCAATTTCACCACTGGCTTCAGCAGCTGCATGCTCATTGAGTAGTAGTTCCCTTGGACTCCAGAAATGTTTCAGCTGCTTGTTGAAACGTGGCCTACAGTGCTTTCCAAAACATATTGCCCTCTCTATAACAATAATCCTCTAACCTTTATTGTCAGCCTCAAGATCCTGCTGCATTTGGAGCAGATTCTCTTCTGGTAAGGACATCAAGGCACTACTTGAACATTCGCTACACTTTGCTGCCCTACCTCTACACCCTCTTTTACAAAGCTCATACGCAAGGAAGCACAGTTGTAAGGCCACTGCTTCACGAGTAAGTGCACTGATCACAACGTGCATAAATGTTGCTTTGGTTGGGAAGAGGGACGGGAATTCAGTAGGCAGAACATTATACACAAACAATTTGGGAGAAAGCGAAGTCATAGCTGCATTTCATTTTTGTAGGTATAAGAAACATTGCCAGTGGCTCTAAAATATATGCCATTGCAGTAGAAGTTAAGGATGTGATTCTTTTTTTGCTTGTTTTATCATGAGATGCATACTACTACTGGAAGCAAGTTGGGATGCCTGCTGCCTCATAGGCTCTCTGCTTCCTTGAGACCTTCTCAGCCAGTCCTCTATACGTAAAAACAGTCTTTGAACTAAACAAATGTAACCCGGGTGGTGTTCCAAGATGTACCCCCTCCCCAATTGAAGGGATCAGAGCAGGTGCACAAGTGCTGTGGGAGGTGTAGGGACTCTCCTTCCCCTGTAGAGCAGAGCTAGATCACCAATGGGGAACCATATACTTTTTAATGAGAAAAACAGTAATGGGAACATGACATACCCCCCATAACCAGGGGGTATAGGGGATACTACAATGCCCTGAGGGGGTAGTATTCAATAAAGATTAGGCACTTACAGTCATAGATATATTCATCCAGTTGACAAAAGACAGGTTTAACAAAAATATAAAACACAAACAGCAGAACAAACAATGCTGGTTGGTGAAATATGAAATGCACAAAATACAAAATGTCAAATAACAAGAAATATAGGGCCTAGGTACCTTGGGGGGGGGTGGAGAGGGGAAACACAACGACCCCTTTTCCACTGCAACAAGGATTTTTTCCTGTCATTTCACTCACCTCAATTCATCCTAGCTAGAACTTGAACTCAGCTCTCCCATGCGGCAGGTGGAAACTCTACCACACAGCCACCAGAGCTGGGACTCTGAGTGGCTAGGGGTTTTGACCTTCTAGGGGCCCCTGCCTCACATCAAGTCTCTTGCTGGGGGACCTGGAAGTAGAGCTGGGAACCTCTCAGGTCACTGCTCAGCTTCTTGCTGGAGTTGGGGAACCTCTCCTGCTGGCTGCAGCTTCTCATAAGGGATCCTGGAGCCCAGCGGGGAGCCTCTCCTGCCGGCCACACGCCGCACTGGTGAGGGTCCCACTGCTGCCTGCAGGTCCCACTCCTTCAGGCTCTTCTGGGGCACTGCTCCTGCCCTGCTGGCCCAGCTTTTGCCAGCTCTTTGAAACTCCTTCCTCATGGTCCCTCACTGGTCTCCCCTGAGTCAGCTGCACTGGCCCTTTTATCCCCCTCCCGGTGACCCTGGGGCCGGCCAGGGGACATGGAAGGTGTGTCTCTGGGACCTAATTGGTGAGGAAAGGGAATCCCAAGCCCTCCAAACATCTTTTTCACTTTCAAAGCACCTGGGCCAAATCATTACCACCTAGCCCATCACACAAACAAATAAGTAGGCATATGTAGGAAAGATTAGGAATGGCAAAAGGACAAGACAAGCCCTGTTTTTTAAAATGAGCAAATAAAACCCACTCCCTCTCTGTGGAGTAAAAAAAGCCTTTTAGCTCTGGCCCTTTAGTACTGTCACATGGCCCCTTCCTGGTAGCAAGATTATCTGGGTTCCAGTCTGCCTCCTGGCTCTCTTCCTTTCACCATTCACCACCCCCTCTTTGCTCCTCTGGGTTTTTAACTGCTAGTGGCATACTTCCACATTCCATACTGGGATCCTACAACAGGGGTTTCTACTCCCTCTTAAAGGGCAAGACCTCCCGTTACAGACTCCAAAGAAGAAATATTTCTGTTTTCCTATATTAACTAATTCAAGTAAACATGAGAATATATATACTGATGTGTACATTTTTTTTTTTTTTGTGAAGCCAAAAACAAATTATAAGTTTGCAGTTATTAGTTTTACCATGTTCCTAGGGAGATTGCCTGGAATGAGTACTTTGAATCATAAAGTGCTGGCCCTAAAAATACAGGAATTATATAAAATTATGTGACTGCTTTCTCTTTTATTTAGATTCTATTCAGATGAAGCAACATGGGCAATTGATAGGCAGTTCTTATGGGGTCCTGGACTACTCATCACTCCTGTACTGGACCCGGTATGTTCAATTATATGTTAGAATTTAAGGGCAGTTTTACACATGCTCAGGGAGTAGGGGAGGGAGGTACTTTAATTAGAATAGCTCTAATCACTTCTTTCCACATATGGAGTGGAGGAGGGAGAAGGCAATTGATGCAGGTCTGACACCAGGTTGGAGTTGATCAGACCAAGAGCAGCTTCCTACCTCCCCTCCCCGCCCCTCACCCCTTCACTTTCCCTCTGCAGCTTCTGTGCCCCAGTTGAGGAGTAATTTCCAAGTGCAGTAATATAAAACTTAATATATCACATTTGTAATGAGAACTCATAGTTCAGTAATAGTGTAGGGAATAAATCTTTATTGCATGTGCCTGGATAAGTATTTCTATCTCCAATTTTAATGATTTTTATGAAAAATTCAACATGTTGATCAGAGTCCTTACAGAAAAATATCAGATATGCACTTCTCACCCTGAGCTTTATTGTCCCTTTAGAAACTTTGTTTCAGGTCCTGACTTGAATCTTTGTTTCATTTTTCTTATTCTAGGGTGTAGAAAGAGTGACAGCATACATTCCTGACGCCGTGTGGTATGATTATGAGACAGTAAGTTGATCCATATAGTAAGCTGGGGTGTGAGTTTGTCTGCCTATTCTATACTGTGCTGTGTACAGTATTCAACATATTGCCATGTTTAGTTCAAAGAGTAAAACTATGTAACCCAGAATAACCTGAAGTAAGGAAAAAGATGAGAGAAAAGGGAATAATGGAAAGAAAGACAGAAGAGAGATGGACAGAGGGAAGGAAAAAGATTGGATGGGATGGTGCATTGAGGGGGACTGGAAAGAATACAGAACAGATGCTGAAGGGAAAACACGTTCCATACAGTGCTGAGATAGAACATTAGTTAAATGATGAATTACATACTGTATTTACTTGAATATAAGATACAATGCCCCCCCAATATGGGGGGTGAAGGGAAATCCCCTCATCCTACATTCACATACAGTGAAACCACATTAAATGAATGGTCTATCTTTTGAACTACTAGTAAAAGCAACATGTGCTTAGTAATGGAAACCAACCAAGAAGTTGTTTAAATGCAGGCAACACTGAACATAACTATAAATTACATGGTCTGTAGGGTGCAAACATGCTGATGGGAACCCACCTAATTTTTTATTTTTTTTGGCAAGGAAAATGTTTCCTGTCCCAAGTCAAATTGGCCAAATCAATTCCAAATCCGTGTGAGCCATTCAAGAACCATATGTGGCCCTGCTACCAGCAAGCATCCTCCAACACCCTCCCCTACTCTCGGGGCTTCACATACTTCCAAATCCTTTGGTGGGCATCCTACATGCAGGCCCAAGCCTGGAGGCTTGAGATTTGGATGCCCCCAAGTTTCGCTTGCCCTCTACTATATGGCCACAGAAGCAAGCTAGAGAGCTAGTCTCCCATTTCTATAAAGTCAGTGTACAACTGAGATCTTCTCACTGGAAGTGAAAGTAGGAGGATAACCATGTATTACCTCAGTCAGGGTACTACCCCCTGCCATGTTCATGGTTTTCCCCTGCCAGTAGGAAAACCACCTTGGTGGTCATGGTATTTTCTCTGCCAGGGAACCACCCATAAGAATATATTAGTACAATTCATCTGTATAAGGCTACCATATGGTAGTGCCCATTGAGCACAGTGCTTGGTTCCAGTCATGCGTGAGAGAGGGGGTTACTTAGCACATGGACCTTTTGGGGGAGCATATCTGGAGTACACCTGTATACTGAGAAGTGCTAAGCTGTAGGGTCACCATAGCCTAAAATGCTACCGTCTCTGCTGCGGCCCAGCCCAATAACTATATGGTAAATCATGAGCCTTTGAGCTTAAAACTAATATCATGCATAATTTGTACTATATACAAATTGTCTCAGATCAAGTATCTTGGCCTTTTGTGGACTAAGATCAAGTGGGGGCATTCAGACACCAAGAACTTTTGGCTTAGGCCTGTACATAGGATGCCTGCCAATGGATATGGGAGTACCTGAAGTCCCAGGGCAAGACCCTGGGATGGAGTATGCTCACCAATTGTAGTGCCATACATGGTGTTTAGAATGAGTGAGTTCTGCCTGCTCAATCGATATGGTTTTTGGAATGATTGAGTTCTGCTCAATTGATATGTTTTGACTGATTTGACCTGGAACAGGAAATATATTAATTTAAAAAATTACTATATATTAGTTAGTACAAAAGTGTTACTTAAAAGTATGTTCATGGAGTACCTATGCTATAACTCGAAGTGGTTTTAGAAAGGGCAAAATGTATCAATTTTGAATGAACTATGTCTATGGGTACTACATACAAATTACTACAGATATGTTTATTTCAAGGTCAGTGTTTTCAAATTTGCCTCTCACGTCTACAGGCCCTGAAAGAGCAGAGTCTGACAGTAAGGAGGGGGGAAAGGGGCTTCAGAGGAAAGAAGTTGGGGTGCAGAAGGCAAAGGAGGTACCTGACCTGCTCCCCAGACTTATTTTCCCTGCTGTAGCAATGGAAACTGATGAAAACTCAGAATAGCATGGACCATTCTCTGTAAAATATCTAATTTCTTTCTCACTTCTATGAATTAGGGTGAAAGACCATTGTGGAGAAAACAACTGGTGGAGATGTATCTCCCAGCAGACAAACTAGGACTTCATCTGAGGGGAGGCTACATCTTTCCTACTCAGCAGCCAGCTAATACAACAGTTTACAGGCATGTTTAAAGCTGTGATCTTATCTCACCACACCACTATCAAATGTGGTCTTATAACTGTCAGGTTTCGGTGGCAGCATCACATAGGATAAGTCGAAGACTAACTTCTGACTAGAGTCCTAGTACAGTTGAGAATGCATGGCCATTTCCATTGTCTCTAGAGTTCTTCAGATCAGTCCCCAAAGCTGTGGAAGCGCCAATTTGTACACACAGGATTAAATTATGAATCTTGAGTAAGGATCAGTGTGTAATTCTGCTGCCTTTGGGATAAATCAGAAATATGCACAGACTTCCTCTGGGTTCTCCTATGTCCCAGAGAAATGGGGCTAAACTATGTCAGTTAAGGTTCCTTCCACTGCCTACGTCTGTCCATCCTGGTCCATTTGCATGGGAGAGTATTAGATCTGCACCTATAACCTACACAGCTACCTATGATATAAATATGCTGGAGTGGCAGGAATGTAAGTGTTCCCTTTCCCCCGTTGTCACCCTGACTGTGAGGGTATGTACATAATATATAACAGATGTTAAACCAAATTCTTGTCTGAGTACATTAAACCACAGACGTAAAATATCTGAGAAAGAAAACAGCTTATTGTATTTGCACCTTAAAATTTGGTAAGAAATGTAAACCTCAATACACTTTCATGATGAATTAAACAATGTAATTCTTGATTAATCACCAGTTAATTTTGTATTGTGTTTCACTCTTGCCACAGTCTTCCAGCTCCATAAAAATAAGAGGTAGTTTCTGCAGTTGAGGTATTTACCTTTTTTTTTTTTTTTTTTGTATCTCAGGATAGAGTAGGGAATCCTATAAAAATAGTGCAATTTTGCAAGCATATATTTTAAGAGAAGCAAATATACATAGTGTCTAGATATAATTTATGGACTTAAGTCAAATAATTTTTCTTTTTTACAGTCGTAAGAAATCTTTGGGACTTATAATTGCATTAGATGACAATGGTCAAGCAACTGGAGACTTTTTCTGGGATGATGGAGAATCCAGAGGTGGGCACAGTGAGATGCATGTTACAATTAAAATCTTAATCCCTGAAGATAACTGCTGTTAATTTTTTCTCTAATTCCACTGATCAAGAATGCTGCTACTCTGACCAACTTAACAGTAAAAGGCAAACAATTGCAAATCAAAAACCCTAGTCTGCCAATTTTATTCAGGCATAGTTAAGTGGGACGTGCCTAATGATTTGAAATAACCATCCTTAAAATGAAGAAAATGTAATGTCTGTTGACAATTTGGTAGCCCTTTTTTTTTTTTTTTTTTACTATTAACATTTTAAAATGTCTCATAATAGCTTTAAAAAGCTGCCAGTTTGATTATTGTAACACACTGACTTTCAAATATACTGACGTAAATCTACATTAACTCTAATAGAAGCAAAGGTGGAACTTTTAGCTGCAAGATTCAATATTAAGATGCAAAACTAGCTCCTTTATAAAATATGGAAGTGTGTTAAACTTCCAGGGAAGTCGATAGGAATTTTTTATGAACAAAACCTATATCACTGGAGAAAAATTTTTCTCTCCCAGCTTTTTCACTCTGTTTATGTGAATATAACTTTTCTTCATATAAACCTTAAACTGGATCATTCAGAAACTTGTTTCGGTTTTTGTTTATACTAAAGTGTTTACTAGGGACCTGTAGTTTAGTGGCATCTTTTCAGTGCCTGCAAGAAACATAACTTTGTTGATGTGGGAGCACAGCTTAAACCAGCACGACTAAATGCCTACAGGTGGCATGACTACACTGCTATAAACAAAATAATTGGTAGATTATATAAACCCCTAAACTGGGATGCCTTTAGCAATCCAGTGGAGAACTATCTCTGAAAAAATCCCAACACAAGTGCAGCAGGATTAACTACATTAATTTGGGGGCCTTTGTCCATCCTAGAGTGGCATTTTATCAAGGAATATCAGTTATTTGCTTCTCTCCCATACAATATCAAGGCCATCTATAATGTACATGTATCTTAGAAATAACTGCTTTGTTGTCTGGTTGTGAACATTGTCTAATTTACGTTACTGTAGAAAATTATACAGATTACACTGGGGAGTGTGAGCATCATTCCAGGGCCAAACTTCTGAATGTAGGCTAAATTCACTTGAAAATTAAATGAATGACTTCTTTTAAATGCCGTTGTATCCAAGTACAATAGAGCTGGTATCATTGGTAGTTCAGGAATAATAATAAAAAAAACCTGCGTACAGCAGATCTTTCCTCACTGATGACTTCTGTTTTGCAGTGGTAGTAAGAATTGAAGCCAATGAAATCACCAATATGTGCTCTAAATAATTGCGTTCTCTTTAATACGTCATGAAAATAAAAAAAAATAGATTCATATTGTTTTATGCCAGCTACAGAGTTTAGTTAAATAAAATATCTAAGTTTTATCTCTTTTGCAAAATACTGTAATTAGTCCCAATAATCTTCAGTTTAAGACAATTATGAAAAATGAAGGGAGCTTTGGATTTTGAGTTAAGTAGTCATTGGCTAATATTTTCAGAAGCGCTTAAGGGAATTAAATACAAAGGAAATAGACATCTAAATCCTTTTGACTGCTTTAAATTCCAGGCTTTGTTCTTTTTATTATATATTTTAAGAAAAGCTAGGAACAGTTAAATATTTATTCTAAAATGCTGTCCTATATGCATTTTGCTACACACTCAGGCATTTTTTTTTTAAAGAGGAAATCTTTTATTGTTATAGTTTATAATAGCTATTTGTAGCTTCTTTTACAGGACAGATCTGTGGCCCATGACAAGTGAAACTTGTATATTTCAAGACCATTTCTCCAGGAGGGTTTGATCTCAAATCTTTGACACAGATGTCTCATTTTCTGGTACACATCTGTGAATGGAAAAATTGGAGGATAATTCAGGTTTTTTGGAAAACTTTAGGCTGGAAATTGGAAAAAGGTCTCAAGAATATGAACACTTTAACAATAGAAAAAAGTATCTCTCTTGGAAGGCATTCAGTGACGCCTTTTCAAAGTGGAAATAAGAGAACTGCCACTTGGGAGCAGGTTGGGCATGTTTACACGTGCTCTGGGGGTGAAGGTGGGGTAAGTCACTCAAATTAAAGTGCCTGCAGTGTCTTGTGTATTCAGTGCCCCATATTTCAAAATGGCAGCAGGGGCACTTTAACTAAAACTTGTTTCAGCAGACTCAGTTAATCCTATGTCATGTAAAACATCTCAAGCCATATGTGCCTTTTCACATCTCATGAAACTTTGGGCTGCCTTAGAAAAAGAGCTGTATTTTAGCCAATAATTGCTGCAGTAAATATGGAATGCCTAGGGCAGTTAAACCTACAGTGGGAACACGTTTTCCTTCAAGACCTAAGATAAGTAAGATTTTACTGTAAAACAAAAACAAAATGAAATATTAAGTTTTTTTTAAAAAACGTATTTTAAAGGCTTTCTAAAAATGTATGGCTAGGTACAGACATTGCACACAAACTGGTATAAGTGATCAGAAACTGGTCTATACCTGTAACCAAACAGAAGTTCAGCACCTGCAGTGTTCTTTAAAAATGGCTACTCAGCCAGCCCTGACCCAGACCTGTCGGAGGCCAGGAGCGGGGAAGGGAGCATCCTGTAGTTCACTATTTTTTTTATCTTTATACATTGCCCCTGAGGATCCTGAATTGGGCCCCTCAGAGAAGTTGGAGCATGGGAGATGGGGGTGACACAGCAGCTCTGAACTGGGGGCAGCCTTGGCTTGACCCCATGCCTGGGTGGAAGGTGCCGTGAGTTTGCCAGGTCCCTGTATGGGCCCAGAGCACTGGCCTGGGCTCACTGCCACCACCACATTCTCCTTCTCCTCCTTCCAGACGTTTTCTGTCTTTCCCTGCAGAAAAAGCCTTCTTTGCTCGCTCAGGGCTGCCATGCACATGAGAGGGGGAATGGGGGATGCCAAACAGAAACTCCACTACCCCTGCCCCATGACATCTACCCCCCAGCACTCCTCACCCTGGGAAGAAAGCTGGGAATGGGGCTAGAAGGAGGGGCAGCTGCTCCCCTCTGGCCTCTGCCCCATGCTAGGACTGGGCTGGTGGGCATGGAGCATCATGACTGTAGAAGTTGTTGCATGAAGAGAAAAGCTGCTGCTGGGCTGTCCCCTCTCCTAAGTTAGGAGAAGGGGGAGAGTTTGCAGTTAGCCCAGGCTGTGGGGCAGCTGAGCCTGGCATGGGGGTGGCACCAGGAGCAGCCCATATCATCCTACTTCATCCTGCCCTGCACAGCCTGTGACTGTGATTCCCTGCTGGCTGCCATCTGTAGAGCCACCAACCTGGCTGCCAGGTGTGCCATGGTCACTGCTTTGCGGCTTCTTTGACAGGGAGCTCTGGGGTCTGTGGTGACAGGGTTTGGGGACTCGAGCCAGTCAGTGGTGCTTGGCTCTGCTTAGGAGTCTCTGGCAGCCTAGGGAGCTCATGGGGCATGCTGGGAGGTATGTAAGAACACCCCAAACCTGCTGGCTTCAGCAAGGCAGGCAGCCTTCCCCTCCACCAAAGAGTGACGTTCTGTTCTGTTTGTTCCCGAACTAACCGAGTACACTAAGAGAAAGCCCCAAAAGTCCGTCTGAATTGGCCTCAAGATTTTTGAATCTCTGTGCCAATATGAGTTTTAATATTTTCATAAGACTTGTTTAAATGTTACTAGCCACCATAATCTTCATGTCTTAGACTAAAACCCCCCTAGTATTTGATAATGAAATTGCCTGTTGTGTTGCAGCCACTAAAGTATTTGTTTTGTGTTTTACAACTAAATTACATAGACTAAGAATGTAACAGTTACTCTACATAAAAAAAATACTGATCAAATTATTTCAAAGACACGGTTTAAAATATGCATTAGATATAAGAGCCTGTATTGGCAACTGTTCTGGAAAGTAGTGTTTTTCCTGGTGGTGCTTATGAATATAAAACTTTCTTCAACTTGATTGCATACCAGAGCATTGTATTAAGAGAAAACTAGTAATGTTGCAAAGTCAAGCAGTCAAAAGTAAGTACATTTCAGAATTAAAATCACCTGTGTAGCATTAATTCCCCTCCCTGCTTAATGAAACATGCCTCTAACGATCTAATTCTCCACTATTTTTCAACACAACCACTCTGTCATTTAGGCCAAATGAAGTAACGCGCTTAAGCACATGAAGTTAATGACACTTCTCACATGATTAAAGTTAAGCTTTACTTATTTGGGGCCTGTATCTTTGACTACAGATGTTTCCATAAGCTTTCTAAGCGTGCAACAGCCTCTACTGTAATAAGCCTTTAAAATTCTGAACTTTTAAAATGTGTTGAAGTATTGTTCTAGCTATTATAGCCCGGGAAATGTCTGAGATGTATTTTTTGTGTTATCTTTTATTGAACAAACTGTATAGGTGGGAATGCTGCTGTGCAAAGGTTTGGGGGTCAGGGTTAGGGTTTTGTGTCCTTTCTCAGGTGACCTCAGACTTACAGCCTGAGTAATAACACTTGAGACCAGAAAGCTTGTCCAACAACTCTCTCAACTCTATGGATGATTCAGTAAAAGATATATACAGGCACACACACTCACAAACCCTGCCTCTTGAACTTTTAAAAGGAACAGAAAAGATCAGGAATTTAAGGCTAGGTAACAGACAAACACATAAAAGTTGTTTGACTGGACGTTAGGGTGCACCAGAGAGGTCTTTGTCTCAGTTTAGATAGCACCTAACACAGCAGAGCCTCAATCTTGACTGGGGCCACTGAGCGTAACTGTAAAAACAATAATCACAATCATAATGATTAACAATCTGTTGGTGTTTAATTATGGGACAGCCCTATACTTAAAGTCTTAGTAACGCTATACAAAAAACTAGAACTCTTAGTATTAGTAATGCTATATTGTTTTGGTCTGCTGCATAAAAAGTGTACACTTCACTCTCAATATTTTAGGTACCGTGGAAAATAAAAATTACATTTCCTACCAGTTTTCAGTTTCAAATGTAAGTAGATTTTTTTTCCAATGTAATTTTTTATTTATTATATTCATTTTAATTTTTAATGTTTTCAGTTGCTTTGGAGTGCCATGTTTTTCTTTCTCCTTCCCCCCCCCAAACTGATTTTTAAATATCACCGTGTATCCCTATTTCCTGGGATATAATTAATAAAACTGACAGGAGGCTCTTTAGTAAGGAGTTGAACTGCAAGGTAGTTCATTTTCCTCTCCTATCACAGCACCAGGAGATTTCCCTTTAGTAAGGAAGGAGGTTCAGTGTTAATATTTAATGCATGTTATAAGCAATCAGGTTAGCCACTTGATTAGGTTATAACAATAAGGATAGTCAGTTTGTCTACTTTTTTTACTTTTCTAGATTTTAAAATTCTTGGAACTGCATAATATTATATAATTATAAAGCTGTAATTGTGCTCTTAAGTCTCCAAAGTAATAAGTATTATTATATCAGTAACCCTGCATTGTTTTATGAAATCTAACAGCATGCTGTCCTGGGGAGGGTGATAATAAAGTATGGTGTCAGTCCATATAAAAATGGGCAAATGTTCAGGGCTTTAAAAACATACTGCTGGTACCCTTATATGCATTCTTAGTAGAGCAGGTTTATGCTCTGATATTTACAGAAACTCTATAGTGTCCACAACTGTTGAGCTCTCTCCTTCAAGTCATAGCTGAGATGCACCTACTAAATGGTGGTGCATGAAATAGCTTTGGTGCTAGTTTTGCTGCGAGCTTTGCTGCTATTCTCTGGAAACGTGTTACTCATATATCATTAAATTCATATATCTGTGTCTTCCAATTACAGAAGTGGTTAAGGTGAAAAGGAAGAAAGGACTGGTGCATTATAAGTGTTATTTAGGCAAATAATTCTTGCCAGCAGATTATTATAGATGATTATTATAATATGACTATCTTATCTTTCAGAATACTTTAACAATGAATGTTTTGCACATGAGCTACACTGATCCAAACAATTTAATATTTGAGGAAATCAAAATTTTTGGATTGGCTTATAAACCAACGCTGCTTACTGTGTCTCAGAATGGAGTGCCGCAGGCTTCTTCTCATAATGTCAGCTATAATCCTTCAAATAAGGTAAATAACCACTGAAGCCAAAGACTGGACCTTCTTCAGAAGTATATAACTTCCTTTACACACTCCATAGAGTGGGATGATCATTACAGTATACTGCATATATTTGCTACAAAATGAACGGCCTTAAATATGCTCACGATTATAGAAAAGGTATACAGGTTTTGCCTTCAGATACACTCACACAGTTGTAAGTGTTGCCAGTGAAAATCCACGTGTAAATGCTGGTAGCTAGATTTCATGCATATTCAAAGCGGGCTAAACGGTATTATGAATTTTCTGTTCAGGTACTGTTTCTTAAAGTTTGTACCTCAGTGCAACAAACATTTCTCAACAGAGGGAGTTCAGAGCTGTGCCAACATGGACTATAGCCTAAGTAAGCAGAAATGCCCCAATTATGCCCCTTCTGACCATCAGTTTTAAAGAAGGAACTCAGACGCTGAAAGTCCTGTCATTGCTTTGAATGGGGCTGTCTCTGCAGTAGTATAACTGTGGTAGCAGAAATGGTGCACCAGCCCTGGGCGCTGGTTTTAGAAGAGGGCCTGCAGCATCTCTCAGTTTTCCGCACCTTAACTCTCTGGCATTGCCATCCCTGCCCTCTACCTCCAACACCTTCTCGCTCGCTGACATTCAATAAAATTTCCACCCAGGGAGCTGAATTGCTAATTATGCCTTTTGGTTTTGGTTGTCTTTTATAGGCAAATGCTTTAAACGAGAGCTCTATCAATTAAAAAAAAAAAGCAGCAGCCAAAATTCATTTTTTATAGACTCGTAAATATTCAGGTGCCTAAATAACTTTAACCTCTATAAAACCTGTGGGTGATTGGACACTATTATTTAGGTGCTTAAAGTTTTCAGGACTAAGCATGAAATGTTTAGCATGCAAGCATTTGTGAAAATATGAATAAAGTGGACATGGTGAGGCAGATAGCGTTAATTGTCACAGCTTCATTAAAGTCTATTAAGTCTTTTGATTTTAATGGATCCCTGACAATTGACCATTTGAGGATCAGCCAAGAAATGGATTTAAAAAAAAATAGAAGAAGTGAGTTTAGTACCATATTTCTCACATACAACACACACCTTTTCCCTCCAAAATCAGCCCCTCACCATAAAATTGGCCTGCATGTATAAAGCAGGGAAGCTGATTTTCTGACCAGGATATGTACAAGCATACTTTGACTCCCGCTTCACAGTTCAGCACCTATTGCATTACTGTTAAGGTACCTGAAGATCTCATTTTACTTAGTTGCTCATTGTTCTTCACTCCAGAGGTATTAATGACCACCTCTTCTTTTTAATGGTCTTAATGTTCTACCAATCCTTTTTAGGGGAATTTTGCTACTCCTGGTCTCTCTTTTTTCCTATTTTGTACCTTTGGAGACTCTTTAGCACTGTTCAAAATCATAGATGTACCCATGGAAACCAACCTTCAGCAACAGTTTTAGTTTCAGCTTTAGTTAAACAGGAAAGTGATGGTGAGTCAGCTGAAAATCGGGCTCTGTCCCAGCTGTTTGCTGCTATAACTCTGGAATTTTTTTCTTTATTCTGCCTTTCAAAAAGAAGGTGAGTATTATATATTCTTTGACATGTTATATACAAGAATTAGTGGCATGTTTTATTTATATATATATATAATGTTATTGTTACAGGTCACCAACATAACAGGGCTTAAGCTTGAACTAGGAAAATCTTATGTACTATCGTGGGGTCAAGTGTTCAGTGACAATGACAGATTTGATTGTTATCCTGCTCCTGGTGCAACAGCAGAACAATGCAGAGCCCGTGGCTGCATCTGGAATGTAAGTACAAATTATTTATCTAATGGGAAGAAAAAGTAAATGGTTAAGAAACTTCTCTCTCTTCCTTATTATTTGATATAGTAAAAGAATGGCCCACCCAAATTTGATATATAATTTATTTTATAAATTTGTCTATCCTCAATACTTTTTGGAAAGAAGTGGTCATATCCTCAGCTGACCTATGTTATAATAACTCTGTGGAACTAAAACAATTTGCAGCCATTGGAAGGTGTTCGGTTCTGAGGACAGGGATCTCTGTATCAATTTTCTAAGCATCATCCATCCAAGTCTGCCATTTGTGAAATCCATATACCCGGGCAGTGCACAAGCACTTCTCTTCACTTGATTTTCATCAGGTTCAAATTTCTACTTCTCTGAGCACACAACTTTGCCTGCAACTTTACATACATTTTTAAGAAGATGGAGTCACAGTGACTTAGAGATCAAGGAGATGTCTTTTTGCTGTACATGCTAGCAACATTAACCTTTTCTAAAATCTAAAATGTTTGGGCACCTATATGTGTGTCTGACACATATTAATTAGCATACATCAGAACAGACTTGATTAACTGAGTCTGCTGGAGCATGTTAATTAGCATGTTCCAACAGCATCTGTATATTCAGTGTCCCTGCACTTCAAAATGGTGGTGGGGGCACTTTAACTAAAGCTCATTGAATACGCTCTAGAGAAAGTGCTCCCGCAACCATTTTGAAGCTCAGGATGTGAATACACAGAACGCTGTGGGCACTTTGATTAGAGCAGCACCTGAAAGCTGCTGTAATTAAAGCACCCCACCATACACATCAAAGCAAGTGTAATAATGCCCATAGTGTTTCATTCTAAAAATGGAAGCATTTTTTAGCAGTCTCTTTAATACATTTTAAAAGTAAAGTTGCCAAATACAATTCACTAATACATATTATCTTTTCACTTTCAGGACCAAACTGTTACGCAGAATGTTCCCTACTGTTACTACCCTCCCAACTATGGTTATTATGTTAAACAAATTCAATATTCTTCTTCAGGTTTAACAGCAAACTTGAGCACAAATGCTAATTATGTTAAGAATTCACAGTCTTTTACTACACCGATTAATACACTTACCTTGGAAGTGAAATATCATGAAAATAATTTCTTGCAATTTAAGGTAAATTAATATTGCTTCATTTGTTGAAAAGTACTTCATTTCTATAACCTTTTATAGTTTGTTCAAATGAGTCATCTATTTGTGCATTAATGAACCTTCCTGGTTTTTAGATTGCACTGTTGGTTAGGTAGTCTTCTCAATTTAGCCAAACACCTGGTATTGAGTGTTGAGTTCAAGAATATTTTTCTTCTTACAACATTGTCCTTATTTATATAACTTAATAATGTATATAATTACCCGAAAAAATAAAAATTTGAAGGATTTTAACTCTATCATTAGGATGTAAGAATTCCTCATTAGAACATACTCATTATTAGCAAGTAGTCTTATGTTACTATTTGTATTATTCGTAATTAGAATATATTCTAGACTTAATGAACCACAATATTGCTATAGTAAATTACATACAATAAAAAACATCATGATAAATGTATTATATTATTCATCTATTTCTCAATGATTATTGATGATTAAGTATCAGAATATGGAATACAAGGAACATGAAAACCTGATATAGAAAAGCACTGAACATAATAAAAAGCACGTAGAAGGAAAAAATCATGTTTACTATAAAAATAAATAGGTTCAGAGCCATTTTAACCAACAACCATCCCTGGGAAAACAAAATGTTTTCAATCCCGATGGTTCTTATTTGCCAACCAACCTATTTCAACTGTGACAAAAATGGAAACTGAGTGAAAGAGAATGCCTCACTGAAGCAATTACAAAATATTTATTTTTTTACCTGATAGGGACTAGTCTATTAAAGTTTTTTTTTTTTTTAAATTTATATTAGTCCAGCTTAAACATTTTTCCCTGTGATAAATCATCTCTGTAAAGGGGAGGACTGAAAGATATCTTTTCAGTTAATATGGAAAATACCGACTGAAATA
This sequence comes from Crocodylus porosus, assembly GCF_001723895.1. Taxonomy (NCBI): domain Eukaryota; kingdom Metazoa; phylum Chordata; order Crocodylia; family Crocodylidae; genus Crocodylus; species Crocodylus porosus. The sequence goes on along the minus strand of NW_017728910.1, from coordinate 10,503,323 downwards.
TGGGACTGAAATTTGAAGTGTCATCAGTGTATATAACCTGTGAATATTTTACATGCATTTGAGTGAACCAATTTCTCCTTCGCAGATTTATGATTACAACAGTAGAAGGTACGAGGTTCCAGTACCACTAAATATCCCTAGCAGCCCTAGAAGTACAGCTGAGAATAGACTCTATGAAGTATCAATTCAGAATGACCCATTTGGGATCCAGGTTCGACGCAAAAGCACAGGAACAGTTATGTAAGCAGGGGTTTCTTGGGTATCCAAATATCTATCTTTGTTAATTTTAGGTTGAGCCATACCATCTTAGAATCTGCTGTGTTGTGAAAGTCTTGTCTACTTTCCCCAGTACAGTAGGAGTCAGTCAGATGACCCTCTGTTTCTAGCGTCTGCTCAGCCATTGTTTAGATATGAGTACTGCTCTCTGAACTGCCTTTATAGAATAATTATGAATGGACTGAACTTCTATAAGTATAGCTGTACTGAAAAATATATTGCTTATCTCACAATTGGACAAAACTTTTCCCAGATTTTCACAGTATGGCCCATGCCAATTTTGCCCATAATTTTAGAATGATATTATGACAATATTTTTTTCTCTACAATTTTCTGTGGATTAATTTATTGTTTTGTTCTGTCTTGTGGATAGCTACTTCCTTTTGTTTTATTCCAAATTGCATTTGATTTTTCTTTTCCTTTGTGTGAGATTTTTCCCCCTTCCCTTCTGTGGTGGGTATGACTGTAAAATGTTTTGTTTCCTTGTGGTTTGACATGGACTATGATTGACTGACTTCTGTTTCTTCTGCTGCTTTTCTGGAGTAGACAGGGCTTCCTTACTTGCTGTATGTCTCTGCAGGGTGCTTTATTTTTTATTATTTTGGAGACTTTTTGGCTATATATTACCTCAATAGTCTCCCTGTCCTGTAAAATAGACCCCTACAGGATTGTAACTTTCTGAAGTACAAGTGGTAACAGAAGTAAAAAATTGTCTCCACCAGTAAGTATGATAGGTAGATGTATTGTATGTCTTTACATCTAACTAGATTTTTCTACCATTGAATAGAATATTTCATCTTCACCCTTGAATTTGGTGTGATCAATCTGGAGCATTTGGAAAATGGGGGAACTATTGTTCCAAGCTATAGTTAACAACTTATAGATTCATAGATTGCAAGACTGGAAGTGACTTTGGAAGATCTTTGGGTCCAGCCCCCTGCACCTGGCAGGAAAGACAACTGGGGTCAGATGACCCCAGCAAGGTGACTGTCCAGTCTTCTCTTGAAAATTTCCAGGATAGATGATTGTACCACCTCTGGAGGGAGCCTATTCACAGTCTAGAAACCCTGGCTGTAAAGAAGTTTTTCCTAATGTTAAGCTTGAAATGGTCTTCCAGGAGTTTATTGCCATTACGCCTGTTATCCCCAAGCGTGCCTTGGTAAACAGTTGTTTGCCGAGCCTTTGATGGTATGACCCTTATGTAGTGGTAAGCCATTATCAAGTCCCCTCTCAGCCTTCTCTTTTTCAGGCTAAAGAGTCCTAGGTCCCTCAGCCTTTCTTCGTATGGTTTGCCATGCAAGCCTCTGATCATATGGGCAGCCCTTCTCTGGACTCTGCTGAGCTTTACCACATCCTTGTTGAAGTGCAGCGCCCAGTACTGGATGCAGTACTCCAGCTGTGGTTTCACCAATTTTGGGTAAAATGGAAGAATCACTTCCCTAGTTTTGTTGGAGGTGCATTGATTGATGCATGCCAGGGTATTTTTTGCCCTGTTGGCTACGGCTCACAATGCCGGCTCATATTCATACTATTGTCTATTATTACCCCCAGGTCCCTTTCATTCATGGTGCTAGTCACTTTGGCATTGTCAAACCTGTAGGTGTGTGCGTTGGGGGGGGGGGGGTTGTCCCCAGATGGAGTACTTTACATTTCTTGATGTTGAATTTCATTTGATTTCGATCTGCCCAACTTGCTAGTTTATCTAGGTCTGCCTGTAGCTGCGGTCTATTTTCAAGTGTGACCACACTTTATCATAACTTAGTGTTGTCCAGAAACTTGGTCAGTAAGCTTTTCACCCCCACATCGAAATCATTGATAAAGATGTTGAAAAGCATTGAACCAAGCACCAACCCCTGAGGGACACCACTGGCCACTTCTCACCAAGGTGACACAGATCTGTTCATTAGGACTCTCTGGGTCCTACCCCACAACCATCCTACCTGGCTAACTGTCTCATGGTTGAGCCACAGTCCTCCAATTCATTCTCGAGAATGTTGTGAGATACTAGATCAAAGGCCTTTTGGAAGTCATGGTATACCATGGCAACCTCCTCTCCCTTATCTAGGTGGTGAATTACCTTATTGTAAAAGGAGATAAGGTTGGTAAGACAAGACCTGTCTGCAATGAAGTCATGCTGGCAGAATCCTACCTTCTGTAAGCCTATCACATATAGAATCCTTGATGATTTTTTCCAGGATCTTCCCTGGGATACAAGTTAGGCTGATTGGCCTATAGTTATCCAGGTCCTCCCTCCTCCCTTTCTTGAAGATGGGCACAATATGGCCCTCCTCCAGTCCTCAGGAACTTCTCTGGAGTGCCATGAGCTTTGGAAAGGTTTTGCCAGTGGTTCTGCAATAACTTCGGCCAGCTCCTTCAGCACCCTCAGATGAAGTTCATCTGGTCCTGATGAATTAACTTTTTTCAAAAGATCACATACCAATTCTATGGTAATAGTAGGAAGGCAATCATTCCTGCTCGTTCTGTACCCACTCTGGCATGATTTTACCCATGGCTGGCTGAAAGCCTGAGGAAAGTAGTCATTCAGAGCTCAATTTTCTCCTTAACTTAAATACTGTACAGGAACGAAAGTGTTTGTTTTCCAAACAGAAGGGTGACTGATGAGGGTAACCCTAGTGAGTAGCTGAGGTCATCTTATAGGCTGTGTTATATACAATGTTTTGAGATAGAGTAGGAAGATTGCCTGAACCTCATAGACAATAGAATAGAAAGATAATGCAGAATTAAAGAATGCCATTAAATGAAAACTATGCTAATTATCTTTATGTTCATTGGACTATCTCCATATTAGATTCTGGTCTCTATTATGAGACCAGAAAAATGAAAGCCCCAGAAAAATGTTCTGTTCTGCTACTACCCTCTTAACTATGGTTATTCTGCCAATAACATTCAATATACACCTTCAGATTTAATAACAAACCTCAGCAAAAACCTCACCACCACTTGGTGCATCTATATGTATGCTTGTAAATGAAATAAAGACTTTAACTCTTTTACAGAATGGAAGTCTTTAATTTTGTAAATGAAGTAAAGATAGTATCAGAAATGTGCTGGGCCACTATGTGGGTTTGTGTGCTGTTTCTTCTGGCACAGAAAACTGCTCCTTTCTTATTATTTCCTACATTTCACTGATGGAATAATTCTTTCCCCTTTTTTTCAGTTGGGATTCTCAGGTACCTGGCTTCACTTTTAGTGATATGTTTATTCAGATTTCAACCCGTGTCCCATCACAGTATGTGTATGGATTTGGTGAAAATGAACATACTATGTTTCGGCGTAACATGAACTGGCACACCTGGGGAATGTTCACAAAAGACCAGCCTCCTGGGGTATGTAAAAAAATAATTTTGATTTCAAATTTGATTAGTCTTCAAGCTGCTGCTCTTTCTCTTTGATTTTACCTTGACATGGGTCTTTTTAAGATTGATTTTCTACCAAGGTAAACAGAGTTTTTGAAAACTTAAATGTTTGAAAGAATGAATTCTCTCTTGGGTAATAGACTTCATATGCCTATAGATTGTATGCTAGATACTCAGGTGTGGCTTAGCTGTTCTCAGAAAGTGGCATCTTCTCTTTTTTCCTGATTTGGGTGAATTAATCATGGAGGAAGGCACAGCATGAAGTTCTCCCATTTTTCAGCATTTCATATCTCAGCCCTAGGCTTCTTTGAGTGCAGAGTCCAAAATTAACGTTCAAAAGGCTTGATTCAAAGTTCATTACAATCAAGTAAATGACTGTTTAAGCACTGAATCAGATCCTTGATGCATTTCAGTGTGACATAAAAAATATGTATAACATGGAGTAAGTTTATGGGCATCTTTATCATTTTACTTCTGACTAGAGACCATAATCTTGAGGCCGAGGTGGCTGATAGAAAGTACATCTTGTGCTTTCTCCTCTTAAAGGTTTTAGACAATTATTTATTTCAGAATATGGTTATGTCTGCTTGTGGCAGGGCACTGTTGGTGCCTGCCACTTTAATGCCTGAGCCAAGCAGCCAGCGGGTGCTTGATTGCAGTGGCCATTTTAGATCTCTGGCCACCTATATAAACAGAGCTGTTTGCTGCTGGCAGGACAGGCAGTAACATCACCTGGCTGCAAGGCTGAATGCAACATCTTGGAGGTAAGGGCAGGAGCTAAAGGGGATGGTTTGGAGGCTGCTGGTCCAGGGCCTGTGGCCAAAGGTCCCAGGGGGGCCACACCCAAGAGGGGGAAGAGCTCAGGGAGCTAGGCAGCCCAGAATGAGGACGGAGTAGGCTGCCTGATTGGAGGGAGTTGCTGTCCAGATCGAAGGATACTGAGGCCCAGTGTGGGGCTGGTGATGCTATAAGAACTGTAGATACCATCTGCGAGGCTTGAGCTGTGGTGTAGGGGAGCCACAGATAGCGCCCCCTGGCACTGGGGCAAGAATGGGCAGCTTCCTGCCTAATTAACAACATAAATTTGCATCATCAATGCATGGCAGAAGAAGAGGAGGTGAGCGGTTGGCCCAGAAACAGGTGGGCGGGCCATTGAGAGGTTGGCCCCAAGAAAACCCCGTTAGATTACTTTACATTTAAAACCTCACATCTTTGATAAACTAGTATTTGCACAGGTAAATCACTTATGGTGTATTTAAGTATGCCTATGTGTTCTCATGTACAATGTGGTTTGCAGGCTGTATAAAGTTAAAAAAGAAATGGTGGTATCATTAGTCCCTGTCTTTTCTCTACATACTGGGTGCATCTACACAACACTTTACTGTGCTGTAGCTTAGTTTACTGCACAGTAAGCATCCATGTCTACATGTGCACACTTACTTCACAGTAACATTCACTACTCGTCTGGTAGCCTCTCTTGGTACAGCACTGGCCAGCCTTTGTGGCAGCCCCGGCCACAGGCCCCTTAAAAGCCTGTGGGCATTTTTAGCCCTTGGGCATAACAGCAGGGAGCCTGGTGGGACTCCTGGCCTCTGCTGCTGCTGTACAGGCCACAGGCTACCTGTGCCAGCCTGCCTATACCCCGGCACCACTGTCTGGCACTACAGTGCTACATGGCTGCAAGGCACATGCCATCCGGCTGTGCAAGGCTGCTCCAGGCTCCTGCCAGGCCTGCCAGCCCCTGGGTCCAGCTGCAGCCAGCTCCTGGCTGCTGCAGCCAGCTGCCCCATAGCCAACCCTCAGCAGCCTGTCCAGAGCCTGCAGGTACTGTGGGACATCACCTTGCTGCACAGCTCCCAGTCCCATGGTATGCCCCTGCACTGGGTGCTGCAACTAGCTACCCAGGCCAGGCAGCACAGAGGCAGCCATGCAGAGGCCTGGAGAGCCAGCACAGGAGCCTCAATGGCCTCATCACTCATGCCATTCACCACCACCCAGGGCTTTAACTGGTTGCAAGGGGAGACTGGCAATCTTGTGGCATTGTGGGGTGAGGCAGCGGTGCGGCAGCAGTTCACCACCCAGCCCCCCCATCTGGGGCCAGACCTGCTGCTCACCTCAGCTCCACATGGGCACAGAGCAGGAGCTGTCAGCAGCAGGGCTAAGACTGTGCATCAGTCCTTCTGTCCCTGGTCCCCAGCTGCCAGAGGAGGAGCTACCTGCACCAGGGGACCAGCAGCCACCATCGCCCCTGGCCCACCAGAATCACTGCAGCATGCACACCCATGGGAGAATGGCCAGAGGCTGGGCTGCTGTCTGCCTGTCCCTGGGCTGTGCCCCTACCTCACAGCCACCCACCTCAGAAGGGCGTGCAGACACATCACACTATAAATAGTTTGCACAGGGGAGAGGGTGTTCTATTGTTGGTGGATGGGCTGGGTGGATCTGTGGTGCTGGGGAGGGAGGGCAGAGGGGAGGGAAAGTCTTTTTCTTGTGAGGACAATAAACTGTTTTTCTGAGAACTGTCCACAGTGAACGTGGTGTTGGGAGTGGGTGGTGGGGCAGGGGTCCGTAGGCAGCTGTCCAGGAGAGCTACAGCTGGGAGTGCAGGAGGAGGAGGTGGTTGGCCAGTGTCAGGGGCGGGTGTCTAGCTTGCCCAGGGCCTCACTTTCTCTGCCACCACAGGTGGTTGTCTTCCACTCACCATGCCTCCTCTGCCCAGGCCTTGCAAAATAACTCTTCCTGGGCCTCGTAGCTGTTATGCTGTATGTGGGCTGTGACAGTGACCTGGGGGATGTTGTCTTCAGTGAACTCAAGGAGGGCAGTGAGTGTGTGCCAGTGTCCTTTGAGGTGGCTGAAGGTGCACTCCACCAGCATGAGGGTCTGGTCCAGGCATCAGTTGAAGAGGGTCTGGTGGCAGTCCAGCTGGCCAGTATAGGACCACATGTGCCAGGGTAGGAGTGAGTAGGTGAGATCCCTGATGAGAAGAGGTGGGAACACCATGGTGCCCAACTGCATGTCTGGCACTCCCAAAGTAAAGCAGTCGCTTTGCACCAGGGCTGGCAGGGTGGAGTTCTAGAAGACATGGGTGTTGTAGGTACTGCCCTCTGAGCCAGCACTCATGTTGGTGAAGGCACTGTGGTGGTCAATGACAGCCTGGAGCACAACTGAGTGAAAACCCTTCTGACTGGTAGAGGTGATCACCATGGGACTGGCAGGTGATAGGGATGTGAGTCCCATCCAGGGCCCAATGTACTGGGGGAAGCCCAGGGCATGGAACTCTGCCACCACTGCCAGGAGATTATGCATGCAGAGCATTGTGTACCCAGCACATCCTGGAGGGTACTGCGTGCCTCCAGAGTGGCCTCCCCAGCATTGGCCTTACCCACAGCAGATGGAGCTTCTCCAGGAGGTCCCAGAAGGTGGTCTGGGTCATCCTGCATGCCTCTGGCCACTGCTTGTTGTCACAGGTGTGCCAGACAAAGTGGAGCCACCATTCCTGGATGGCCCGGTGGTGGTGGGGCTGGAGGCCCAGGAGGGTGAGGGCAGTGCCACCCTGAAGCAGGACATGGTCCAGCTGGCAGGTGTGCAGCAGTAGCAGCCCTGGGATAGTGCAGTGAGGTTGAGCAGGTGGTTGCTACATGTGGGGGAGCTGGCAGTGCTCAGGCAGCCATGGGCCAGCAGGGCCAGTGTGGTGGCCAGCAGAAGCCCAGGGCACTGGGATTTGCTGTCAAGGGCAGGGCCTGGAGCAGCCATGGTGCAGGGAGGCAGGGAGGTGCAAGAGCTTCTGTGTGCTGCTCCTGGACAGAAATGCAGCTGGCCAGGGAGAAGGTTGGCCTCTGGGCCCAGGCAGCTGCAGCCAGAACCTCCAGCTCCCCCTGATGGCAGCAGGGCCCCGTTCCAGGATCCTAGGAAGCGGGAACAGTTTGCTGCTGGGAGCAGCAAAGATGCTTCCACATCCCTGCAGGTACACATGCCTGCCAAGGAGTATTTACTTATGAGTAGTTTACTCACCAGTAAACTGGTCCTGCATAAAATTCACATAAAGACACACCTGCTAACTCTCAATCAGTCCATGATCTATTTATCATTGTAAGGATCAAAATATCATACCAGATTCTGCTTTGGAAAAAGGGAAATTTATAAGAGATGTATGTACAGAATATGCATACCTATATAAATATGTTTGTAAAGGAAGGGGTGACTTATACTGGGAAAGTTATTTTACATTAGCAGAAAAGTATCAATATTTATTTAGGAATATGTAGTAAAACAATTATTTTCATTTCCACTTGAGTGTTCTCATGTATATTGGGCTCAATGTCAAACTCATAAGGAAAAAAAAAAGTCTTTTACTGGGAAATGTAAGCATTTACCTTAATGTGATTTGAAAATGTATTAATATATGCACATGATTGCATATGCTTAAGGAGGTGTTTGAAGGGAAAGAAAGCAATTCAGTGATGACTTTTTTTTTAAGTTATTTGTCTGTAATGAATTAATTTTATAGTAAGTGTATAGAAAGTGTGTTACTGTTTATAAAATTTTATGCCAGAAACTAAAATTCTCTTTGTTTGTTTTACAGTACAAATTGAATTCTTATGGTTTCCATCCCTTTTACATGGGCCTGGAAAATGATGGAAATGCTCATGGAGTTCTATTGCTTAACAGTAATGCAATGGGTAAAAAAAACCTCACATTTTATTCTCTGGAAGTGTTTTCATAACAGTAATATTCACTTTTTCATAAGAGTAGTTTTATCTGATTATTCTTTTCCTGATTTTCTGCTCTGGATTTTCAGAAATAATATTCCAGCCAACTCCTGCTCTGACGTACCGTACTATTGGAGGAATTCTGGACTTTTACCTGGTTTTGGGCCCCACTCCAGAGCTTGTTGTTCAGGAATACACTTCAGTAGGATTGGCATAATGTCACAACTTTATCACAATTTTTTCCCAATTGTTTTTAATACTTTATTTGAAAACTCTGTCTTTTTCTAATTTATTTTAGCTGATAGGACGACCAGTAATGCCATCCTATTGGGCTTTGGGATTCCAGTTATGCCGTTACGGATACAAAAATGATACTGAAATCTCTGACCTGTATTATGCAATGAAGAAAGCTCAGATACCCTATGTAAGATTTTTTGCAATTTTGCACTTACTATTGTTTGAACTCTGATTTCAGAAGGCTCCATAAAAAAGGGGAAGAGGGAAAGAAAAAGAAAGAAAGCAACTAGCCATTGAAGAATTAATAATATTGTGTTCATTGTGCTGCTGTTAAGCTTCTGTATGATTTCTAATGTCTAGAGCTACAGCTATAATGGCTAAAATCCACATAGTGGACTTAGACATCACAGTGCTGATCACTATAGCATCTAATTTTTTGACCCATACCAATCCTGCAGAATTCACTTCTGTACACAAGCACCCTGTTCAAATTTGCTGATGACACTAAGATGTGGGGGGATGTGGGCATGCTAGAAGGAAGGAATAGGCTACAATCGAACCTAGACAGGTTACAGGGGTGGGCAGATGAGAATAGGATGGGATTCAACACTGACAAGTGCAAGGTGATGCACCTGGGGAGGAAAAACCGGCACCATACCTACAAGCTAGGGAACTCCCTTCTCATCAGTGCAGAGGCAGAAAAGGATCTTGGAGTCATCATTGATGCCAAGATGAAC
>NW_017728910.1:10452148-10493577 GCF_001723895.1 Crocodylus porosus | reverse complement strand
TGAGGGTCTTTAAGACAAGGCTAGACAATCACCTTGCTGGGGTCGTTTGACCCCGGTACTCTTTCCTGCCATGGCAGGGGGTTGGACTCGATGATTTACTAAGGACCCTTCCGACCCTAGAAACTATGAAACAATATGTAGGGAACTTAGCTCACCTCCAAAGCGTGTGCCCCTACCAAAAAGTTATAGGGGATTTTCAAGTGGAGTGATGCTCACAGTTATTCCCATTGAAGCTGTTCCACTTTGTAAAACATAAATAAATATACAGATAATTACTTCATGGCCTAGTAGTAAAGATACCTAATTGCAAAATGGGGTTCCAACCCCTTTATTGGAATCTCGAACCTAATACTTCCCTTTCCCAGCTGGGTGTGTCATACAGCTTCCTTCTCCTTCAAGGAGCCTACTGTATCAAGAGCTATAGGTAGTCTAGTGAATTCTAGTGGTGCTTAGATATTGAGCTTCCCAGAACCGCACAGACTGAGGTGCTTCTGGGTATGTCTAGAAGCAGACCTTTACATGCTAAAAGAATGTTAAGGCCTCTGACAAATGTTACTCTTAATATATGCTTAACAGATTGATCATGCCTCAAGCAGAGACCTGGCCACAGGTTCGTTCAATTAATGATATGATAAACAGAGGTGTAATAACTTTGTGACTTATTCATCTTTTGTATAATAACATTGTGACTAGATCCTATCACACTCTTAATTGTACATGTGGCCAGGGCTCCCAACCTCTGAAGGATCCTGATTGGGGCTCCCAGTTGGAGAGCGCAGCATGTGCTTCAGCAGCTGGGAGCCCACATCAGGTGATCAGAGCTTGTAGCCATAGGAGCGCAGTGCACTCCCATGGCTGGGGGATCCACTAGCTGAAGGGGGCTCCTGGCTGAGGGAGCACAAGGAGCCAAGGGTACTTGTACATGCAACAGGGATTTAGTTCGGTTTAGTTCTCCCTGAATTGAAACGGTGGGTTTTCAAAAGCCCGCCATTTCCAGCATTTCAATTTAGAAAGAATTAAATTGAACTAAACCCCCGTGGTGTGTACACAAGGTTGGGTCCCAATCCTGAGAGCTTACTTGCCTCCCGGGGGGCGCTGCAGCCATGGAGTGAAGCATTGGGTCCCCACACAGCTGAAGTAGGCAGGCAGACTCCAGGAGAAAAAAACAAAAATGGTCAGGCTCCTTGCTGCTTTTTTTCCGCCCCCCTGCCCCAATCCAGTTGAGCCTGCCTGCACAAAGTGCCACTGGGTCATACGACCCCTGAGCTGTGCGGGGCCTGGTGCTTCCCTCCGCCAGCAGATGGGTGCTGACACCACAGAGGAAAACACCAGGATCCCCCACAGCTCAGGGGCTGTGCAATCTGGTGGCAGCTCGTCCCCTCTTTCCCCAACACTGTGGAAGAAGCACGTAGGCTCCAGCACCCCTGCACTATCCCTTCTGCCTTCCTGCTGTGTGGGACTGCCCAGGAGTGGCTGACTTGCCCCTGGGACAGAACAGTAAGGTGACAGGAGGGTGGCTGGGTATGCTAGTGGCAGGAGAAGGTGGCGGGGACGGTGCACCGGGCACTGGAAGCCTGCCAAGCCTGAGCTTGCCCAAGCACATCAGCTTCCAGCACCACATGCAGTGTTGCACTTTGTTAGGTAGCAAACTAAAACGCCTTGTTACACCTATGTTACAAAGTCATTTAAAGTGGAATACAAGCGTTCAAACAGCAAGGCCATTAAAGCAGAGCAAAAGATAATTTAAACTAATTTTGTAGGCTGTACAAAGTCTCCAAGACTCTTACTTGCTGGTGCAGGGACCCTGGGATCAGGCTTCTCCTACATCAGCAGTATAGTACAATGGCATCTGATGCTGGATCTGACACTGGATCCCACTGTCATGCTTCTTGTGGCATGTCAGAAAGGATCATTGGGATCCCGCATCAGATCTCATTGTACCTTTAAATTAGCATTAGCCAACCAACTTCATAGTTTTAGACTTAGGTACATTAAGTGGTAAGGAGAGATCCCCACAGCTTTGGTGATTTAGCCCTAGTACCTTTAAAACTGTTCACAAAATGTCTTCAGTTTTATAAAATAGCTTCTGATATAAATATATTATTTTTAACCATCAATGAAATACTAACCATGCTCTTTTTGCTTTTTGCTTTAAATAAAACTTTAATATTAAGGACTAACATATATTGATTTTCATACATAATCTTGGCATACTTTCAGTTAAGTTCATGCTTGTAAAATGAGCACAGACCCTGTATCCATGCTTGGCTTAGTTTTATGTTCCCTGAATTCATTGATTCAGTGGGAGCAGTCATCATTGGCATTTCCTCAATATGAGGATGACAGATGGGGAGCAGACCAGGAACAGCAGAGTCTAAGAAATACAAGAGTGCATTCTTGAACAAAAGTCATGGCCTAGATTAAGCATTTTGAAGGCAGTCATTCTGAAGAGGGTGCAGCTGATTTGCCTGCTAGAAGTCCTCACAGAATTCATGGAGTGTTCACCGCTTGAAACTTCCCTGACGTTGTTGTGGAAATGATTTCATTTCCCCCCCCACAACAGATTGGTGGTGGTAGCTTCAACATATAACTTATGAGTCCACCACTCTATCCATTTGTATTCATTTGCATTACAGACCAACTAGAAATACAAGCTAAGCATTGGCTCTCACTGTGCTACTTATAATGGATTAGCAGGGAAGAAGGAGAAAGAAAAAGCAGGATGTATTTAATGCCAGCATTGTAACATTCAGGTGGTTTTTTACAGTCATGGCTGGGCACCGGTTTAATACTGTTGGGAGTAACTTTCAAAGGCATGTGAGCACAGTATAATGGTATCTCACATTAAAGGCACTCTTTCAGTATAGAGTTCAGATGACAGGGAATCATCTCAGAATGGCACAAACTGATGATCCATTTATTCCTCAGGCACTGATTTACACACATGTATATTTTTAATATATATTTGAAAAATGGGACTTTATTCATCTCTAGTGAATAATAAATTTTCTATCTTTCAAATAAATTTAGGATATGAGAGGTCTAACTGTGAAATGACCTTGATTTTGGTTTAATATTCAGTAGATATTCTTGCTAGAAGATGCAGCAGTTTCCACTTTTACTTTTCAGAAAGTCAGCAGTTCTCTTGATTTACCTGCTGTGATATAAATATGCACTTAAAAAAACGCTTAACTGCATGCATTGTTTTTGCGAACCACAGGATGTACAATACACGGATATCGATTATATGGAACGGCAGTTAGACTTCACTCTTAGCCCAAACTTCTTTGGATTGCCAAAACTTGTTGACAAAATGAAAGCAGAAGGAATGAGATTCATCATTATTCTGGTTAGTCTTCAGGCCTTCCTCCCCTCCTCAAATTGCTATTCATCATGGCAGGATATATTTAATTCCTGATGCATATTACTTCATTTCTAGGCTTGATTTCTGAACACAAATTTAAAATAGTTTTTCCTTTAATTTTAGGATCCAGCAATTTCTGGAAATGAAACCAATTACCCAGCTTATACAAGGGGCTTACAGAACGATGTCTTTATCAAGTGGCCTAATAGTAGTGATATCGTATGGGGAAAGGTAATGTTTTTGGACAATTTATGTCATTAAAGACAGCGTGTCTGAGTATGATTTTATGTTAACATGGCTAAGTAGTGATTTGACCCTGAGCTACAAGAGGAAAAGGGTTCTGATTCTAGAGAATTCTTTTAATAAAGTAGAAAAAGGATATGATGAAATTTAGTATTTGGAAGCTGAAGCTAGACCAGTTCAGAAGTTCTTTAGCTTGTTTTATAAGGGAATCTAAGAAAATTATAAAAATCCCCTTCAGGTCTTAACATTTATTATAGCAGTAGTAAATCTAAGGAGATATTCTTATGTCTCTTCAATTAGGAGAGATGTCCTGTTTTTATGCCAGCATCTTCGCAAAGCAAATCCCGAAGGCAAATCCAATAGGAATTCTCCACAAATAGCTAATCATATGTCATGGGTATGTCTCAGTTCACATCAAAATATGTAAAAGTAAAATCCTCATGGGAATAATGCCTAATGATACTGAGTGAGGCTTACTAACTGGATTTTACTACTGAAACCCAACATCTGTAAGTCCACCTGGACTAAAATAGCTGAATAATGAACCGTCATCAGCACCTATCCATGTATGACCCAAAATGTTCCTGCCACCTCTGGTGGTACCAGCAGATTAGACCAAAGGAAAACGTGTACATGGAATAGTGTCATTCCTTTTTCTTCATGCCGTATTGAGGACTTGGGATGGTTGGCTGGGGAAATAACCCCAGATGAAGGTGCCTGGAGGAAGCCCTTGATCCATTTAGGAAGGGAACGGCAGAGGTGGTATCACACTATAGAGTCTTGTCATCTCTGCATGGAAGACCGTGGGTCCTAACGATTTTCTTGAGATCTGCATGGGTTGAGTGAATTTTGGAGGCTGAGCACAAGCTATTTTGAAGCGGGATAGTGTACATACCCTTCCAAAGGACCAACAACACTTTCCATTAGTTTTCTTCTCTAGAGAGAGCATGGTTTTTATAACTTTTATTTATTTCTTCCTTAATACTGGTTTTCTATGTACTGGTACCCATAAGATGAAACTATGCACACAGAAGGGCTTCCCTTCATTATAACAGTAATCTCTTTAAAAAATTGAGTGGCTTGTATGTTCTAAAGAAATCCAAATCTTAGCAGTATCAGCAGTGGGTGGAACACATACCTTATTACTGATAATTGTGTGAAAAAATGGTCTGAGATTGATTTTGATACAAAAAGGAGTCCTATGTCCTTTTGATGAAAGAGGTTCCGTCTCTTGTAGTAAATAGCTATCAGCCTTAGAAATAGTTGTGCTGGAGAGGAACTTGGTTTGAAAGGACATAGTTACTATTGAATCAATGAGGAAGGATCAGGAAATATTACTGTGAGTGTTCACAAGAGTCCCTTTTAAGAAAAGAAAATGCTTGCGGTGGGGGATTTCAAAATGAGTCTAAAACAGAGTTTGTCATATATTATGTAACTACCATGTTTGTACTGATCTTTTAAATACTTGTTTTCCTTTTAATAGGTCTGGCCAGATTATCCTAATGTTACTGTTAATGAATCTTTACCCTGGGAAACCCAAGTGGAAGTAAGTATGTATGCCATTGTTGGCATGATCATTTCCTACTGACACCAAGCCACACAGGCAGAATGAACAACACGTCTGTTCAAAATAGCAGAATAACTATGTAATGAAGTGGTTCTCAAACTTTTTGGACTTGAGGCACCCTTCAGTGGACTTGAGGCACCCCTCCATATTGAATGGCATCCAGTTTCAAAAAACAATATATATATATATGACAGTGCTTAGCTCCTTGCAGAGGGGCTGGGCACTGGAGGTGGATTGGCCGGGCAAGGACAAGCCTGAGCTTGCACTTCTCTAAGACCATTTATGTTTTACGGTTTTATGCTAAAACCAAATGAGGCTTTAGTGTTCACTTATACTTTGACAATGTGAAGTGGCCACAAAGTTGGTGCACATGTAATTCTTGTTTGATTTAAGAACTCGTTAAACCACCAGAGTGGAGTACAGCTGTTTTAATATGAGTGAAAAGAGACCCTGAGAGTCAGATCCTTGAGGATGAATTCCTGATTCTACAATGATTAGAAGTGTTCTTTTAAATAAATGACTTTGCTCTTATGTAAATTTGTCTATTCCAAAATACAAAGTCATTATACTTTGACTACAAAGTAGCCAATTATCAGTGTTTATTTGTGAAAACAACCAAAATTAAAATTCACCTTTGCAAGCAACGCTTTCTTCTTCTATCTCTCTGTATTTATTATTCAGTTAAAAAATAGCCAAACTATTTTTCTTTTAGTACTCTAATGAATTTTAAATCCCTTTTAATCTGGTAGTATTTTAAGGATTCCTGAAGATTAATTTATTTTTTTCTGATTTATTTTTTTTAATTCAACACAAAAATAAGAAATGCATACGTACTGATTACATAAATATCCATCTAAAAGACATAGATGTCTACCACAAATAAAGCACTAAATGGCAGGAGGGAAAAAAGAGGGAGGGATAAGAGACGAAAAGATAAGTATGTAAGGAATAATAATCACTAAACCTAGTTTTGAATTTAGTTTCCAACATTTCTAAAAAAAAAATCTTTCTAAATGGCATTAAACTTTTGAAAGCAGTTACAGTCACAAAACCCCTTTTTTTTTTCCATGGATGCTAGTTGTGACATTTGATATTCAGAGATTTTATGCCTGTGTTTGCAGATTTCAGTTAAAAATCCATAAACTATGAAAAACATTTACTGCTGTAAATGCAGTGGTTCCATCTATTTCTAAGTATCTATCATTTTTTGCAGCTGTACAGAGCATATGCAGCTTTCCCAGACTTCTTCCGTAATACCACAGCTCAATGGTGGGAAATGGAAATAAGAGAATATTACACTAATCCTAATCAGCCTGAAAAAAGTGTAAAGTTTGATGGCCTGTGGATTGTGAGTATTTATATTTTATCTTTTGAATTAAAACCTGTTTTAAATTTCTGAGGCTTTTATGAGGCTAAGGTTTATACTAACATTTGGTTGTAAACCTTAATGCTATTGAACTGCAAAGCTCAGGGCAGTTCTGGAAAAGGATTTTCCCAGAGGTTTGCCTGTTCAGATCCAGACTATTAAAAGGAGGTGGCCATGTACAGCGAGTAAACCCAAAGCTAAATTCCTTCAAAAGTTTGGGAGAAGCAAGGATTTTTGTGGATGATATCTTTTATTGACTGGGATAAATTTGCAAAAGCATTCCTCACCAGCCCTGAGGAAAGAAGCAGGTACAGCAATGGCTGTTTCACTAATACACTGCTGTTTGCCACTAGGCAGTCCTAATTTTTAGTTATTGAGATATTTTAGTTTCATTACCTTATTGGCATTATTGTGATTTTTGTATCTTCAGCTATTGTTTTTTAGGTTGATCCTACTGTTATTCACATCTTTAGGGCTGTCCACAACACAGGGTTATCAAACAATTTGCCATAATTTTTCTCTCTGCAGGACAAACTACAGAACTGGGCTACATGAGGTTTTTAGCTTATTTCTAAAATGGAATGGACACAATTTCTGTTGGAGATAAAATATTAATATACTGTTCTATCCCTACTATGCAGTAATGTTGTTGACATTTTTCAGTAATGCTACCAATGGCTAGATACAGATATTCAAAAAGTCCAAGGCAGAATTGATCTAAATTACACGGTTTTCTGTAAGTGGCACAGGCTGTGTGTAGACGAAGCAAGAAGCATGTGTGCATAACACTGTAAAGTGAGCTAAATGCTTTTGCACCGCTTTAATGGTGTCAGTATTTGCATGAGTCACAGGTGTATTCACATTAAGTCCAGCTGCTTTAGGAAATTCGGCAACATAATGCGCCTTAGATAAGTTGGGGTGCAGCAAACTAAAACTCGTTTGCTGTCCCTACAGCTGTGGAACAAAGCGCTGGGCTCCGTGCAGCTCCACAGCTCTAAGTCAACAGGATGTGTACATGACACGGGAGGGGGTTAATCAGCCCTAAATTGAAGCAGTGTTTTTTAAAACCCACTGCTTCAATTTAGGACCTCCATTTTGTCTACACACGCCCATAGTTTTGATCATTAGTGAACAGAATGCACATTCACACTTTGGTAGGGTTGCAAGTCTTTGATAGGGCTCTGCCATTTTAAAACTAGTCTATATGTGCCAAACTTCTCTTCTGTTATGGGTATAGACTGGTTCTGTGTGCTAACTTCTGTTCTGTTACAAGTATAGAGTGGTTTCTGATCAATTATAGTGGTAAAAGTATAGTGTCTGTACCTGGCTTGATTGTTAGTTAAACCAGTAGACAACATAACGGAGCAACTGTAGCTACACACAAATTATTAAATGTTTCAAAATTCAGAGGTGCAAGCATTCATACATCTGTACTCTGTCTTGTTCTCGAGGTAGTGGGATTTATAAAGAGAGACTGAGAGGATGCATGCTATGTGATCAAAATATTGACACCAGCCAGCATGCACTCTGTCATAATGAGATCAGAGTCTAAGAATAAAGTTTCAGTCCATTACTCAGGATGCTGCAAAATCCTTGGGCCGGATCCAAGAATAAAGGACTTAGGGACTTAAAATGGGGCTCAAGTTGAATTTAGGCTTCATAAGATCCAAATCTGCAATCCTGAAAAACTTGCTAAGCCATTGTCAAACTTTGAAGGTACCTGATGTTCATGGCACTGAAATTTTTTACCTTAAAATTCTTTAAGCATATAAAGGCTTCATTTCTGGGCATATGCAAAAGCACTTCATTTTTTATAGGAATGACCAACTTCATGTATATGTCACACCTAACCCTGGTGTGGGTCAGGATATGGAAATGAGGCTTTCCTTTGCTGAAGTCCATTGAATGGTTTGATAAGCATTCTCAGCTCATACATAAACCATACTGAAATAACTCTCTACAAAATACAACTCTTCCTCCCCACCCCCCTGCCCCATATGAATGTTTCACAGAATTGCTTAGTAGTAAGAACACTTTCTCAAGAACTGGCAGCATTGGGTTTGATTCTCTACTTTTCACTAAGGAAACCAAACCTACAACTCCTCTTCTCCTAGGTGAGCACCCTAACCATCAAGCTAATTTTTATATTAAATAGCCATTAGTTAAAGTATGACTTAGGAACAGGGGCCATTACCCAGTTTTCTCCTGCCCCTTCCCAGGTGAGCACTTCAATTATGTAGTTATACTCTTGCATTCTGTCTATTTCTGGTCTAATTTATGTTGAATTCCTTTCTTCACAAATGGCACAGCATCAACAGGAGGAGTGGACCGTGCCCCCCTGTCCCATCTAGGATAGCTTATACTAGAGAAAAAGGCTTAGAACATTTTCTTGCAAGTTGAGTTTTAATTCCCTCTCATGGAGGAAAAATTTGACCCTGGCCTCCCCAGTTCCTAGGTGATTGCTCAAAGAACTAGATGTATGTAAACGGAGATCCATGTCCATTCTTCTCTGTGTAACAGAGTGAGCTCAGAGTTTCTTTGAAACAAAGAAAGAGCATAAATGTTGGGGAGGTGGGGAGCAAAACTCTGGGCTTTAGGCGCTGTTTGGAAATTTTAGCCCAGATTCTGTCATTTTTAAACCAGTCTATGTATACCAAACCTCTGTTCTATTATGGATATAGACTACTTTCCAATCACTTATACTGGTAAAAGTGCAATGTCTGTATCTGGCCTGTGGGTCACTAGTTAAGCCAGTGGACAACATAGTGCAGCAACTGTAGATCTCTAGAAACTATTACATGTAGCCATGAGTCACAGTGACATAGGTTGGGTGTATATAGGAGGAACAAAAAAAGGAGATTCCAAAAGGACCATGGAAGGTTAGTGGATCTCTTACAGAGGCCAAAGGAAAATTATCTGTCAGTATCTTGGCAGGGAGCCTTTCAGATCACTAGTAATTATTTCTAGGAGCTTATTACAACTAATACGTTGAGAAGGGAAATTTTAAAAAGTAAGAATTAGAACTTTGCATGTTAAATCCCAAGAAGAAGCAATATTTTTTCCTTCCTTTTCTTTCTTAGAAATACAAATTTTGAATATTACCATCTGAAATAAAGGTAAATTGCAGGGATACAGATACTAAAAAAAATTGCTTTACAAGCACTTGAAGGACTTTTTCTATGCTTGTTTGCAATACAGGGTTCAGTAGATAGTGGTGTACCATTGACACAAATAAGATTCATGTTGCGAGTAAGTTTATATTATTTCTCATTATTTAGGACATGAATGAACCTGCAAGTTTTGTTAACGGTGCAGTCGGAGGCTGTAGAGATGCCATACTAAATAATCCTCCATATATGCCATGTAAGTATAACAGCTGTCACTCACTCTCTTAGGTCCCCCTGGTTATTGTAAATTATTGCTCGGCCAAATTTTCAAGCATGGGATGCCTAAAGTTAAGACATGTAAGTCCACGTCTTCAGAGCTTATGAATAGAGTCCTACTGGATTAACAGTTGAAGTGGGCTGTGCTGGAGCTCCTTTAATCTTGCAAGTTCCCTCGAACACCCTACTGCTGGTGATTGGTGGAGGGGCCCTGCTTGAGACTCATTCCTGATCAGCAGGGAAGCAAAAACCATGGGTTTAAACTTGGCAGCATTTTTGTCTCCCCACCAGTCAGCAGAAAGCAGTGGGGCCATTGGGGCCCCCCAGCCGATCAGTGGCAGGGAAACAAACACTGCACCAAGTTTAAACCCACAAATTTAACTTCTTTGCTGAACTAAGAATGAGCTGCAAGCGAGGCCCCTCCACCAGTCATTTGGGGTGGGGGGAGTGGATGCAAAAGGGAACCTGCAAGATTAAAGGAACTGCAGCACAGTCTACTTCTGCCATGTATCTGGTAGGGCCCTACTTACGAGCTCTTGCTGCAGAAACTGGTTTCTTAAGACATCTACATCTGTTTACATATGGATTTAGATACCTGACTTCAGACATAAATAAAAATGTAGAGCCAAGTGTTTTTTTTCCCCTGGTTTATAAGTTATGGGAATTTGTTTCTTCAGATGAACAATTGAGTTCAGTTTTAAGGATTTAAAAAAGATTCCTCTTGGTTCCCATCTTTAACAATGGGCCTGATTTAAAAAAAAAAAACAACTTAAAAATTAAGCTAATTTTTAAGCTCAAGGAATACACTTTAGATACACAATCAAATACAAATGTTCTTCAGTCACCCTTGAGTACCACCATATAGACGCTACAGAACCAACCACTACTGCCTCTGTTAATGAACAATTTGTGCTCAAATTGTTAGAATATTGGGACCTCAGCAGAAATGTACATGGCATGTCGTTATTTAGGTGGATATTTCAAAGGTAGAAAGGATAATTATGTGCTCCAATTCCTCTGAAAGTCCTTTTCTGAACACCTCTGACCTAATGCATTGCTCATATTTTCACTGCATTGTCATCTGCTTACTAATTTTTTTCAAACCTCATGCATAGTATCTCAGTATAAATTTGCGCAGCTTTCACCTGCTTCATACTCACTCACAGACGTTTTCCATTCTGCAGGTGATATGGATGATACATAGAGATGCTTATAAAGTGTTAGGTATCCTTTGCTGTTTGTGTATGCTAAGGAGTCAGTATTTCTTTCATAGTCCCTTATTAATACACAGGAGCACGGGAGACTGCCAGTATTCACATGCTGGACATTTAAAAAAGCAAAAAGAACTTGAATGTATTGCATCGGAAGGTAGAGGAGAATGGGAAGAGAGAGAAAATTCAGATATTGATAAAGAATGAATTATTTAGTTATTAAATATACTTAGTTACTTGAGAGTGCCAATATTTAAATTTAAATGTTATTTCCATTAGATTTGGAATCACAGTCACTTGGACTGAATCACAAAACCTTGTGCATGGAAAGTCAACAGTTCCTGCCAGATGGAAGTCCAGTTAGACATTATGATGTGCATAATCTCTATGGATGGTCACATGCTAAACCCACCTATGAGTAAGGTTTTTTCTTCTCATTTTGAACAGTCTCTTTATGCTGTAGTCCCATATGCTGTAGGTGCTTCTTTACTGATAATAGCAATGGGTGCATCTACACTGGATGTTTACTGCAGTCGCCTAATTAGCTCATCAGTAAACATTTCAGCATCTACACATGTGGCTCTATTAGGCTGCATTGAAATGAATAAAGTGTGCAGCAGGTTACTAAATAGTAAATAAAAGTACTGTCCTGCTGCAGAGTTGTTGTGTTCTGTGCACAACAGCGCACATGTAGATGCTGACAGGGCCGGCTGGGGCATGAGGGTGCTTCAGTGCAGGGGCTGCCTGCTGGCTAGCCCCACACTGAAGCACCATTATGTCCCAGCCAGCCCCTCTGTAGCATGTTGAGCCAGGTGAGAGCAGCCCTGGGCTGGCAGGTAGACTCCCCTGGAACGTCTGCTAGCCAGGGATGCTCCAACCCAGCTCAATGGGCTGTGGGCCTGGGTGCATGGGGAAATGCAGTGCCTGGCAGCAATAAACTCTGGTGCGATATGCACTGAAATTTATTACTTCACATAAATATGCATGTGTAGATGTGCCCCTTGAGATGTATTCAAAGAGTTAAACAAATATTACAAGGGGCAACAATTATTGTTGTGAAAATTGTAGGCCATTTCTATTTTATTTTACATTGTTCTAGAAAATTAACTTCTAAATTAATGCTTTGCATCCAGTAATGTATATGTGTGACCCAATTTAGGATTTATTAGCCACATTCAATTAATAACCTTTCCTTTTTCTTCACTTTATTTCTTCCTAAGTTCAAGAATGAGTTGTTTCAAATGTATAAGGAGCATAGTTCTCCAGCAGCTCTGAGTGCAGTAATGATTGAGATACTTTGACTTTTCTGGCTTTAGATACGTTATCAGGACATATTGCCATATTACGTACTAAGGTCTTAATTCTGATGACCTTGCACTTAGTGTATCCAAGTCATGGGGAAGGGCTGGGGCAAAGAAAAAAATTTTGCTCTACCTGACTTTTATTCCTGTCTTCTCCTGACCCATCGTAGGCCCAAATTGCTCCCTGTACAATTAACAGCTACAACTGTTCTGATTTACTCTGGCTAGTACTGTCATTTAGGGTCAGCTAGGGTCTGGGGACTGGCAGAACATAGTGTGCAAATGTCCTTTGTCCTTGATCCCACCCTCTGTCCTTGATCTCACCCACTTCTTTCCACCCCGAAATGTTCTCTGCTCAACTGCAGCTTGCTCTGGTGTGCCCATTTCCTTTGCAAGCTAGTATTTTGCAGCAAATGCTAGCATAAAGCCAATATGACAGCTTTGCCCTGGGATTCTTTCCCTGCCAGAAAAAAACTCAGTTTTCCACAGTAGCTGTTATTTTGAAAATGCCCCCTTCAAAAATAAATTCTCAGGTAGCCTAGACCTGCTGTGGCTGCAGCTACACTGCCTGTCCATCCTCCCTTTATATTGACTGTGGTGCAAGCTTCCCCTGCATGTGAATCCCGGCTGTTGCAACAGTCCTCAGGGAATTGTTGATATCTAGTATATATTGGGTCATCCATGTGTCTGTTTTCATTTTACACTTGGGACCAACTTGGTGTTCGAATGGCTCCAGGGTCAACAAGTCATAAACAAGATATAAAGCATCCTTTCCACTCCCCACTCCAAGCTGTTCTTATTTCAGCTGGTCACAAAGCTGATACAATTGAAAAAGCAGAATTGAATTGAAGTCACCTGTATAATGAAACAGAGGGAAGGCTACCTATAGGGATACCATGTGCACCCATTTTAAGTTAACATCATTCTTCCTTGATCATGAAGAGTTCCTGGTCATGAAGAATTCACATTCTTATGACCAAATCTCTCAGCACAAAAAGGTACAAAGGATGATGTTATATTAAGCATCTGGCTGTTTTGTGTTTCTCTTTCTTCTCTTGGTGGTAGTGATGGTGGGGATGATCACACTTCCCATGTTCTAGAGTTTCTTGCTTGGTACTATGATCTTCATGAGGTTTATGCAAAGAAGAGGATTAAAGGATCCAGAAACAGCTTGCAGTTGAACAGTTAACTGAAGTCAGGACCTGGAACTGTAATCTATTTTTAATAGGAACACTGTATGTACATGTCATGGACATGTAGACATGGTTTCTGTACTTGTGTAACCAGTGAGGCCCTGAATTGGGTTGTACTGCCTCATGCCCTGCTACTGCCCCAAGTGGCTGGTGGACCTTCGCAGCTCTTTCCACCTGCTGACCTTTCACGGGACCACCCTGTTGCCTTGCCTGCCACATCTTCATGTTGAAGTTAAACAGGGAGGCTGCCCTTAGAGATCAATGGGCTTTCTCTCCAGCTTCTTGTCAGGCTCCACTGAGCCTGCTTGATTCAGAGTCCTGACACACTTCCCCATCTCTCCATATCAAGAACACTGCCTCTTAGGGGCCTTTCAGGACCTGAACATTTAGCCCTCTGGTGTTTGCTCTCTTGCTTTAGCTGGGCCCCTCATCCCCAGGTCCATTGCCCCAGACCCCAGGATCCTAGGTTCCCCAGCCCCAGCCTTGCCCTCCTGATTTCTGGGCCCCTTGGCCCCAGTCTTACCCTCCTGGGTTCTGGGCTTATGCCCTCAGTTTTGGGGGATTCAGGCCTGCTTTCCTCTTCCATCCTTTCTGGAGTCTGAGCCCATGCCCACAGTCCATTTTATTACAGGTTCAGATCCTCAGTTTGCAAGCTAGTCCTCCAGCAACAGTAGCAGTGCATTCCTTTGGGGCTGCCTGCAGCCTCCTAGCCTCCCCTCACAGCCGCTCCCCTTCCTCCGCTATTTAAACAGAAGCACAGATCTAAGCCAAAAACTGCTTCTGAACTGAAACCCTTCCTCCCAGCTGTGTCACACCACAATAAAATAATAAATATGTAGCCAGAATAACTCAGCCTTTATGCCTACCTGGAGGTTCGTTTCAGCCCCGCTAGGATCTGGAACTTCCCAGGCAGTCCAGGGCCCGTTCCCTGTAATAGGGAACCCTTTGCCTTATTACAGGGGTTGTCAAATGGGGGTACGCATACCTCCAGGGGTACTTTGAAAGGTCCCAGGGAATACACGGGGGTGGGCGGGGATGGATTGCTGCCTGGCTTCACATCCAGCCACTCGTCACCCCCCCCACTCCACATCCGGCTGCTCGCCACCCCCCCCACCCGCTTTCTGACCAGCCACTCACCCCTTGCTCCACACACTCAGCATCTTGCTGCTTGCCACCCCCACCTCCACTCCCTGCTCTGTGTCCAGCCTCTCACCACCCTCCCCATCCCATAAGGGTACACTTATTAAAAAGGGGGCTGCCGGGAGTATGCTTGTTAAAAAAAGTTGAAAACTCCTGCTCTATTACATATAAAGAGAACCCTGTGTCTTTAAGGAGGCCACCCTGGGGTGAAATCCATGCCTCCCCAAGGGAATATAGAAGAGGCCTGACCGCAGGAATCAGTCAGTGAGGGAGGACACAGTATAGATACAGGAGCTTTGCCAGTGGAAATATGAGCTAGCTGCAGAGCCACAGGTAGGTAAGTCCTAAAAGGCAAGCCAGGTCTGGGAGACTTCAGTTAGGATCCTTTTCTCAAGTAACACTGTGAACATTGATTTACATTACAGTTTAGGAAAAAATGGTGTCTGGGCAAAACAGGTATTTAAGAAAAGTCTCTTTTAGTGTCTCATGTTTCTATGTTTGCCTTATCTTTAAATACAATATATTTAGTCCTTTCTCTTCTATCATGGGTTACTGCTGCTGGAACACAGTGAAACACTGTCACAAACAAATATAACAACTCTTCATAACTGTTTATTTCTGAAAAATGTATGTGCAAGATTAGGAATAAAATAAGATTATTTTTCAGAATGCAAAGCAGAAAATTGAATACAAAAGGGTAGCTGTCATAAATAAAAAATATGTATATACCAAGGTTAACAAGAGCTGACACTGTAGTTTACACTAGAAAATGACCTGTATCCTCAAATACAGTCCAGACCACTTAAGTCAGTAACCAGCAACTTTAGGTATGTTTTTTTTCTCTTAGCATCTTACAAGTTGGCTTTCTCCATAGAGCTTTTTATGACTCATCCAGTCCTCCTTCCTTGGACAAACCAAGGTGTTTGTGTCCCCTTTCTAAGATCTGTTCAAACCATGACAGACCTTTCCTAAAGTTGCTGGAATTCTTCCAGCAGAAACTAAAAGCTAATTTAAAAAAAAACCAAAAAATACCATCTCCTTTGGAGACAGATCTATTATCTCCCTTCCTTAGCCAATCACAGCATAGGTGATGACTCAGCATTCGTTTCTTGTTCTTCCATCGAATAAAGGGAATAGTGTTCTTTTTTTCTGTGTAGTAACATAATGCAAGCAGTTCTGTCTCCATGATCATTGTGGTTTCTTTCTTCTACTCACACATCAAGACAGGGTATTTGAAGGTAGCATCTGAACTGGTATTAGACTCATAGGATGTGTACAGGCAAGTGCGGATGTATGGTATGCGGCGGTGGGGGGGGTTGACCTGAGAGATCCTGGATTAAAAAACACCCACACCAAAAAAAAATGGGGTAGTGCACATGACAGCAGTGCATACTTCCCAAAACCAGAGCCTGGCCAGCTGGAGCCATACTCTAGCTGTCAGCCAGGATTCCTGCCACAGCTTCAGCTCTAGGAGGCCCCCAGGACCACAGGTAAGGCACAGTTGCTGGCCCCAGCCTCCTACCACACCCGGGGTAACCTGCCATGCAGCAGAGCTCATGTGGCACAGGTATTCCCCAGGGACAAGTAGCACTGACATAAGAGACAGTCTGGGGAAATAAATGCCTGCAGTTATCTGGATGTGCCCATGAGGGTTCAAGCAGAGAGATTAAAGCATAGACTGGTCTCTTCCCCTCCCTCTATGCACAAGTTGTATGATCTGCCTTTGCCTACTGGAAGCCTTTGAATGATAGCATTGCAGCAACTGGCCTGACTGTTTGCCCTTCAAACTGGATCTACGTAGTACTAAACAGTATTTTAGAAGAAGTGGCACTTTCTGTGGTTAAAGGGAAAGTCAGCATCCAGTACAATCCTCCACTCTTAAGCCTTAGAGGTGAACTGAGTTCTGCATGAACAAGATGCATCCTCAGGGCTCTCTTTCCCAAACTAAATTCTGAAACTTCCAGTGCTTTCCTTCCCTGCTACCATTTACATGACACTTTTAACTTCTTTGCCTAGGCCTAGTATCTAGGAATATGCATCTCAGCTATAAAAATGGGTTACTAGCACTTGTTTACATCACAAGAGTGTAGAGAGTTTAAACATACTAAAGATTGCAAAGGGTGCAGTTACTGCAGTAATGTACAGCAAACCTGTACAGCTGGCCACCTGCAGGCCACATGCTGCCTCCAAGAGCCCAGCATCTGGCACAAATGGTTAACATGTATCCTATGGGCTCCAGTGGTAGCTTCTCCCATTGCTGCATGGTGATGGGGGGCCTGGCTGTACTAGCCTAGCCCACACAGACACTAGTGCAGCCCAACTGGGGGGGCATAGAGGGCTTCTTACCATGGGCAGTGGTGGGCAGACTGCATGCCTATTGCACAGCACACACAGCAGTGAGTCATGTGCTCCTGGTAGACAGCCCTGCCTTACATAAAGAGATGGCGCTGCTTACCCTCACACCTACCAAAGTCTGTGACTGCCTATGTATACGTTTTAAGGGGAGAATGCCCTTACTTTGTTGAAGTGAAATACATATGGCCTGACAAAGGGTATTTATACACAAAAACTTGCAAAGAAGAATTTTTAATAAAAGATATCAGATTTACCCAAAGAACCTTGTCTGCCAGATACAAACATTACACGTTTACCACCATAAGTGATCAGAAACCAGTCTATATCCATAACGGAACAGAAGTTTGGTACACATAGGCTGGTTTAGAAATGGCAGAACCTGGTCTAAGTTTTCTCTGCCTCCCCACCCCCCTTCCCACCAAATGGTGAATGTATATTCTGTTCACTACCAACCTAAACTATGCCACTTACGGAAAACTGCCTAACTTAAATCGATTCCACCGCAAGCTTTTTGACTGTCTGTCCCAAGCCGCAAAGCCCAAAGTCCTTGAGAGATTACAAAAGTTCCAGCATCCTTTAGATGCCTGTAGCCATAAGGCCCAGGAGCCTTTGTAAAAGCTTACATGTCCTGTATGTGACCTTCCCAGTCTCCCAGTTTCTATGACTTTTACTTATCCCCACCTTCCCCCAGTGATTATTGTAATAATCCGGAAAACATGAAGGGAGCTTAAATACATTCAAGATTATGAAGTGTGCAGATACAGCAGTAATGAATGCCAAACCTCCATAGCTGACATTAAGTGAGTGGTAATCACCCTTTCAGCATGTTCTATAAACCTAGCCCAGCCTTCCCATAATAGATTCAAGGATGATCAGGAGATTCCCTGTATTTTTCCCCCTAGGTTTCCTGAGTCTCTAGCACCCCCAACATGATAATTTATGCAGGGATTTCTTTGGCCCAGCAGAGTCTCTTCTGTGTTAACACAAGAAAGTTTGCTTTTACCCTACCCATCTGGTGCAGCTGACAAGAAGAAAGTATTCAGGGAGACAGTAGTATGGCTGCTGAAGAGCCTTGTTTAATACCAGTGCCATTTCCTTTTTCTTACCGCTCTATAGAGGTTTAGGTCTTATCCTTTAGCTCAGGCTGTAAGGACTTAGGTTCTTATCTTGGGAGGTCCCTGATTCAGTCCCTGATGCTAACCAGTATGATGGCTATTACACCTGCCAGCGGAAGAGGAAAAGGCTTATGATGAGAGGCAGAAGTGAAGGCAAAAGGCAAGCCAAGAGAGGAGAGACAAGAGCAAAGGTAAAACAGGAGTTGTAGATCATAGGTACATCCTTTTGGGAAGAATTGTAACTCGCTTTTAATTTGGGTTAGTTCTTTTGCACTTCGATAATTGTGATACCAAAGTCTGCAATCTATATCCTTTGAAAACATCATAATGAGAATGCACGCTTGTCTTGATTATATATACCTTAGTTTAAATATTCTACTAGTAGCTTATGTATGTAAATATTGTATGTGAAGATGATGAATGAACTTGCATGCCCAGATGGAAATGAAGACTTTTTGATACAAGTTTGAGAATCAGAGTCCCAAGTCCTATTAGGACCTTGACTGCTTATATTTAATACATCTTCTATTATTCAGTCACTACTGTACAGTGATCTCATTTGCAATAATGCTGTGGCAGCATAGACTTGAGCTGCCAAGAAAGTTCATGGGATGTCAGAAAGGATTATACAACTCACAACTCCATTTGGATGCAACTTCACTACCGTTGGCACCTAAGCAAGATAGATTAAAGCTAGCTCAAGGAAATCTATGCATGCTGCAGTTTTTCAATACAGATATACTCTTGGTTTTGAGTTCAGGAGCTTTACAATTGCTAACTTTTAGTAGATGCAATTTCTGAGCAGCATTCTGGAAACAGTTTGCCCAAGTCTGATATTAAGGGAACTTCATTTCTTACTTAGCTGGGAGCAATTACTTGTACATTGATTCTAATGAGTTCATCCATATAATTTTTTACGTTGTGTGATCCTAACTGCTGACCTACTTTATGAAATAAGATGGCCATGGCGATATTCCTAATATAGTTTAATTTGGAGGCAATTACTTGCCATCAAATGTTTTCTTGTTCCAGCACATTCAGACACAACATGTTGTATTTTCAACAGGGATTTCTATAATGAAACAGTTACCAAGGCCATGCTGGGACAATGCTGCGCATTGTAAACAAGATCAGTCAATCATAAGAGAACACTTGCTGCCACTCATTTACGAGGCAGAACTGTTCTCAGCATTTTGATCAACTGTTAAGAACATTAATTACCCAACAATAACCTCAAGTAACTAAAGTAATTAAAATATGAAATACCTTTTGCTTCTAGGTATAGCTGTGATGGACTATTTTAATTATAGAGTTGATATTGTTTTGGCCTTACAGTGTAAAGCATATGAGGGTATGTGAATTTATCATTTTAAATGCAGGCACCATACACCCGTTTTTCAATTAACACGCTTAATAAAAAAACCCAAGAAGTAATATTATAAAGGGAAAAAGAGTGAAGTTTTTATGTAAATGATATGCATACAGCTTTTCTTTTAATAATTTATTTTCTCACTTTCAAGGCGAACTTTATTATATGTTAATTCCTTACTGAGTAATACTATCCTATTTTAGATAATGTCTGAGCTAATGATAATATATCTAGGTTGTTTCATTTCCAATTCAATGAGCAAGCAAAGAACATCATTTTTATGTGGGTCTTAATGACCTTAAAGCCCTTGGTAACTTTGATATTATCATAAAGAAAGAAAATATCAAGGCCACTTGATTTTTTGACAGAAAGGATGGTATATTTGGCAGTGATCCAGTACATCACTGTCAATCAAAGCTCTCACAGAATTGCTGACAGAACAGTACAGAATCTCTGGTCTTTATACTGTCAGCCAAATCAAAGTACAATTTGGATTGTGTCAGTAGACAATAAGCTAACACCGAGGACAGTAGTATCATTACTTCTGAATAGTAAATGTACAATTAGACTTATTTTCTTCTTTTTTAAGAGGTCCAATAGGAGAACTGACTTAGACAAAAGATACATTGCACACATTGTCATTATATCGAAAAATCAACAGTATAGCTGTTTACAAATCTCAAAACATTCATTTTATCCTTCTTCATTAGTTTTAAGATGACCCAATGCCATAATTCAAGAGGTGCCATCATAGTAGAGTTGGGAATAATGAAAGCCAAAAAAATAGTTGTGAAATATCCCATGCTCTGAATTAATGGCAGGTGCAATATAGTTTTGCATATGTAAACCTTATGACTGGTGACTTTTGGCCATACCTTTGGAATGGATTTTAATTAGATCAAGCCATAGTGACTTGCAAAATTCAGGGATTAAAATATTGACTTTTTTTTTCTAGGAAAGAGTACTGGGCAGGGAAACTGAGCTGCGGTGAGCTAGTATTTTTCTGCTCAAGTCAGACACTGGAAACAGTATCTCAGGGGAAACATGCTTCCTGATTCTTTTGCATTTGCTCTTCCAGGACTGTCTTTTGAAGCCAAAGAATTCCACACAGAGATCAGGGACTTGGGGCTGAAGAGCACTGCTACAGAGAGTCTAGCTCTTTCCACTTTCCTAGTGCTAGGGGACTATTTTAACTTCATTTCTGCCTTAGCGCCATGCCTTCCCACCTTTTAACACTATGCTTTGTATCCTGCATAGATACAACTGCAGAGGATTAACCACAGTATATTTCTGTATGCGTCGTGAAACTAAATAGCTTAGCATTTCAAGAAATTCATTATCCCTATTCCCTAATCTGTGGAAATAAATTTAAACAAAATATACTGTAAGATAATTAAAGGACTTCAGTAAAATGAATCTTTAAAATGTGTCAGCAACCAATAGTTACCACAAGTGTACAGTGTGAAGGTAATTCATTGATAAAATTTTCTTAAAATGAAAGTTCAACAGTATTGTTATTGCCAAGTTTCCATATAGTAATGAGAGTTGTTTTAAAAATAGATATTACAATAATGATAGATTTGGGATTTTTTGTATTTGTCTTCTGGTATTTTAGTCTCAGAGCTCTGTGTTTTCCTTCCCAGCATATTTTTAACAATGGCTGAAATTCTCACCTAAGCAACCACTTCCCACGATTAGGGCTGTAAGACCATCAGATATTGTGAAACTCTCAATAAAATCCCCAAAGTTGCCAGCACCAATACAGATATATGTTCACTGTAGTGGTTTTATAGTTCATTTGCAGTGGTTAAAGGTAAGCCCGTTCAGAGAGAGCACAATATGCACACAAGCACATAGCTTCCACATCCATATGGGTTTTGAACAGAACTTTTGAACAACCTACCCTTCTGGCCTGACTTGAAAATATACCAGTCTCTTGACTGCCATGCTGGATTACTGTCATTCACTACTAAAATAGCTTCCAGACTGAATTAAAAGCCAAAATATTTTCAAGGAAAATTTAGTAGCTAGGAAGAATTTTCAGATATATATTTTTTTCCTTTCATGCAAGCGCTGTTCATGTACATACTTCAATCCTGCAAACTGCTGAGTGCCCTGACCCTGATCCCACAAAACACTTGAGACGCATGCTGAATGTCTTCCATAGATGACATTTTCTTTTCATTTACTTTACTTAGATGCAAGTTCCAAAGCATTGTGCAAATAGGACAATTCAAGCAGGGCAGGAATGTGTGTGATAATACATTACCAAGAAATAAAAGATACTAGAAAAGTTATTGTTTATCTCGGAAGAAATAATTACAGTACATTAGTCTAGTTTAATTACTATGGTAATTTAAGTGACTTGTGTGTTTTTACTGTAATTATAGTGTCAGTAAAGCAGCAAATCCTGTAGAAGAATAAATAAATAGTGCCTTATTGAAGCAGCTGTTTAGGCTATTATTGTAGAAAGCAAAAGCGAGCAATGCAATTTCATCATTGTGGCTTTTTAACTAGTATTTTAGTTTAGTATTTTTGTGTAATGATTCACAGCATGTGTTCACAGTTACACAGGAATAGTTCTTTCTAAGAGCTCAAACCAGTGGTTCATATAACAAAGGGGGTCAAAAAACAGGTTTTACATGAAGATGCCAAAATACTTATAATGACAGTTAAAGGACAAAAGGAAATTTCTTATTTATGCTGTCAGCTAGTCATTGCCCCAATGTACATATGTTTAATATCCCAGGGGGTAGGACTCTCATGTGTAAAGTCAGTTGCTATAGGTAAATATGCATTGTATAATAAATATCCTTTTTCCTTCATAGTAAGGACCACGGGCCCATACCAGTGGATACTTTTACCTGTTTTTGTGGATGTATTTGGTAGTCGTGTTGGTCTGCGACAAACAGAAATGCAAAACTCTAGAACTCTTGCTTCACAGCTGATACCTTTTATTAGACCAACTAAGAAATTGCAAAAAAAAAAAAAAAATCTTTTTCTGCAAGCTTTCAGGCATCTCCCAGGGCTGCATGTACTTTTTTGGAAGATTGTTCACTCATCTCTACTTCTCCTTCTGGATAATTTGCATCAGCCATTGCCCCTGCAGGCCTCAGGGAGGAAGGTCAGGAGCAAAAGGAATGGTCTGTCTCTCTCATATGAGTGTCTTGTTGGAGAGCTTAGCCAGCAGGGTTGCTATGTATAAATTTTCAGACTGTCCATAAAAATCCAGGATAAAAACACCTGTCTGAAAAGGCTGTAAAAAAATATCGAGCTGTCTGTAGAAACACTGAGCAACCCAGAGCTGATTGACAATCCCTCCTCAGAAATAAAGCTGGAGTTAAGCATTGAAAGATGGACAAGCAGAGGAGCCCCAGTTAGTCTCTGAGTGGGAGCAAAGCTGTCAGAGCTTTGTAGCACATGGAAGCTTCTGGAGTCTCCCTGCCCCAACCATTTGCTGCTGCTGCCGGCTCCTGTTACCTGCCTGTAATACTGCTGGGTTACAGGTAGGCAGACAGTCCTTCTCTGGGGTGTCTCTGTTGGAATGGGAGTGTGTACGAGCCATTAACTGGCAGGGGTAAGATAGGAGGTGGGCTGGGGGGCATCAGTGTATGAAAGAAGTGAGTATGGGACCTCTGGGAGGGAGAGTGGGCAGGTCCTCTCCCCCTTGAGATCTCATACTCACTTCCACACACTCATGCCCCAGAACAGAACAGTACTGGAACTGCGAGAATGAATTGGGATATCCACGCAGTGAAGCCCTGGGTCAGCACAATATAAACCATTGCTGCAGTCAGGCAGGGTTGCCAGACCAAGATTTATTTTCTTACTCCTGGTCTACAAACTTTTACTGATAGCCAAACTTTTTACTGTAGTTAGTTTTAAACCAAAAAAATTGAAAATATTATGGACCAGTCAAGTTATTGATGGGCAGAACCCTATTACTTCTGGTCAAACTCAGAACCTAGGAAGGAGAAAGAAGGACTGGGTTTAACAGAGACACTGTCACCCCTGTCATTTTCTGTAGGACAAAAAACAGTGAATAGAGGGTAATGCGAGTGTGAACACTGGCCTGGTGTGTAGGAGGGAGAAGGGAAGCACATGGAACTTTTGGCATGGAATAGACTGGGGGACAAGAAAGCAAAGCACATAAAGCCCTTCTCAGGGGGTAAAGGTGAGTATGGAAGGAAAGATTGGTAGACAGAAACTTCTTCATGTTGGGACCTAGGATTTGAGGGGTTGAATGACTATTAAAAAGCCTTTCCTCCTTTTTCACTGTTTTCCAGGATAGAAAAGTAAGAGGAAAGGGCAGTGATAATGCTGTTTATGCCTTTCTGGCTCAAGAGGCTTTATCTCATGGGCTAAATTAGCCTCCTTGTAGATAATTTTATCTTGCAGAGGAGTTATGCTATTACAAAACCAATGCTTTAAACCAGGCAGATTTAAAATGAATATCAGAAATAAAAAAAAATATCACCACTTAAACCTTAGAACAGTGTGAAAAAAAGATAGATTGTTCTGCTGGCTGATGTGTGGCCCATAGTCTAATTATCATGTTAAATAAAGGAAACACAGTCTGCTGTACCATATTTTGCATTCAAACAGATTAACCTCAAAAACATAATGACATTTGCATCCTAAATACATTTAAGAGGTAATCTCTTTGATTTAAATGTCCATGTCATGGCCTTTGAAACATGGAAAATTTGGGGGCAAAGGAATGGTGTATATTCTGTTTTGAGATCTGCTAGACCAGGCTTGTCCAACATGTGACCCGTGGGCCAACATGCGGCCCTCCAAGCTGTTTTCTGAGGCTCGAGGTGCTGTGACGGGAAACAAAAGTAAACACTGTACTTTCGTTTTGGGGGGGGTGATGGGATACCACTTTCTGTGAGGTCTTTGAATATGGCTCGCCAGCCCACTGGGTGATAAAAAGTTCATGATCTGGCCCCACATTCAAAAGGTTGGACGCCCCTGCACTAGACCATTGATAGCAGACGTCCCCAAGTGCTGATATGTCCTGAGGCCAACTCTGGATGGTCAAGACATGCTTCTAGGAAAATGCCATTGTAATGGATCTATAGATTTAGCACAAGAAGAATAGGAAAATGTATTTCTTCTAACCCAAAAAAGTACTTTATTTGAGTCTTAGTGCCCTTGGATGTAGTTTTGTTTGAAAACAGAAAGGTGATTTAAACTGGTGATGAAACCACATAATCAATGGGCTTGCTGTTTATATGCTGTATGATTTAAGAAAGTTGAATGAAGTTATTTTGACTATTGAAACATTCTTAAATTAAGGGAAATTCAGGATATATATGGGCATTCCCTTGCAGCTAGAATCAGGCTGGTCTTGTGTCTTTAACCTGAAAGCAAGTGGAAGTACCCATTGTAACAGGTCTATGAGCCTTAATACTCAAAAGAAAATTTTCAGTCAAGTACATATAATTTTTTTCTATTTATCTTTGTTCAGTGAGTTATCTTTTAATTTACTTAAATATCCAAGGCTTTTTGAAAGTATGACCATATTACATTTACAGACTCTCTTCCACTTTTTGTCTGGGTTTTAAGCATTTTTAAACAACTGGAGTAGATTGAAGATGCAGCATTATCTGAGACAGCTGTGCTGTCATTACCATGACCTTTTGTATGTTTTAATGTGACCTGTAATTGTTATTTTCAACTTCTCTGGTAGTAGATAATGGATATTCATTGCCTAGGACTATCTACATAAACGTAAGCTTGCCTACCTTTCAAATTTCCTTTATATTTCCTATTTTTTTGTATTAAATTTAATGTTCCTACAAGCACTTATGCAAGGTCTCTTAGTTTTTTTCCACATATAATGGGCTTTTTGTTCCAATTTCATTGTTAGTGCTTTACAGAAGGTCACAAAGGAACGTGGAATTGTCATCACCCGTTCAACATATCCATCTAGTGGAAGATGGGCTGGGCACTGGCTTGGTGATAATACTGCAGCTTGGGATCAACTTTATAAATCTATTATTGGTATGTGAAATCAGCCATCTTTCTAGTCAATATATGCTTTATATCAACTTTACTCTTTGACACTTAGGTCTTTTATTTGTATCCTCTGACATCCTTAAACCAATGATAATGGATGCCAGGGAGGGTGTAACAGAGGATGGATAGCTCTAGACATGCCCTATTCATATACTCTCCCTCAACAGCATCTACTACTGCCACTGACAGTGATGGGATAGTGGGCTAGATGGACCATTGGAGTGATCCAGTATGGTGTATCATATGTTTTTACCTGCTTTTATGAGGGTTAGAGTAGAAGAAATGTAACTTTAAGCAAAATAAGGATTTTAGCAGTCAAAATTCAGATATTAATCCTTTTCTTGACCCATACTCCATATTGCTGAAGTTGCTAAATAGATATTAGACTTCATAGAGGTACTTCCAACTCCCACCAAAGTCATCTCTGATTCTTCTCTACTCTCTGCTCACCAGTCTGCTTCACTGCTTTTGAGAAGACAGCTTGCAGCAATGCTTGCAGGGAGGGAAGAACTGTACTTTGTAGAAACTATATAAATGCCTTTAAAATGCCAAAGAAAATACCAATCAATAAAGTTGCATTATATTTTCTTGCAGGTATGATGGATTTTAGCCTCTTTGGAATATCCTATGTAAGTTAGTATTATTAATATATATTTTAAACATTTTTACCCATTTGTAATAATCTGCCAATTCAAATTGAATTTGTTTTACACTTTCAGACTGGAGCAGATATCTGTGGGTTCTTCAAGGATACAGAGTATGAAATGTGTGCCCGCTGGATGCAGCTGGGAGCCTTTTATCCATTTTCTAGAAATCACAATGGCAAAGGATCAAAGGTAGGTCATAAGTTGTTTTTTTTATTTGTTGTGCACCAATAATGTGCTTGGGGATGCAAAGATCATGAGTAGTCCTGCTGTGACTAAAGAAAAGAGTAGTAGAGTAGAAGGGCCACATTGGGTCCCATTGGGTTTAAGCTCTCTTACAACTGCTTATTTTAGAATAAGTGTTCTTGGGATGCCCTAGATGTAAGTGGGTGTTCCAGGATTGTATCCTGCTAACTTCAAGTTGTCAGTTGGATTTGAACCACTTTCTTTGAAAATGCATAAAGGTTTGAAAGTGTTAAGGGTGAAAACCTTGCACTACTGAAGTCAGCGGGAGCTTTGCCATTGGTTTCAGCAGAGCAAGGATTTTTTTCCAGAGTTGTGCAAGACCATTGACTCAAACCAGGAATTCGATCAAATGTAGCTTAATTTCCAATGTGCTAAGCAACAGTAATTCACATAGCATACACGTCTAGGCTACATGCAATCAGTGTTGGATACCAGATTTGGTGATGCATGTTTATTAGCACTTGCTGGCTGTTTTTCATCACAAAGTGATGTCTGGGAAGATGACAGCACATTCCTGATGTGGCCACTATTCTGCTTTGGGTTCCTATAGATCTATGTGAATATACATGAAGTTGTCAGATGCATAATTTGGCTGGAGTAGGATTTAGTTGTGGAAAACGAAATGTATTTGAATGAAAGCTTGTTTGAAATTCAGACTGCAAACTAGTTCTTACACAAAACATTTGATATTTCTTTCAAGAGAGCTTAGAGGTACTAGCAGCGGAAATCTCCTAGTTGGCTTAGTTTTGTGTCTTGTGCTTATGACCCAGCAAAAATAAATGTATTGGCATTTAATATAATATGCTGGTGTTTTATGTTAGATATACTGGGGTGCCTCTAGGAGGGAGTCAGCAAGACATAATGTTAATTACAAGCAAGGCTTGCTTCATCAGGGCTAGCAAGAAGCAGTGCAAAAGAAGATCTGTTGTACCAGCTAAAGCAACAGCATTTGGGAAAGATTTCATCCCCTGGGAATTATATATAGTATTTGTAATGCCACCATTCAGAGGGAAGTGTGGTATTATCTTTATCCTGTAGGTACAGCCCGATGGGAGGTGCAGAGGCGACCATTCTCCTGGCTCCCTAAAGAGATGGTATTCTAAGTTAAACCATATACCGGTGTATACCATGATATTCTGAAACTGAAATCCAGCTCATCCTTCCACCTTCCTCCTCCCATGTATACCTTTAAAGAAATCTTTTACACCTACAATGCTAAAATAAATGTTCTCTTTTTTTGACATAGACACTTAAGGTAGCAAGATTGACCTTAGTGTTCTTATCCCGTAATTGTTCACAGTTAGAGGGCAAATCAGAAAATGAAACACTGTAATATGATTCTTGAGGGAGTATGCAAAATGACAGTGTTTTGCTTATATTGCCTCTATCGAATACTGTCTTTCTTTAAAGAATAAAAGGAAACTTATTGTCTAGATGTAGGACAGTGCTAGCTGAGGAGTGTATTGTGGAGAGCTGTAAAAGAAGGTAACTGAGAAAATAAAAAAAAATAGAACCAGCACTTATGTTCCAGTTAGAGCTTCAAGTCTAGCAGAGTAGAGCTATTTATATGGCATATATCTAATGGATTAAAGTCTCCTTTTAAAAACAGTGTGCTTTATCTTGCAGCAGCACACCTTTCGATTGGATTTTTAAAGCCTTTAAAAATGCAGATGCAGGGTTATCATGTTGCTTCCAGTCTTACCCAATTTGCCAAGGTATTGTTCAATACATTTAATAAAGATTGAAAGTGCTCCCTGACATCACTCATTAGTGCTTCTTTTTCTTTTTGAAAGTCCTGAGTGCTGCCCTGAAGGAAAGAAGGATAATAAATTATGTACAACAAAATGTGTCACATATTCAGTGGAGTTTGCATTAAAATCTTTCTCCCTCTCCTAGTATTTTCCATAGGTTTTTCTGACCTTTCCCCTTTATGAGTTTCCCTGCTTAGAGCTCATAGTGACACCTACTGCTATTTACTGTCACTTTGTCCTTCGGAGAGAGAAAAACTCTGCAGTTTTGTGTGAAAAGGGTTTTCAGTGCAAAAGTTTATAGAGAATGTCTCATCTAGGAATAATTATCAGGGTTGGTGAGGTCACATATGTACTCTCTCAATATCATTATTGCTATATATATTCAATAACTGCTGCTACTGTTACACCTAATGGTGCTCCCACTGCATCTGCTACATCTACCATTGAAGACTTACAGGAACATTAACAGTTGCCTTGAGCCATTTATATTTTCTGTTCTTGAAAAGAGAAAATAGTTTGAATAACAACAACGTCTTTGTCCTTTCTAGAGGCAAGATCCTGTTGCCTTTGATGAAGCATTTCAAAATATTTCCAGAAATGTACTCAATACAAGATACACATTGTTACCCTATCTCTACACATTAATGTATGGAGCCCATGCCCATGGTAGCACTGTGGTACGTCCTATTCTCCATGAGTAAGTATTTGTGTTTTCCTCAGTTGGACATTATTTTAAACAAAAATTCATGAGTATCCCAAGATTGCCTTAATCGGTGTTTTTTTTAAGGAATAATTTATCAAGATGGTAGAGATTATTCTTTATAAATGTGCAAAAGAACAGATAAGAACTGTTTGATGCTAAATCCCACCTCCCATACCTATCAATATCACTGGCTCCAAGGAGTTGCCATCCTCTGTAAAACTGTATATTTGTGTCTGTCGGCTCATTTACACATCGCCATATGGCGACATTGGTACAGCACCATGCTTTAGTACTTCCTTTTGCTGCTACATCTCCATAGAGACGCACTATACCAGGGGAGTGCAGTGCTACAACAACATAGCTGATGATCATGTATAGACTCACGTGATTACTATATCACCATAGCATACCATACAGTGACATAGTACATTGCTGTGTCACCATACGGCAATGTGTAGACGTGCTGTATATGTATGCATGTAAAAAAAAGTTTTCTATTTCCATCTTTGCTAAGTCAGTGATTTTCTTGATTTTGATGGGGGTTGTTCTCCCTTTTTAGTCCCTGGATGTGTATACCTCCATCAGAGAGGTGGAGCACAAGCGAAAATTCTACCAGAGCTTTGTAAACCTGACACAAATTATGTCTGTCCATATAGTGTGTTTGAGACAAAGATATATTTTATTCTTTATTTTCTGATTGTTCAGCAATGACATGTCAAGGTTTCACAAATTTCTAGTAATTTGGATGCCTTGGTTTTGCTTACACTGACACACTGAGAAACACTTTAAAAGAGCTTGATTTTAAAAGGGTGTACTTTCTGAAAATCAGGCCCCTTTAAGGTTTCAAACATTAGAATTTAAGTTGGAAATATACAAGCAACAAATTACACTAAATTAAAAGGGATCGAGGGTAACCTTCAGTGACGACATCTATACATGTGGTTTCTTGAGGAGTAGAATCATTAGATACAGAGTACAAATGAAATGGTAATAGGTCCCAATAAACCAATTAACACTGTCAGGGACAGTAGTATCTTATGGCAGAGTAATTAACTGCAATTAAATGCACTTGTAGATGCTAACTGTGGGCCTAAATTGTGCCCAGACAGCACTTAGTCACATGACTCTGCACTTTCATCCCCAGCCAGCCCCTCTGCTGTCCAACACCACTTCACAGTGATCAGGACAGATCAGGGTAGAAGTGGCCTTGGCATAAACTGCTTTGCTTTGGGCCATAGGTGATGCACTGGGGAGGGAATGTGCCCACCTGACAAGGCCGCCACTAATGGCAGTGCCTGCGGGAACTCACCAGCTCCATTCCTGCTGCCACCACTGACGTCAGTCCTTGTGGGAGTTCAGCAGCTCCACTCCTGCTGCTCATGTCAACAGTAGTGCCTGCAGGAGCTCACTAGCTCCAGGCTCACCGTTGATGGTGGTGCCTGCAGGAGCTCACCAGCTCCAGTCCTGCTGCCAATGCTGGCAGCAGCTCTGTGAGTGCCCCAGACTACCCATGGTGACTACCCTTTCCCTTTCCCTCCCCTCAGACTACCCATGCCCTGGGTTCACATGTAGATGCTGTGACAAGGAGTAGTTTACTGCAGCTCAAACTGCCCCAGAGTGTATTGGTTCAAATGAATTGCATGTGTATATGCACCCAAACCAACTATATTTGCCCTACAGTAAATAGAAGCTAAATTCCAGTTTTATCCAAGGGGTAAGTTCAGGCATACAGTTAGTTACCACTGGATAAGTCCACACCCCCATTTAGCTTTCAGTGATTTGTTCAAATGTCCATACTCTCTTTGTTGACACTGTTGAACTGATTGAAATTGTCAGATCGGTAGGTTGAAAGTTTTCATTTGCTAACTAAGGTCCTGGAAGCAGTGTAGGCCAGTGTCCATGTAGGGATTTAGAATAGCTTAGACTGGTCATTACCATACTTGAAAATATTAACAAGAATCATTAAAAATGATAATTAAATACCAATTCAGTACTGGAAAGAGTACTGGCCTAGAAGGGGGTCCACCGTATTTTCCTTTCCTCTTCTTAACTTGTTTCATTTTTTTCCAGTAAAGGAAAACACAGTAGGAGAATTAAAAACAAAACAGAAAGAGAAGCAAAGGCAAAAACAGTGAAATGTAATATTAAGGTTTCATTTCTAAATGGTTTACAGAGGGTTGATAAATGATTTAATAGATGTTAAGAGTAATTTTATAGGTCATCAGCAGGGATCTTGGTTTTATCTGATTAAAAAAAAATCCCCATTTTTCAGATAGAAAAAAGTAATCCTCATTTTTTCTGTGATTCAAGTGAAACACCACACACGCGCGCGCACACACATTTTTGTTTCTGTGATTAAAATGAAACTATATATATATATATGTGGTGTTTCATTTTAATGACAGAAAAATATAATATAATTAATATCTTTTTGTGGTATCCAACTGATTTCTAGTTACTTATAACTATGAGATGAAAAAAAAAATCCCTGTTTTTTAATAGAAAAAAGTAACCCCAAATCCACATTTTTCTGTGATTAAAATGAAATATATATAGGTGGTATTTCATTTTAATCACAGAAAAATGTGGATTTAGGGTTACTTTTTTCTATTAAAAAATGAAGATTTTTTTGTATCTCATAGTTATAAATAACTACAAACTAGTTGGATAGCACAAAAAGATATTAATCATTTAGCAATGGAAACTAAATATTAGGGGCCAGGGCAGACTATTAAGCACCTAAGTGTGATCCTATTCTTCCCTGTTAAGGTCCCTGAATAACTATTTTTTGTTACATGCTGCTATCTTAGCCTTAAAGCTAAGTTCTGAAAAACAGTGAGGAGGGACCCACTCATTAAGTTTTTCAGGGACTCAAGCGGGATGGAATAGAATGACGTTTAGGTACCTAAATAAAATAAAGTGCCTAACAGATGGAGTAGAGATGGCCCTATGCATATATGAAAGGCAACAGATGAACTCCAGACTTGCAGACTGATGCAGAGTCAATCCTGATGGTACCATTTCAGTAGTGATCCCCTGCTCTAAAATACATGATCTAGATCAATGTTTGTGAGTCAAAGTGCCACAGCACCTTCAGTTGCTGCAAGATCCTTTGAAGTGTACCACAAGGTATGAGAAGATAAGGAGTTGGGAGGACATTAGCACAGGCTCCAGCTGCTCCCTGCCTGGCAACTCCCTTCCCTCCACAGTCCCTCTGCAAGTAGATAAGCAGATGCTTGTCCCAGGTCATGTCTATAAGAGACACTTTACTGCACAGTAGACCAGTCTGCTGCATAGTAAAACATCACAGTCTACACAGGAAGGGCATTTACTGTGTGGTAAAGTAAACTACTGCACAGTTAGCTAGTCCTTGTATTTACTAATTACATAGTAGTTACTGCACAGTACTGCACTTGTAGACACTGACCAGGAAAAACATTTGCTTCTGGTCAGCCTAGGCTGCAGGGGGCCATGGGATAGGGAACCCATGGTCCCCACTCCTGGTACTGCTCACATCCCTGATCCCCACAGGAGCTGGGAGCTGATTAGCACCAGGACTGGGGATCGCTCTGCTCCCTGTACTGGCTCTCAGTTCCCAGCGTGGAGCTGGGAGCTCTGGAGAGTGAGCAGGGGCTGGGAACTCAGCTCCCACTTACTCTCCAGAGCAGCTCTGTGTGGCATGAAGCTGGAAACTCCAGCTGCCACTCGCTCTCTGAGCTTCCCACCTCTGCACTGCACAGAGCTGCTCCTGGGGAGGGAGTGGGGCGGGGGGCTAGGAACCCAACCAGGGCAGCTGTTGGTG
Organism: Crocodylus porosus; assembly: GCF_001723895.1. Classification (NCBI taxonomy): domain Eukaryota; kingdom Metazoa; phylum Chordata; order Crocodylia; family Crocodylidae; genus Crocodylus; species Crocodylus porosus. Next base: position 10,460,800 of record NW_017728910.1, on the reverse strand, counting down.
AGCACCCTGCTGAGCCTGGGTTGGGGGGTGTGGTAAAGGACTGGCAGGCAGCTGGTCCACACCTGGGACAGCTCCCAGCAAAATTATGCCAGGCAGGAAAGCCCCACCTGGTAGGGAGCTCACTGGCAGCTATGTGTCCTGATGCTCATGGGGCCAAAAGAGTTCTTCTGGCTGCAGTGGCAGCTGTCTTCTAGCCCCATGCACATCAGGTCGAAAGACCCAGTGTACATGGGGTCGAAAGACAGCTGTCACTGCAGCCAGCAGAGCTCTTCTGGCCCTGTGCACATCAGAACCAGCCTGGAGCGCCACCTGGTTGCTGCAGGAGGGGCAGAGCAGGACTTGCTCCCAACAGGGTGCATATGTAGATGTGCTCCCAGGGCAGGCTTATTGAAAAGTATTTTACTGTACGGTAAACCAAACGTGGATGAATAGTACATGTAGACGCATCCCAGGGTGGATCTTTCTCTCTTGCTCTTCCTCATAGGAGGGGGTATGCCCTGTTATAAATAAATCAGTTTTTGAAATAGGATGCTACTCAAAAAAAATTATGGAAGGATAGCTAGGGGTCAAAGGCTGAAAACCATTGATCCAAACCAAATGTTAAATATATTTTTTTCTGATTCAGAATTTTAGTCATAGATTTATGGAAAAAAGCCTGATCTTTTCTGGAGTTTCAGCTATGAGAAAATCTGTGATCATCTTGTAGCTTTAGACTTAATTGAAAATAACATATTTAATACATGGATGGGGTTTTTTTCCCCATCATTCCAAATTGATTAGCAGAGGCATCCATTTTCCCTTCACAGAATTAATTTCTATAAAAACAAAATGATTATAGTTTTATTGAATGAGCAGATTGAGGAAATTTGTTCTCCACTAGAAACCTTCCAGTACCAGCTTTATGAAAACATATTAAAGGAAGTATTTCCTGGTTGTGTCATAAATTTAAGACTAAAGGCCAGTTTGCTTCAGTAGTTCCATATTATTTGTTTTTAACATTGCATTAATGGCAAGAAAAATACATGTTTGCACTGAATCCTTTGGAGATGATAAACCAGACTGAATAAAATAAGAACTGACTTTAAACTTATTCCCAAATCATACTGCATCCAGACTGCTTACAGGTTTAAAAATAGTTGGCTTAGTTTGAGAACATATTATTCCCATTGCTGAACATTAACTTGCTCCAGTTGACTTCAGAGGAACTAAATATGTGAGGCACTGTGTAAAAAAGTGATTAAGGGGTTCTCACTGTGGCTGTTAATTAATTTTACTATTGCTGTTCCCGGGAACCTAACAGTGAACCTTTCAAGAAACAAGTCTTTCCAGTTTCGTGACTAAACTGAGTGAAAAGCAAACAAAAGTAAAATCATCATCATCATAATAATACCTTGTATTTCCATCCTGACTTTTTATATGACGATCTGTATAAATTCCCAGTGGCCATGTCTGCACAAGATGCTGACTGTGAAATCATTATGGCGCAGCCCTTTACTTCTTGTTTATAGCAGTACTAAATGACTGCGCAGTAACCAGAGTCACTGCACAGTAGCATTGCCAAATGCCTTTTTCGTGATGCTGGCTGTGCAGTAGCTTGTCACTACTGCACTGTAGCGCTGCATCATGCTTTCTGCCAGTAGTCACGGGCTACAGCACAGTCAGTGTCTTGTGTAGATGTGGCCAGTGTATATTAAATGTAAGTGGAAAAGTAAATTCCCCAATTCAAAACCACAATTTGAATTTTACAAATTCCACAATTTTGTCAAATTGATCCAACGTCAATTTTTTGAAAGATGTATTAACACTCTGAATAATTTTGTAGTAATATAATCACCATTAGCAGTAATATAAGTAAAGTTGGGGGTGAGTTTTAGAGCTTTAGATATGTCAGATGAACTTAGAAGAAGACATTTTTGAACAGTTTGTTACCATGTGCATAATAATGATTTCACTGATTTTAGGTTTGTGGAAGACAAAACGACGTGGGATGTGTACAAGCAGTTTCTCTGGGGACCTGCACTACTCATTAGCCCTGTATTGGATCCAGTAAGCATTTATATCTAATTGTATATGAGTGGACTTTTAAAAGTGTTTTTTCTTATCTTCACTTCACTTTTTTCCTTTACTTTATATAACATATATGTGTTTAAATTCCAGAATGCTACATCGGTACAGGCTTATATTCCCAATGCCCGCTGGTATGATTATTATACGGTAAGTGATTTTTTTTAAACCTTCAACTCATGGTAGAGGTGATCTCTTTTCTTCAACCAACTAGATATTTGCAAAAAAAATATTTTTTTTTTTAAATTTGCATGCTTTCGGGCACACTCGCCCTTCTTCAGGCATAAGAGAATGACCTTCTTCCTAATGGTAAGAACTGTTAGAATAGAATAGAATACTCTGCTTGCCTCAGTAATAGACTCTTCTCAGTTGAAGCTAAAAATAAGAGCGAGAATCCTTGAGATAGTGAGGAAAAGGAAGGTTTATACTGCTGGCAAAGGATGTGCAGGATAGGACTAGGATATTATTGGTAGGAATACAGTAAATTGTGGCATGGAGGGTGGATAGCAGCTAGGGAAGTGATTAATAGAACAAGTGCAGTCAGAAGAGGGATAAAGATTGATATGGTTGATGAGATAGGATAGCATACTTGGATGATTTTAAAACAGTCTTTAGTAAGGAAATGACATCAGTTTGGAAATCAATTGATACATTTTGGATTTTAGAACTCATTCTGTGAGGTGCTTATCACCAGCAATAAGAATTAAGAGCAGTTAACATTTTCAGGTGACGTCTGAAGAAGTCAAAATACAGTTTCAACTCATGAAGTTTCATTACAGAAGTATTAAGATGACAGGATCAAAGGAAAGTGGAGCTACAGGATACTTCATGAGGTCATCTAGTTTAGTGCCCTGCTCGAGACAGAATCCTCTCTGACCATACATAACAGAATGTGCCCCCTATGGGGCAGGGGGGAGGAGGGACTGCACTATGTCCATTTTCTTTCTCCCGCTTCCCCAGTCTGGCCTGGTTCTCTTGCTTACCATGTCTTGATGTTAAAATTAATATATTTGGGAAGCTGCCCTCAGAGAACCAAAGTTCAGCTTTAGCACCTTGCCTCCATCCTGCTCAACAGCAGGCTGCTGGTCTGCACAATCTGCACTCCCTAGCCTGAGCAGGACTTGGTCTCTCTCTTGGCTGCCCCCCTGGCCCTGTCTCTCTCTAAGCTTTAGCCCTTTACAGCCCACTAGCTCCCTAGACTTTATAGCTTGCTCCTGTGTCCTTAATATGGCACAGGATTAAGTGCAGCCAGTACTTTAAGAACTGGCTTAAGTTACAGCCAGTTCTCCTGGAATCCTTTTCTCCTCCAAATTGCTTCCCAGAGGATCCTTCCCACCAGTTTTCTGAGTTTGTTAAAGTCTACTTTTCTGAAGTCCCATGTCTTTATTCTGCTGTTCTTCTTTCCTCCTTGCAGGATCTTGAACTCTATTATCGTGTAGACACTCTCACACAAAGTACCTTCCACATGCACATTTTTAATGAGTTTCTTCCTGTTTGTGAGTAGAAGGTTGAGAAGACTTTTGTCCTTAATTGTGCTCTCCATCACCTGTACCAAAAAGTTATACCCAACACAGTCCAGGACTTTGTTGGATTGCCTGTACACTGCTGTTTTTCCTTCCCAGTAGACGTTACAGTAATTAAAGACCTCCATGAGAAGCAGGTCCTACCGTTTGCAATTTGGAAACTTCCATCAGTTGTTTAAAGAAGGTCTTGTCCACTGCCACCTCTTGATTTAATGGCTCATAACAGATGCCTATCATGACAGCCTCATTTCTATTTTTCCCTCTGGCTTTACCCACTTACATCATAATTGTTTAGTTATACCAGGACCTCCAATTCTTCCCATGCTTCTCATGTTAGTATATAAACATTTCAGGTTTCTAAATAATGGTCCTTTTCTCTCCCTAAGAACATGGCTAAGGCTTCCACTATTGCCTCTCATTATTAAGCTTTTTATCAAGGTTCCTTGTCTCTACTTACCTTTGTGCTTTTTGTCTCCATCTACTGGTAAACATATTGTAAAGTTAAAAGAGGAGTTCATGTTTATGGAGGTAGGAAGGGTCTGACCAAGATGCTTCTCTGTAAATTATGCGTTCAGGTATGCAAATCTGAGTTCATGATACCATGATTAATGTGAATAATTCCACATAAAAACATTTTTATAACAATATTATGTTAACTTTGACACAACTGTAATAATGATGAGTGAAATAGGTAAGATATTTGAAAGTCACAAATAGATACATTCTCAAAGACCTTTACTTCCATAAACATTTTTTAGTGCTTCTCATGACTTTGATGTCTATCTGATATCTATCACAGGACAGGAGAAGTAGAGAGACATAACTTGGAGCAATTTAACTGTATCTGCCTTCACAGGAAGAAAATAGGAGAAAGCAAAAGATACTTAATTTATCATTATTTGTCATTCAGTTAGGCATTCAGTTGCCTAACTTTAGGCCATTTCCTATCCACTAGTTTCAAACTATTGTTTTATTAATGCAGAATTTTGTTTTCTTAGTGTGTCTTAAAACTATTGCAGAGGTACCATTGTGTCAAAAAGTCTTGTAAATGACGATTCCAATAATGTATATCAACCAACATTTCTATGATCCAATTCTTTCATCTTGCATAACTGCTATTAAGAAGTAACTGAACTGAAGTCATTTTTTAACAGGAGAAGGATATTGGCTTGAGGGGACAATTCAGTCATTTTTCAGCTCCTCTTGAACATATCAACCTTCACATCCGAGGCGGTTACATTATTCCCTGGCAATACCCTGCTCTTAATACTGCTTCCAGGTACTGTAAGATGAACTGGAAAACTGAAATTTGTGTGTGGGGGATGTGTTATGTGTGAATGTAGATGCTGAAAGATGCTTAGTATCCAGAGTATTAAAAGTTTTCCCAACTGAGATGGCCTAGAGAACAGATGATAAGACAGGTACAGAAAAATTTCAGTTTATCACATGGTGGAAAAATACAAGAGGGAATCAGTTTAAGAATGTTTTATTATAACTTAAAAAGTTATGTTTAAGTTATGATTACATGGTGAGTCACCTGTTAGAACCCCTTCTGTCTCTCGGAGTGCACATTAGGTGATAGGCCTGGCTTTCAGCACCTCATTTTAGAAGGACATATGGTTCTATCAGGTTTACGCTGGATTTCTGGGCTGCAGCCTCTGGTTTTTTGCCATACATTTTAACACAACAAATCCGATTAATTTTGATACCTGAAATTTCTTTGCTTTGCACATCTGACACAATAATACTGTAGTTACACAGGAACAATCTTTCAGAACGTACAAGGTATGTCTGTATAGCTGGGTTGAATGTGCATTGTCTTGGTTAGGAGACTGGTACCTACTTGATAAACATGAATGTTCCACAGCAAAGTAATCCCCATGTTACTGTGTCTTCAGTGCTAAATGTTTCATAGGCATAAGACAGTACAACAGTGCAAATATAGCCAAGGAGATGCACCATTTTGGAAAACAGGCACATATACATCTTGTCTTAACCTATGTATAAATTTAACCTATTCATCACGCATTTTGTTATACCTTAGTTCAGGCACCCCTTTTCAGTAGCAGAGTTAGTGTTCAGCCATACAGATGCTCTGTCTCTCTGTGTCCCCTGCAGCTGATGGCTTCCAACCCTTCCTGAAAATACTAGTATATTTAAGGTTTGGTTTTTAAGTTTAGCCTGGGAAGACTAAGGTCCCACAGCCTTCATGGATGCCAGGCTAGGGTTATTTCTCACTAAGTATTTTGTGAACTGTTTCATGAAGGACCCTTGGTACTAACTATGACAGTCCCTTATCTTTCTCCTTGCTTCCTCCCTACTCCCCCATATCCAAACTGTGGCTACGAAGAAATGGAGAAAAACATAATGTGTTTGTTGGATCTAATTTTATTTTAGTCGAAGAAACCCAATGGGACTTACTGTCGCTTTGGATGATGGTGGACTTGCTCAAGGTCAGCTGTATTGGGATGATGGGAACAGCATTGGTGAGCATAATTTTCTTTTGTCTCATAATAAACCTTAAAATCTTTTCAAGTTATATTACATTATAAAATATTATGTATAAATATTGTTTTTCCCTTGTTACCTTATATTGCTGATTTGAACAGTTGAGTTTTGCATGTTTTTTAATTATACTTTTCTTTCAAATTTGGTGTGTAAATAATTGTCCATCTAGATTGACTTCTGTATATGCATATGCACCCCAATCATGATGATATTTTTGCATGTGCATAGTTCTCTTGTATACAATGTAACTGCATGTGCAAATGAGAGCTTTGTAGGAATTTACCCACAAAAATATTCTGAGACTCAGAATTCTACAACTTAGAGTGCATGTTTAGATTCTCAAATTTGCAAAGACCCACTGAAGGTAGGGGGGTCTATGTACTAGGCTCCTCCCACATTCTGTTGCAAATTTCAAGATCAGGGTTTACAAGGTGGAAACTGAAAAACGGTCTTACTTACCTGTTCTTACTGGAGTTCTTTTAGCTGAATTCTCTAATTACACTGTACTTACTGGTGCAGACAAAAATGACAATGTTCACCTGATCTGGCCATGGAAAGCACAGTTTACAGCTGTGACCAAACACAAGTGCAAGGCTGCAGACCACTTCAAAAATGGCTGATTGTGTGAAAACCTAAACCCTCATTGTATGAGGGGTCAGATGAAGATATTTCAAAATAGAGCATCTTCTGAAATTTGTCTACACTGCCTGCCACCTTGTCAGAATGGGAGGAGGGAAAGGGAGCAGAGGAAGTTCATTCTGGGGGGGTTTCAGCCCCCACTGGAAGATGGGGTGGGTGTATTGGGCTCCTCTGATGTGGGGAGGGCTCCAATTCACCCACTCCATCCTCCAGCCCAGGATAGGGAACCCCTAGAATGAGTTCCCTCTGCTCCCTTTCCCCCCTCCCATTCTGAAACAGGGACATGCTGGGAAAGAGGAGGGGCTGTTGTGAGGGGAAACCAGCTGGCAGCCAGCAACTAGATTCCCACACCCCCTGGAACCAGCAGTAAACTTCTGTTTGGTCTCAGGGATCAGAACAATTCCTGCAATGTGTTTTCACTTACAGGGTGGAGTTGTACTTCAGTCTGCACCCATAGTGCCCATGTGGCAGAAATCAGAGTATTTTTTGCCTTTGGTGTCACCTGCACCCAGTTGATCTTGAAGCCCATTTACACAAATAGCATAAAATGGACAACTGACCTCTCTTTCTTCTCAGTGAAATTAATGGTAATATGGGAAGGAGAAGAGTATAGGATACACAGACAATGCATCTTGAAGAATGCCAATTACCAGTAACTTCCCTTTCTTCTTTGAGTGCTTATCTGTACGTGCCATCAGTTCAAATGGATGATTCCCAGGGTGGGTGGGCCCAGAAGAACTAGAGACAGTATAGAGAATAGTAGTAGGGATGATTAGTGGCATGGAGGAGCTCCCATTTGAGGAGAGACTAATTAGGGTAGGCCTATTCAATTTTGAAAAAGAGAAGCTTGAGGGGGGGTACATGATAAGTGTTTACAAAATACTGAATGGTGAAGAAAAGGTAAATAGGGATTTATTATTTACTTCTTCTCACAATAGGGGTCATAAAATGAAACTAGGAAGCAGTAACTGTAAAACTGCCTAAAGGAAGTTCTTTTTCACATAGCATGTAACTAAAGTATAGAACTCATTGCCTCAAGATATTACAGAAGCTGGTAGTCTAGCCAGATTCAAACAGGGATCAGGCACATTCTTGGAGAAAAGAAGCATTACTAGATATTGAACCTGGGAGTTAAAGGTATGCTCTCTGAATCAGAACTTTCTAGGCATTAAATGCTGGAGGCTACAAGTAGAAAAGGACCAGGGGAAAAACTTTGGTTATACTTTGTTCATGCTTCCTTTCAGCATCTGCTCTCTACCACTGTGTGATACAGGATACTGGACAAGGTGGACTTATGGTCTGACCCAGTAAATGGCAAATCTTACGTTCTTCTAGTCTTATATTAAAGATTAAGAGAGTAGCCTTAACCATAGTTTCATAGTAGGGTCAAAAGGGACCTGAGCAGATTTCATATACATTAGGGCTGGAAGGGACCTCGGAAGATCATTGAGTCCAGCCTCCCGCCCAAAGGGCAGGAAGTCAGCTGGGGTCATAGGATCCCAGCAAGATAAGCATCTGATTTGCTTTTGAAGGTGTTCAATGTAAGTGCTTGAACCACCTCCGCTGGCAGGCTGTTCCAGACCATGGGGGCTTGGACAGTAAAGAAATTCTTCCTAATGTCCAGCCTGAAATCGTCTTGCAATAATTTATGACCATTCAACCTCATCATCCCTTGGGGCACTCTGGTGAACAAACATTTCCCCAGATACTGGCGGTCACCCCTGATAAACTTATAGGTGGCCATCAGATCACATCTGAGACTGTGCTTTTCCAGGCTAAAGAGTCCCATGTCTCTCAGCCTGTCATTGTAAGGTCTGTTTTCCTGACCTCTGATCACACATGTGGCTCTTCTCTGCACTCTCTCAAGCTTCTCCACATCCTTTTTGAATTGTGGAGCCCAAAACTGGACGCAGTACTC
>NW_017728910.1:10424271-10451828 GCF_001723895.1 Crocodylus porosus | reverse complement strand
GTCCACATCATTAATGAAGATGTTGAACAATATGGGTCCAAGGACAGAGCCTTGGGGGACCCCACTGGTCACAGGACACCATGATGAGTGACTGCCATCAATTACTAGCCTCTGGGTCTGACCACAGAGCCAATTTCCCAGCCAGTGGATCATGGTGAACCCAAGGCCAGAATTGGCCAGTTTTGCCAAAAGGTAATCATGGGATACCAAATTGAAGGCTTTTTTGAAGTCAAGATATATGACATCAATCTCTTCTCCCTTGTCTAAGTGATAAGTCACCTGGTCGTAGAAGGAAATGAGATTGATGTCAAGCAAGACCTACCCACAACAAACCCAGGCTGGCTATCCCTTAGGATGTTGGTGTCGGCCAGTCCATTAAGGATGGCCTCCTTAATAAACTTTTCTAAGATCTTCCCCGGGATAGAAGTCAGGCTGATAGGCCTATAGTTAGCCGAATCCACTTTCCTCTGTTTCTTGAAGATAGGCACCACATTGGCCTTCTTCCAGTCTCTGGGCACTACACCAGAGCTCCAGGAGTTCTCAAAGATCCATGCCAGGGGCTGGGCTATGATGCTCGCCAGCTGTTTGAGTACCCTGGGGTGTAGATTGTCAGGACCAGCAGACTTGAAGGTATCCAGCTTCTCAAGATGTTCCTTCACAAGGTCAGCATTTATGGAGGGCAGGGGATCTCCCTCACCTGGACCTCCCTGTCCCATAGCGGGCATGGGCGTCCCATGAGACTGATGAAAGACTGAGGCAAAGTACCCATTTAATAGGTTGTCTTTTTCCTGGGCGTCAGTTGCCCCATCTGGTTCAGCAGGGGTCCAATGTTGCCCTTGCTTGTCCTCCAGCTCCCCACATATCTGACAAAGCACTTTTTATTGTCCTTGGTGCTCAGAGCTAGTTGGAGTTCATTTGCAGCCTTGGCTTTCCTGGTTTGCTCCCTGCAGGACAAGACAAGTACAGAATAATCCTGCTCGGAGGTGAATCCCGTCCTTCATCCTTTGTAGGCCTTTCTTTTTAGCTTTAGGAGGTCTGCTAGGTCCCTGGAGAGCCAGGGGGGCTGCTGTGCCCACTTGCTGCCTTTCCTCTGAGATGGAATAGACTTAGCTTGTGCATTGAGGATTGCTCCCTTGAGGAGCAACCACTCTTATTGAACTCCCCTCTCCCTGGGATCATGGTCCGTTAGGGCCTCACTGACAAGCCTCCTGAGCTTGTCAAAGTCGGCTTTTCTGAAGTCAAGAACTTCCATGTGGCTGACTGACTTGCCAGCTTTACAGCGGATGGTGAAGGTGATCAGTTTGTGGTCGCTGTCACCCAACTTCCCATCGATCTCTAGGTTGCCAATTAGGTCATCCCCCGTAGCCAGTGCCAGGTCGAGCAGTGGTTTGCCTCTTGTTGGCCCATAGACTTCTTGAGTCAGGTAGAGGCCATCCACTCATGAGAGGAAGCTTTGGAACCGCTCGGATTTTTCTGAGTGATTCTCCCACGAGATGTCTGCGTAATTGAAGTCACCCATGAAAACCATGGTCCTGGAGCATGCAGCCTCAGTCAGTTCCCGGGCAAACTCCTGGTCAAGCTTAGGACTTTGGGTGGGAGTTCTGTAGTAGATTCCAAGTATTGCATCCCCTGTGCCATGTTCCACATGTATTTTAACCCAGAGGGTGTCCAGTCATCCACCCCGTTCACCAACATCAGTTTGCACGGACATGTAGCTTTCCTTAACATAGAGAGCTACACCTCCGCCCCTTTTAACTACACAATCCCTCCTGTACAGGGTATAGGCATCTATACCTGAGGTCCAGTCATGGGTGAAGTTCCACGAGGTCTCTGTTATCCCTATAACATTATAATTATTTGCATTGAGTAGGAGGACAAGCTCCTCCTGCTTATTCCTCAAGTTCCTGGCATTTGTGTACAGGCAGGCAAGTGTGCCCTTTGGGGCTCTTGCCTTGCCCACAGATTGTCAGCAGGTTCAGATGCTCTCCACCCCAGGGTGTTGAGGGAGCTAGCTGAGGTTATTGCAGGGCCCTTGGCACGGCTTTACGAGCGCTCGTGGTGCTTGGGCCAGGTGCCAGATGACTGAAAGATAGCTAACGTGGTCCCCATCTTCAAAAAAGCCAAGAGAGAGGACCCGGGCAACTATAGGTCCTCCCCCGTAGCAAGTCTTACCTCTATCCTTGGGAAACTGAGAAGATCCTCAAGGAGCATATATGTGATGGGCCGGCTTCAGGGATGATGCTCAAGGGCAACCAGAACAGTTTCATTAGGGGCAAGTCATGTCAGACCAACCTGATTGCCTTTTATGATCAGGTCACAAAGGCAATGGATGCAGGTGTTGCCATGGACGTAGTCTTTCTAGACTTCAGCAGGGCCTTTGACACTGTCTCCCACCCCATCCTCATTAAAAAAACTAGGCGACTGTGGCATTGATGCCTACACAGTCAGATGGATTGCAAATTGGCTCAAGGGTTGTACTCAGAGGGTGGTGGTGGATGGGTCATATTTGACCTGGGGGGAAGTGGCCAGCGGAGTCCCCCCAGGGCTCGGTCCTGGGGCCTGCACTGTTTAAATTCTTCATCAGCGATTTGGGCGATGGCGTGAAATGCAACCTGTTTAAATTCGCTGATGCTACCAAAATTTGGGGTGAGGTGAGCACACTAGTAGGGAGGGAAAGACTGGATAGGTTACAGGAGTGGGATGACATAAACAGGATGCGTTTCAATACTGACAAGTGCAGGGTGCTGCACTTAGGCAGTAGAAACCAGCAGCACACTTATACAATGGCAAACTCCCTTCATGAGAGCACGGAGGCAGAAAGGGGGCTTGGAGTCATTATTGACTCCAAGATGAACATGGGCTGACAATACGAGGTGATGGTTGGCAGGGCTAACCGGACCTTGTCGTGCATCCACAGATGCATCTCAAGTAGAGCCAGGGAGGTGATCCTCCCTCTCTATGCGACACTGGTCAGGCCACAGCCGGAGTACTGCGCCCAGTTCTGTGCACCCCACTTCAGGAGGGATGTGGACAACATTGAAAGGGTCCAGGGGAGGGCCACCCGCATGATCCGGGGACTACAGGGCAGACCCTACACTGAAAGACTGCAGGACCTAAACCTGTTCAGCCTTCACAAGAGAAGGCTGAGGGGGGACCTGGTGACTGTCTATAAACTCACTAGGGGGGACCAGAAGGGTTTAGGGGAGACACTGTTTCCCCTAGCACCCCCTGGCATGACAAGGAACAATGGACACAAATTATTGGAGAGTAGATTTATGTTAGACATCCGCAAGAACTACTTCAGAGTTAGGGCGGCTAGGGGTTGGAACCAACTTCCTAGGGAAGCGGTGCTGGCTCCTACCCTGGGGCTCTTTAACAAGAGGCTTGATGACTACCTGGCTGGACTCATTTGAGTACAGTCTTTTCTCCCGCCCAGTTGGGAGGTTGGACTTGAAGATCTATAAGGTCCCTTCTGACCCTACTTCTATGATTCTATGATTGTACCAGGGCTGGGGCAAGGGTGGGTTCCCTTAAGTGACTTGGCCCGCTGCCTTTGCAAGGGTTGCTCAGCAGGCCAGCAGTGGCAGTAGTCCCCCCGTCCCCCAACAGGCTTAGTTTAAAGTCCGGTGGAGCAGGTCAGCAAGTCTGGCTGAGAAGAGCCTCCTCCCCAGGGGAGAGAGGTAGAGGCCATCTCTTCCCAGCAGCTCACTGCCTCTCTCGCCAAAGAGCAGGCTGTGGTCATGAAAGCCAAAGCCTTCCCGATGACACCAATGCCGCAGTCTTTGGTTGACCACACGGATCCTCCTCTCCCTCCTCAGCCCATAGCCCAAGATGGGAGGATCGACAAGAACACCACCTGTGCCCCCAGACCCTTTAACCCTGCTCCCAAATCCCTTCATGACCCAGCTGGGAGCACTCTGAGCATGTCATTAGTGCCCACATGAATAAGGAGAATAGGATAGTGGTCTGTGGGCTGGAGGAGCTTAGGGATCTTCCCTGCGATGTCACGGATGCGGGCCCCCGGGAAGCAGCAGACTTCCCGGACTAAGGGGTTGGGCGGCAGATTGCCCTCTCAGTCCCCCGCAGGGTGTAGTCTCCCACAACAAACACCTTACATTTTGTCTTGGGGAGAGTGGGAACGGTAGCTGCACTTGAGCCTGTGTTGCCTGTGGAGCAGGAAACTCAGCAGGCTTTGCTGGAGCAGCAAGAGGTGTGTACCTGTTGCTAAGTTCTGGCGGGGCAGGGGCCTTGATGCAGCGGGCCTTAGGGCTCTTGACCACCTTGGTCCATATCCCTGACTGGACATGGGAGTGGGAGGTCCCGAAGTCCTCCTTTGTCCTGGAGGGAGACGGTGGTCTACCCTCCAGCTCCCAGGGGAGAAAGGCCTAGCAGTAGGATTCAATCTCCTGCTCACAGTCCCTGATAGCATGCAGTCTCTGGACTGTGGCCTGGATCTCCTCCAGTTGGCATGCCAGAGACCCCAAAAGGGAGCAGATCCCACATGGGAAGGTGGCCATGCTCCTGGGCCCCAGAGCCTGAAAAAGGGACAGGCAGCCTGCACAGCCAAGAGCCAGAGGCTCCATCTGCGTGGAGCCCGGAAGCATGGGCTCTGTCTGGGTGGTCGTCTCTGAGGTGCCCGAGGGGAGGCCGCAGAGCCTGAGGGGACCCTCGGAGTGCGGCGCTTGCCCATCCGTGTCATGTCCCTGGTAGGCTGGCTATGACTGGGACTGTCTACCCTGGGGGGTTTGCAGGCAGGGTCTCGGGCCCTCCTGTGTGAACTCCATGCTAACTCACGTACCAGCAGACAAATGCACCTGTTTGCGCAGCCTATTCATGAGGCTCCAGTCGCGTGGCTTCCTGGGGGGCTGGGTGAAGTAGGGGCCTGGGCAGGGCTTGACCTGGCCAGCCTCCATGCAGCCACCTCCTCCCACTCAGAGAGGGGTTAACCCCTTCCCACCACGAGCCTTGCTTGCCTCCGGCCATGTTGGGGGTCGGTGGGGGGCTCCATGGCTGCTGGGAGCATCTGTGGGGCTTTGGAGGAGTGGGGGCACGGCGGGCTTTCACCCACATGTCTCTCGCTGCTCCAGAGCCTAACTGGGGCTTTTTTTGCTGTTGGCATGCCCTTTTAAACTGTGCGCATGCGCAGTGGGCCTGCCATCAGGAAAGCTGCTCTCAGACAAGGGGGGGCCTTACCCGGGATTTGGGGGGCCCTGCCCTACTGGAGGGGGACTGGTGAGTACCCCCTCCTACCTTTCTCTCGCTCTGGGGGGCTGGGCCAAGTAGGGGCCTGGGCGGGGCTTGACCCGGCCCAGCTCCACGCAGCCGCCTCCTCCCACTCTGAGAGGGCTTAACCCCTTCCCACCACAGGCCCTGCTTGCCTCTGGCTGTGCCGGGGGTCGGTGGGGGGCTCCGCAGTTGCTGGGGGATCTCGGGGGGGTTTTGGGGGAGCGGGGGTGCAGAGGGCTTTCACCCACATGTCTCTCGCTGCTCCGGAGCCTAACACAACATCAAGTCCGACCCTCTACCATGGCAGGAAAGAGTACTGGGGTCAAACGACCCCAGCAAGGTGACTGTCTAGCTTTATCTTAAATACCCCCAGGGTAGGAGCCAGCACCACTTCACTTGGAAGTTGGTTCCAGATCCTAGCCACCGTAACTGTGAAGTAGCGCCTCCTGATGTCTAATCTGAATTTACCCTCTGCCAGCTTGGGACTGTTATTCCTAGTCACTCCTGGTAGTGCTGGGGGAACAGGGACTCCCCCAATGGTCCCCTCTGACTAGTTTGTAATGGGCCACAATATCCCCCCTCAGCCTTCTCTTGTGGAGGCTGAACAGGTTCAGGTCCCATAGCCTGTCCTTGTAGGGCCAGCCCTGCTGACCCCGATCATGCAAGTGGCCCTCCTCTGGACCCTCTACATGTTTTTCACATCCCTTTTGAAGTGCGGTGCCCAGAACTGTACACAGTACTCCAGTGTCACATAGAGGGGGAGTATCACTTCCTTAGACCTGCTTGAGATGCATCTGTGGATGCAAGACAAAGTGCGGTTAGCCTTCCTGACTGCATCCCTGCACTGCCAGCCCATGTTCATCTTGGCATCAATGATGACTCCAAGATCCTTTTCTGCCTCTGCACTGACGAGAAGGGATTTCCCCAACCTGTAGGTATGGTGCCGGTTTTTCCTCCCCAGGTGCATCGCTTTGCACTTGTCGGTGTTGAATCCCATCCTATTCTCATCCGCCCCCCAGTAACCTTCTAGGTCTGATTGTAGCCTATTCCTCCCTTCTAGCATGCCCACATCCCCCCACATCATAGTTACATCAGCAAATTTGAACAGGGTGCTTTTTACCTCGTCGTCCAAGTCACTGATGAAGATGTTGAACAGTGCGGGCTGGAGGACTGAGCTCTGCAGAACCCCACTGCCCACATCCTTCCAGGTCGAAAATGATCCATCGACTACCACTCTCTGGGTGTGGCTTTCCAGCCAGTTGGTTACCCATTTGACTATGTGGGTGTCAACACCACAGTGCCCCAGTTTTTTAATGAGAACGGTGTGAGAGACAGTGTCGAAGGCCTTCCCAAAGTCCAGAAAGACTATGTCCACTGCTACCCCACATCTTAGGATTTGGTGACCTAGTCATAGAAGGCCACCAGGTTGGGCTGACAGGACCTGCCTCTAATGAGCCCGTGTTTGTTGCCCCTAAGCATAATCTCCCCTGCTGGCCCCTCATTTCCTAATAATAGAAAATATATATTTTCTGATTTTAAAGGAAATGTTTATAAAACGTATCCTCATGTAAATTGTGTTGTAAATGCAGTAACATGAGTGTGAGGGGGTTAGGGATTAGGGCAGGGGCCTTGGATACTGCTTTTGCAGGGAAGGGGAACCACAAAAATAACCACCCTGTCAGTGGGAGCTGATTATACAGCTGCTGTTGGTATGGTGGCAACCCTTGCTGCCCCATGCATCTTAACTACCCACGTACACCTCTGCTTAGCTGTTAATGTTAAATTAATAAATCTTCATTTAAGATTACAACAGCTATCTTAAAGATGTCACTGGACATATGTGGCCTGCTGTCAATATGCCTTGTGGTTCACTGAAGTATGGCAACACTTGAATTACTAGGATTTGGAAATGATGACCATGTGTGTAGGGTATAATAGTAGATTAAATTAACATAGATGACAAGGTATACTTCAGCAGCTTTTCTGTGATCTATTTTCCACAGATCACTGATGCAAGAGACTACAGTGCCTCTACTTATCAGCATCATGGCAAGCTAGTTTAGATCCATAATGTGAAGCTTATTGAAAAAAATAGGCAGTTATGATTTCAAAGGAGACATTCCTATCTATCATGATAATGTGTTCCTGGCGAATGTGAGGTGAGAAATCACAGGCATGCCTAGTGGGAGAAACCCTTATCTCCCTCTAAAGGAGGTGACTTGCCCTGGCAGCTGAGAGATGAATGAGAAGCAGAAATGCCTTATACTAATTCAAGAAGAGTTGTTGCTTTTAGCAATGATTTGAGATTTAAGAATGATTGGTCTTTAACTCCACACCATGAGCCCTTATCAATTGGAACATAAAAGCTGAAATGATGTCCTTTGATTTTTTTTTGTCCAAAAGCAATACATGGAAAAATCAAAAGCTCAGATTGAACCTCCATCAAATATTACTTTTGACAAATATCAGTTTGCAGGAGGTAATGCTTTCAACCAGTCAGATTGGGTACTGTTTCAGGATCTGGTTCTAAACAGCAACTGTGGGGTATTCTTAGCAACCCAACTGAGCCTGTTCCTCATTCACTTCTCCCAGGGACACTGCCCAGTCTTGCTTGCCACATCTCACTGAAAATTTTGTAAGAATTTGGGAGGTTGTTCTGAGAATTCCCAAGCATGTCTACAATCTCACAAGCCACTTCGTACTATCTTAATTCTTGACTCCTTGATCTTTGCTAAGCAGGATGTCTCTCCCTTTTAATAACATCTAGTATCCCATTCTCTCAAGCAATCCTGAAGCCTCTGGAGGGCTATGCCCACAGACAGTCCAGTGGCTGTGGACAGCAAGCTCCCACAAACAGTTCAGGAACCTCTGGCAACCCACACCCACAAACGGTCTTCAGGTTTTTGGTAGCCCTCTTTCACAAACACTCCAATGTACCCTGGTAGCCTTTTCACTCAGCTCATTTAAATCAGTTCAGGGTGCCTTCCTCAGGAATCTGAAGCACTCTGCAGTCTCCCCTTCAGCCACTCCCATGCCTCACAGTGAACAAACCCAGAAGAGCAATGCAAACGTACCTTCCAGAAAGCATAAACTACTTAGCTCTCTATGGGTCTCTCTGCAGAGCTCCTTTCCCTAACAAGATCAGGACCAAAGTGATTTGGTCCTGTTCTGAAGCTGCTTTTATGTATTTTCATTCAAGTTCTGTGAAGAGGCCCAGAACCTCAGACTTTCTGCCCCATGCAAAATAAATCTGTTTTAGCGGAGCTGTGTCCATTTTCTTAGTAAAGGTTTTGGGGCCCCTATAAAGGTGGATTAAGACTAGCAGCTCCCCTATGTAATTTTGCACTCACTGGATATTAAGTGCCTCTCCCAAAATTAGCTGGCCTTGCCCAAGAGAGCTTCCTTCATCTTTCTAACATTGGTTTGCTTCATTTTGTTTCTTTGCAACTCACAGCTCCATGTGACCTCTTGAGGCCCAGATATAAAAGATGCAAGAATCATACTTAATTTCCCAATCCAATGAAGTGCTTGTGTGTTTTCACATATAAATTAATGAATAATCCTATATAAATCAATGGGATAATTTCCATAATGGAAGTTAACTGTATATGTAAATACTGTATGAGTTCAGGTCTAATTAGCATAAACAGCATCTGTATGACCTAGATCAGGCTAGAGGCATTGAGATAAGTTGAGTTTATTTTGCCAAACCAAATATTTAAGAATAATCAAACTAGTTTTGAAAAGTAGCACAGATGAATTACTTCATGTGCTAAGAAATCCGTTTTGTATCCCGGGGCAAATCCTGGGGCTGGTTTTGTTCAGTATCTTCATTGACGATCTTGAAGATAGGATAGAGTGCACCCTCAACAAGTTTGCAGATGACACCAGGCTAGGGGGAGTAGTAGATGTGCTGGAGGGTAGGGCAAGGATTTAGAGAGATCTAGACCTGCATTTCATAAACTCTGACAGGTTGCATACCACTAATTTAAAATACAGCCTTTTTTCATGCACACAGGTAACAGACTATGTATTAAAACAGCATCAAAACCTTCAGTAATCATAAAATATTGTTTTATCAGTTATAAAAGCCATATAAAACAGTTAAAAAATTTTAAAAAATGATCACGTTTAGTTGTATAATTGTCTCAATTGCAATTTGTGAAGGTGTGGGAGGCTGTGGATATGTGTGGGGTTTGAAGCCGGGGGGGTCCCCACACACCCTGGTAGGATGTGGGGTACTGTGGGTCAGAAGTGAGGGGCAGCAGCAAGGCTGGGGGGGAGCTGTGGCTTGAGAGTGACAGACACACAGAAAGACAAACAGGCAGACTTACATACACAGACAGACATGCACACAGACAAATGCACAGTGCCTAGCAGGTAAGTCTGTGGAGGGGGAGGAGTGGGGGAAGATCATCTCCCTCAGTGAGGGAGGAAGTGGAGCAGGGGCAGGGGACCCTGGGGTTGGGATGGATTGTGAGATGGAGCCAGGGGCAGCTCGTCCAGGGAGCACTGGAGGAAGTGTGGCTCCCTGCCTTTGTGTGCACCCCTGGGAAGGCATGGGGGGACATGCCCCCCAGATTTATTCACAGGGCAGAAGCGGGCTGCTGGCTGCATGCTGGGGTTTGCACTGCTTTACCGCTGCCTCTGACCTGCACAGGATGCCATGTCCCTACAACAAGCTGGCCGAGTTCCTCTACCTGCCTGGCAGCAGGCGGCACATGGCGTTCTGAGCAGATCCAGAGGCAGTGGCAGTGGTGGGAGGGGGAGGGGGTACTGCTGCTGTGTGCACTCTGGGGCAGGCATGGGAGGCACATGCCCCTCCAGATCTGTGTCTGAGGTGGAGGCAGGCTGCACGCTGGGCTCTGCAACATGTGGCACTGCCTCCAAATCTGTGTGGGATGCCATGTGTCTGCTGCCATCAGGCAGGCAGAAACACTTGGCCAGCGCATGGTAAGCACATGGCGTCCCACGCAGGTCTGGAGGCAGGGGCAGCAGCAGCAGTGTGGTGCAGAGCCCAGTTTGCAGTGGGCAGCCTGCCTCTACTCCACGCACAGATCCAGGGGGCACATGCCCCCCATACCTGCCCTGGGGTGCACCCAGTGGCAGGAGCCTCCCACACCCCTGGAAAGGCCCATGCCACCTTTGTGCCTGCCTTGTAGCAGGGACAGAGTGAGCCAGCCCAAGGGGAGAAAAGCCCTGGGGGGCAGCAAGTGGCTGCTGCACTCTGCTAAAGCTACCTCCAGAGCTGCAAGGTACACTATGTGCCTGCCACCACTGGGTGGGCAGAGGATGCAGTGCAGCCAGCGTGTTGCAGGAACATGGCATCACATGAGGCTCCTGGGGCAGCAGCAATGCAGTGCAGAACCCAGTGCGCAGCTGCAGCCTGCCTCTGCCCCACACACAAATCCAAGGGGCATGTGCTGCATGTGCCTCCCCCAGGGTGTGTGCAATGGCAGGGACTCCACCACACACACACACACACACACACACACACACACACACAACCCTGGATGAGCTGCCTGGGTCTACCCATCCCTACCTACCCATCCCACCACCTGTCCTGGGGCCCCATTCACCTCTGTCCCCCTACTTTCCTCACCATAGGGGCCTTAATCTATCCCCCTCTTCCCAACACATTTTTCTGCTGGGTGCTGCTCCACATGTGGTGCTGTGTTCCTGGCCCTGTCCCACAGGCTGTGTGCAGCGGGCTGCTGCAGGGATCTGGGTTTGGGCAGCCCCTCCTCCTAGCCTTCCGCGTACCACTTCCAGGGCATCGGCATACCAGTGGTGATATACATACCACAGTTTAGGAAACATTAACCTAGACAATTTGGAGGATTTGACCAAAAGAAATATCAGGTTCAATAAGGACAAGTGTCAAGTCCTGCACTTAGGATGGAACAATCCCACACACTGAGACAGACTATGGACTGATTGACTGGCTAAGCAGCAGTAGGTGGTAGATGAGTTTTCCCTGAGCGTGAGCCTCTTCCCAGTGGGGAAAGCTGCTATGGGGTGAGGAAAGCTGCTGTGGCATGCAGTGGCAGTGCTGGGGAGGGCTCTGGCCTCCTCTGAACCTCAGTGCTCCTGTGCACAATCTGCCCCAGCTCTGCCTGCCCTGCAGCAAGCCACCCCACCCCCCATCAGGAAGGGGTTTGCATTCCCTGGCACTATGACAGGGGCTACTGCCCCCATCAAGGGTCCTGTCCCCTGGCTGCTGCAGCAGCCAAGTGGGGGTGTGGCTAGATGCTGACTGGCAAGGACCCTTAGGCAGGGGGCAGACCCAGGGATTATTCCTCCTTCCTCCAGCATCTAGTGCAAGGGGCAGAAGGCGTTTTATTCTGCTGCTTGCCCTAAGCAGGGGTCAGTGGCAACGGCAGTCAAGGTGGGTAAGACCTGGCTGTGGTCCCCCAGGGACAATGGGGATAGATGAGGGAATAAACCCCTCCCTGACCCCTCTGCCTCAGAGGCCTTGCCAGCCTGCCACTGCAGCAGAGAGCTGGGAGCACCCAGCGGACCGAGCTCAGGTCCCTGCTGGTGGGACGGAGTGGGAATTAAATCCCTCTCTGGCTAGTTTAGCCCAGGCTGGCCACAGCCCCTCAGCACAACTTCCCCTCAGTTAAGGACGCTCTGTAGTGCACCCCTGGGTCATGGGCTGAGCCACTGCAGGCATGTGCCCACAGTTCCTCAGTCCAGAGGGAATGTGTGTGCTGTTACAAACCAGTTTAGCCTAGCCAGGTTAGACTAACCCAGAAAGATTTAATCAATTCAGGCTCTGGCTTTTTGAATGTCTGTCCCTAGCCCGGAAGGTTACAATGGACAACAAGCTCAATATGAGCCAACAGTGTACCCTTGTTGTGAAGAAGACTAACAGCATACTGGGCTGCAATTAGTAGGAGTATTACAAGCAGATTGAGGGAACTGATTATTCCCCTCTATTCAGCACTGGTAAGGCCACAACTGGAATACCTTGTCTGGTTTTGAGGCCCCCACTACAGAAAGGATACAGAAAAATTGGAGAGTCATGTGGAGGGCAGTAAAAATGGTGAGGGGGCTGAGGCACATTGCGTATGAGGAGAGGCTGAGAAAAAACAAGTTTACTTAGTCTGGAGAAGAGAAGACTGGGGAGGGGGAAATTTAACCTTCATCTACCTGAAGGCTGGTTCCAAAGAGGATGGAGCTAAACTGTTTTCAGTGGTGGCGGATAACAGAAAAAGGAGCAATGGTCCCAAGTTGCAGCAAGGAAAATTTAGGTTCGATATTAGGAAAAAAATTCTAACAAGGATGGTAGTAAAGCATTGGAACAGTTTACTCAGAAAGGTTGTAGAATCTTCCTTGGAGGTTTTTCAGGCCTGGCTCAGCAAAGCCCTGACTGGAATGATATAATTGGAGATGGTCCTGCTTTGAGCAGTGGGTTGAATTAGATGACTTCCTGAGGTCCCTCCCAACCCTAATTTTCTATGAGTCTAAGATTTTGAATGATGAATTGACAGAAGGAAATCTTTTAGGCCTATTCACATAGTATGCAACTCACTGAATTATAATTTTAACTATGCTTATTTTGGAAATCAAAGCACTATTTTATACTATAAGCAATTTATGCATGTCATGTATTTCAATATAATGTATTCACTCCACTAATTTCTTTTTGCAGATGCATATGAAAAGAATGCTTTCCTGTTAGAAACATTTAATGCTAGCCAGGTATGTGTTACTTTAATTTTGCAAAGCATTATTGCCTGCTCAACATCCCCCAAACATTGGATAATTATTGATATATTTACAGCTATGAACATTTCATAAAACTGACTCTTGGCTATACAACTGTTTATGTTCAGTAGTGTAATGGCTGTCAAAAATCCATTAATTTTGATTTAAAATATTAAATAGTCTAGGGCAGTGATGCTCAACCTTTTGGTCCAAATAAGTGGCCTGGGACCAGTCTATGAGCCAGAACCCTGTACCCCAAAATCGAGCCCACATGACCAGAACCAGAGTGTGCCACTCTCACCTGGTGCTACATGCCAAGAGTGGGGCCCCAGGACTCCATACTATGTCCACATCATTTATAGGTGCCTCAGTGGTGAAAGATTGACTTCAGTGGTGATCTGTATATCCTATCCCTTCTATTAAGAGGATGGGGAGCTATAACTAGAGCACTAGATAGGAGTACACTAAGGAGAAGGAGGTTGAGTCAGAATCAACACACAGACCAAGTTGCTTAATTTCTTAAATAGCCCCTAACTCTACTGTGGAATCAAATAAAAATCCAGATCCATACATCTGCAAACTTCTCTAGGAATTGGCACATTTCAATTCTGAATCGTCTCTGGCATAACCAATGTGATTAAATTATATTAAGAAATATTTTGAATGGAGTATTTTAATATTTCTTAAATATTGTGTGCATTTTTTATCCTTAAAGTACATAAACATTAATATAAACCCATATTTATAAAATTAAGGCATTTAAATCAAATCAACTCAAATGAATAAGATGGGCTAATAATGTTGTTTTATCAGAAGCACCTTCAATGTCACTTACCAATTTATTAAGTAGCATATCTATTTAAGGAAGTAGATTATAGTTCATCATCTCTTGCATATATTTAAATCCAGAATTCAGTAAAGGACATGTATTACATATCACACACATTTTTTCTTTGGTATAGAAGAAAAATGGGGATATTGGAGTCTGGCATTATGCTTTACTCACCAAGCCAAAATGAACTTTTAGGATAGTTGCACCTTGTATTCTAGGTCTACATTTGGTCTGTTGATTTCATATTTAAATTAAACCATGGACCAATTAAAACACTTAAAAATAGTTCTTCAATTAAAAACAGTAATTTCAAAAGAAGCATCCAACTTGAACTATAGTCACTGGGTGAATCTACACATGCACTCAGAGTAGACATGTAACTTCATAGTAAAGCATCACCATCTACATGTGTTCTAATATTAAGATGGAAGAATTAATTCACTCTACTGTAAGATAATACCCTCAGGAACAGTACAATCTTACAGTGGAATAGTTAATTGAGTTGAAACGCATGTATAGATGGTGACTGAAGGTATAAATTGTCAACCTAAGCAGCAGGAGGCCAGACATCTGCTTATCACCGCCACACAGCTTGGCACTTAGGTACTCTCGAGCTCCAGCCAGTCCTGCCACCCCCCAGAGCCAGGGCTGGCCCCCTGATCCTGCTGTTGGCCCCAGCCTGCTCCACCCCAGCTCAAATTGATGCTGTCCCAGGTGCATGTGTAGACACTGCACACAGGAGCAGTGTACTCTGACTTAAACAGTTCCAGAGTTTATCCTTTTGCATTAATTGCACATGTAGATGCATCCACGTAGAACTAAATACAATGAAGGACTTGTGCACATACAAGCTAGGTATCTTACAGATGCCTGACCCCAATATATGGAGTACAAAATGCAATGTTAGGTAGATATCAAGACTTCCTGTACAGTGCTTGGGAAGAGCTAGGCAATTCAGAATAGTTATCAAAAAAATTCCACACACGGAGCTGGTGGCCACCTTGACCTACAGCTATTCATCAAGATTCTCTTTAAACTGTCATAACATAATAGGTAGAAGGAGCTGGTGCTATACTTGACCTTTTATGCTGTAGTTTAGTGGTTAAAACGTTTGGCCAGGTCATGGGTTCAGAAACCCATTTTGGTCTGACGGTCTTCAACAACACATTGCTCACATCCCAGGAGAATTGTCCTAACAAGATATACATGAGACTGGGTTGGGATATTCTTTACCCTTCTTGCTGAAGCTGTGCCACCATGCAGCAAAGAATGGGAAGGCCAAAAACAAAACACAAAAAGAATCTTTACTTTGTTCTCTAGTGCAAGGATGTCAAACTCACTTCATGCCCTGGGCCACATCCAGACCTTGGAGCTTCTTGTAAGCCAAAACCAGGCCTGGGGCATGGAGTGGCTGCTGTCTGGGGTATATGCCAGCATTGCTTATAGCTCTAGTACAGAACACGTGAGTTATGCAGCACCAGTTCCAGCCCAGAGCATGTACTGGCAGCTGTGGCTCTGGATCCAGCCCAGGACATACACCAGCAACTCCAGTTTCAGCTTTGTCCTGGGGCATATGTTGACAGCAGCTCCAGCCTGGGAAAGCTGCAGGGTCAGCAGTGGTGGACATACAGCAAGTGCATTGGGCCAAGTTCTCCTACTGCCAAGGGCAATGTTGCTGAAAGCCAGATAGAGTGGCTCCATAGACCAGATCCACCCTGTAATCTGTAGGAGCTACATGTTTGACACCCCAGCTCTAAGGATTAGGACACTCCCCTGGAAGGGCAGAGCCCTGGGTTATGGTCCCTAGTCTCAATTAACTGGAAAACTGCAGAATACATTTACACCAGCCATAAGTGCAAAGTAAGACCAGTCACAAGCAAAGTAATTATTAGACAATGAACTGGTTAATTTAGACCAACCACATGTACAAAGTAATTGTTACACGATAAAAATGACTATCCAGCTATAAAAAGAGTAAACCAGCTGTAAAGGTAGTCCTTGAAAATGTGTAACAGTTCTATAGCTGCAACTCTATCCAGCCTTAATTTGAACATGTGTCAGGGCCTTAAGACACACAGTCATTATCTCGCCAAAAAGAACTGTTACATAGAGAAAGAAACACAATTTGCTCTTTCATTCATACAGACGTAGAGATTTTCATGTAATCAACAACACTTTTAGTCAGTGATCACAGTTGAAGTAGTCTAGAATCTAGACATTGTTTTCCTCTCCAGTGTATCTGTGCAACTGAAAATATGGGCACATAAGTTTTCACTGTAGCACAGTGTTTAGCAGATATAGCCATGTGCTAGCCTTTGAGACACCCAATTACTGAGCATCTTACTGGGTCTTGTGCCCCATGGAAGATCAGAAATGGTTGGTTGGTCGGTCTGAAATATTGTTTAATTAAAGGGATATCTTTTTAGTGGACTAGATTAGCCAATGATCTAGTTTATTATTACCTTTTGTCTTTATTTTTCAAAACAGAAATATTTGATATTCAGTAGTTGTGCATAATGAAGCTGATGAATAAAAAATTTTGTTATAGGTATTGGCATTTCTAAGGGGTCATTTTTAATTTTATTCAAGCCAGTGATATCTGGAATTCAATTAGCCTGTGATTATATGGGCTATTAACTGAAAAGAAATGTTATTTACATTGTTTTTTTTTTAAAAAAGTAACTCTGATTCATTATCTTCCAGGGTGCTAAAATGTGTGTTATTGTATCCCTTCTGCACTCGCATCACATTTAACGTAGTCTTTGTCAAGTAATTAGATGTTAATTACTGATAAAGGAGATGTTTATTTTACTAATATTTACTATTTTGTTGCAAGAAATGTTAAGCAAATGCACATATCCTACACTGACAGAAATCCAGTAAGGTAATGCCTAACTAATTGAAGATGCAGTGTATTGGTTCAGCCAACAATGAAGAATGCCCTTACTAAACTAAAGACATGTTGCTCCTGAAATTATATTAAATTTCACTAAAATATAGTAGCAGTCAAATAAAGATAAATATGGGATCTGAACCAGCAAGTCTTCCCTCTTGGTACAAGACTTATCAACTTCAGTTAGAGTCCTTTCCCTAGAGAATTTGTATTATTGGGTATAGCTAGAACAGGGGTGGTCAAAATACAGCCCTCAGGCTGAATCTGGACTGTCAAGGGATTTTATCCAGCCTGTGGTGGGCCCCTTGGTCCTACCTGGCCCAGGAGCAGGGGGCAACCCAGGCTCTGGCATCTGTGGCTGGTCCTGCTGCCCCTGGGCATGCTGTAGGGCTGGGGTGGTGAAGCAGCTGAATTCAGTTCCCTCCAGCTTCTGCAGTAGGAGCTCATTCCAGCTACCACTGCCAGTCTCTGCTGCTGCTTCTGGACCCAGCCTTACTGCTAGGCACCATAGCCCATCAATCCCATGCCCACTGCTGAAGGGTACCAGACAGAGTGTGCAGGTGGGCTCTCCATGAAAACTGGGCTGGGACCCATGCAGGCAGGGTACACTTGGCTAGGCAGATGGGATGGGGCTATGGGCAGACAGGGAGCAGCATCCGGGAGTAGGATGGGTGGGCAGGGCTGGGATCAGGATTGTGGGGTGACAGTGTGAGGCTGGGGCCCATGGCAGAGCTGAGATCTGCTTCCTGCATGCCCCTGCCCATGGAACTGGCACCTGTTGCAAGGGCATGTGTGAGTGGATTGTGGATCTGTCCTGGGCCCCTGCACCATACTGTCATAGTTTTGTGATCCCAATCCAACCCCAGCCCTGACCTCACCTGCCTATCCCACTCCTGGATGCTGGTACCTGCCTGCCCATGGCCCCATCTCACCCACCTGGCCAAAGTTGGAAAAGAACAATTTTGTGAGTTTTGGTGAGCTGTTGTGGGTCAGGGTTGGGGGTGCTGACCTGGTCTGGCTGGTGGAGGAGGGGAGTACAGTGTCCCAGCCCATGACAGCTTGCCAGAACTCCCTAAGTGGCCCTCCAGACCAAATAATTTCCCAACCCTGACCTAGAAGAAAATATATTTCCATAACTTCAGTATATTTGCATCAACTGACCCATAAAACTGTTGTCCTGTTTTTCACTCATATTGTGACAATAGTTAGCACAGTGCTTCCTATATTCTTGCTGAGCATTTTTTATATCAGTAATATATATAGAAAATGAAACCATTTTTCCATGAAAATACAGGTACTCAGTCATCACAGTAGCTTTAAAAATATATTGTACTCCTCAGCCTTCATTACTGACAGAGTTTGTTGAACTTGATTCATAGATTTCATAGATTTGTAGGGTTGGAAAGAACCTGGTAGATCATCAAATCTGACCCCATGCCCCAGGCAGGACAAGAGTGCTGGGGTTAAGTAACCCCAGCCAGGTGCTTGTCCAATCTCGTTTTGAACACCTCCAAGGTAGGAGAGAGCACTACCTCCCTTGGAATCCCATTCCAGATTTTGGCAACCCTTACCATAAAGAATGTCTTCCTGATCTATCTAACCTAAGTCGATTCTCCTTCAGTTTGTGGCCATTATTTCAAGTAATCCCGAGGGGCACCCTGGTAAACAGAGTATCCCCTATTCCCTGCTGACCCCCACGATGAGCTTGTAGACAGCCACAAGATCACCTCTCAGCCTTCTCTTGCAGAGGCTGAAGAGATTCAGGTCCCTCAGACTGTCTTCATAAGATCTTACCTGCCAGCTCTCAACCATATGAGTAGCCCTCCTCTGAACCTTCTCAAGGTTATCCACATCCCTCTTGAAGTGCAGCATCCAAAACTGGACTCAATACTCCAGCTGCAGCCTCACCAGTAGAAGGGAAGTATCACTTCCCTAGACCTGCTTGTGATGCACCTACTAATGCAAGAAAGAGTGTGGTTAGCTTTACTTTATTACCTCATTACATTGGCGACTCATGTTCATTTTTGCATCAACTATGACTTCAAGATGCCTTTCCACTGCTGTGATACTCAGAATGGTACTTCCCATCCTATATGTGTTCTGGAGTTTCTTATAGACTTGGAAGTACTTGAGGACAAAGGCACTGAGTCAATAGGTCAATTGAGTCTTCCATTGAAATAGTGGTGTTCAGATCCATTCCAGAGTTAAAGGGCACCCATACACATGACAGAACTTTGCTCCAAAACATGCTAATTAGTAGGGGTGTGAGAAGTGGGCCCTATTCAATTCAGGTTTAGCCCATATTGGAGACAATAATTCGATTCATTGATTGGATCCCTGTCCCTCATTCTATTCGGCCGAATCAGGATCTGAAGATTCGATGTTCATTTGGGGAATCAGTGATTCGAACATAAACACAGCTTTAAACGCTTTTTTACATACCTTGAGGTACCAGTGTAGCTTGTGAATGCTGTGATGCTGGGGTGCATGCAGCGTCCCACAGGACCGCAGGGGGTCCCCCACGCACTCGGCAGCAAACCCAGAAGTAGACTGGAAGTACTTCCAGTCCACTTTTGGGTCCAACAGGGAATGTGCGGGGGGGGGAGGGGCTGCTTCTCTGGCTTGGTGATTGGCCACAGGGGGACCTCACGGGCCTTCCCAGACCCAAGAGGCCCCAATTGCCAAGGTGGGGTGTGCGGGCAGCCCCCCTGTGCACTTCCCAGCAAAGCCAGAAGTGGGCCAGAAGTGCTTCTGGTCCACTTCCGGGTTTGCCACGGAGTGTGCTGGAGGAGCCCCCCTCATTTCTGTGGGATATTCCATGTGCCTCAGCATCGCAGCATTCATGAGCCACCAGCTACCTAGAGGTATGTAGAAAAAACATTTAGAGCTATGTCTCTGTCCGAATCGCTGAATCTTTCCAAATCTCCAAATTGATTTGGAGAGTTCTGGTTCAATTCAGAGAGATTAAAGGGTCCTCCAATTTGATTTCGATTCAGAGATTTGGCCACCAAATCAGGCAAAATCTCTGTTCAATCAGATCAGGGACCAAAGCTTTGCACAGACCTACTAATTAGCACACATTAGAGCAGACTTCATTATTGAGTCTGCTGCAAGTCTGCTGGACGGTGCTACTTAGTGTGCTCCAGCAGCCTCCGCGTTGTGTATTCAGCATCCCTGCATTTTAAAATGGTGGCAGGGGCACTTTAACTAAAACTTGTCAAGTGAACTTTAGTTAAAGTGCCTCTGCTGACATTTTGAAGCACAGGATACTGAATATACATAATGCTGTAGAGGCTTTAATTAAAGTGGCTCTCAGAGAGGCTGTAATTAAAGTGCCCCCCACCCCCTCACTTTGGAGCATGTGTATAGACATTCAACGTGCTGAACTAGAGTTTATTGACCTAGCAGAATTTGAATTTACTCAAAATTCATTTTTGGCAACAAAAAAAAAGAAAGAAATCAGCAAGAGTGATAAGGACAGGGCTAGGGTGGAGAGCAGTTTCTTGCTTGCTCTTGGGCAGGTACGTAAGGTGCAGAAAGGATTCGTTGAATTTTGCCTCACATAAACCAAAGGGCCAAATGCAGTTGTTTTCTCAGTGCTGCCAGAATACAAAAATTACAAACATGAAACTGTTTTAGAAGTGCAAGTTGGCAATGGTAGTATGTAGTATGTGCTATGACATGATGCCAGCTGTGGTCTGAGAATGAAACTGTGTACAGTGAGCTCCCAGGATTTTGTCCAGTGTTTTTAATAGGAATTTTGCCTGAATAAAATTTGTAGGGGGAAAAATTTGGAAAAATCTTATAAC
The DNA here is from genome assembly GCF_001723895.1 of Crocodylus porosus. Classification (NCBI taxonomy): domain Eukaryota; kingdom Metazoa; phylum Chordata; order Crocodylia; family Crocodylidae; genus Crocodylus; species Crocodylus porosus. The sequence continues at coordinate 10,431,355 of NW_017728910.1, read as the reverse complement.
ATTTGGTAATGAAATAGTTACATAAAAATAAGAGGTGGAAAAAAATCTACATTAAAATTAAAATTAATTATGTATTCCAGAGTACAAACTCATGGCATTCTTGGAAGGACTAGATGGTACCTTTTGAAATTGCACTAATGTGCATACAGAGGAAATACATTTATTCTACTACCTTCTGTGAGGATGTGCAATATACTTCTCTGCCTGTCAGACAGGTCTATTGGCTGTTGAAGAAGAAATAAAGGCCCATGTCCTCAAGGTCTCCTTTTATTTTGAGCTGGCTTTGGCATCAGGAATCCCTGGCAAAAAGCAGTCTGTAATTAAGGGAGGACTGCAATTGGGGCTGACTTGTACATGTAGAGAAAAGCTCCTTGCACTGTTTATGCTTCATGCTTCACTTGTACTCACATTGAGACAAGCAATCATTTGGTGCATAATTACATTAAACACAAAAGTAGCTCTTGCATAGTCTGAAGCAGGGGACACTGACAGGCCCATATAACAAACAAATGAGTGGTTCTGGAAAGAAAGGACTGCATGATTTTAGCCAATAATTAGGTAGAAAATAATGTCATCATGCTGTAAGATGCTCCAGGAATTGAAATGGACTAAATCAGTTCTTGATGACAGATTGCTAATGTGTGTTGTTTTCTTTCAGGATGTTCTAACAATCACGGTTTCGCACAATGGTTATACTGACCCTAATGCATTAAAGTTTAGTGACATTAAAATCCTGGGAGTTTCCAAAAACCCTTTGAACGTTGTAATTAAACAAAATGGGGTGAACCTTCCATCTGCTCATAACTTCAGTTACAATGCCGGAAACCAGGTAAATAGCCAATTTAAAGAATAAAACTATTTACATAGTTATGTCACTTCTCTGGAATAGAATCAGTTTTCATTTGCCATATCATATTCCATGTGTTTATATTTTAGTATATGCAAAAACATATTCAGACATTAAGGTTGAGAAATCAAGCAATCAAAACTCAGGAAATGTCTGTAATTAAGGTTTCTATTGCAGGGTTAATTTAGTCATCCTGGAAGTATTCTGGTATTTTGTTTATAACACAGAATGAAGTCAAAATTTATATTTAACCAAATATCAAACAAAATTGAAAACTATCGCATAGAGTATGTACAGTGTGGCACGCTAATCATGACAGTAGGAACCTTAATCTTTAGAAATGCTCATTCTGAGTGTCTGATTTTTTTCCTCAGCATTACCTAAAGCTACTTCCACCCTGTGGGAATATTTCAGAAGTAGCTGCATGATTCTGTTCCTATCAAAATGTTTTATATGTTGGAAAAAGAAAGAGAAATAGCTATCTCATATAAAATACAAAATTACTACATAATGTGTGAACTTAAGAAGGATGTGTCTAGAGAGTTAATTATTGTTTTTTCTATCGTTTCAAAGGTTCTGCATATAACTCAGCTTCAACTTGAACTAGGGCAAGGCTACTCAGTTGAATGGAAGGCTTCAAACAATTAGGAAGATTTTCAGCCATATATTTTCATTTCCTGCCTTTTTTACCTCGCTACAATGTTTTTTTTTAAATCTTGGGTTTAATCATGCCACTCTGATTCCTTAAAATGTTGTTTACTGTAATGGTGCTTTACAATCTGTTCATATTAAAGTATTATGTCTATACAAGAGTTGTGTTTTAAATATATTTATATTTTAAATGGAAGTTAGATATTGCATATACAATGGTGTTTTAAAGATCTACAGCACACGAGTACAACTTTATCTTCTTGGCTAGAATTATTTAGACAAGGACGATCCTGCCTTGAGCAGGGGATTGGATTAGATGACCTCTTGGGGTGCCTTCCTGCCCTGCTTTTCTCTGATTCTAGTATTCTAATAATTTGGAGATAGGCTGCTATATGCAGTTACTTAAGAATTCCACCTGACTTCATGCAGTCTCTTAAATTAAGGATATGTAGATTTGATACTGGGTATAATATAACAGAGGCTACAACTGCACTGACGATGCATCGAGGGGGAGCACAGGTGGGCACGTGCCCCCCAGATTTGTGCGCTAACAGTGGGGGATGGGGCTGCAGCCCAGCTGGAACCAGGGCCTGGCAGCAGCAAGAGTGGTGGGAGCGGTGTGACTTCTGCAGTGACCACGGGGCACAGGGTTACAGTCCTGTCAGAGCCAGTGCATGGCAGCAGCAGGGGTGGTGGCACAGAGTTGTGCCCCACTATGGTCATCGCTTAAGCATCACCTCTGCATAATTGTGATTACATTTTGCATCCTGATTTTTAAGGTTCCTATACATGTGTCACTAACTGCTGCAATGGGTTGAAGAGAGTCAAGTGGAAATTGTTTTTGGATAATTAATTTATCATGACATGGTGTGTCCCCAGTTGTAACTGACCTATAAAATTCTCAGCTGAGACAGTTATTTCAAGTGGTTTGTATGACTTTAACAGGGATTCTGTTCTAATATTTTGTACAGGAGTTTTAAAATGGACCTTACATTTTCAAGGTTACAATCTCAAGGGTTTATTTTGCTGAAGTAAAATAGTTTTATATTCTTATTTTAATAACTGTTCATGCAAATTGTTCTTTTTATCCAGAGAATACAACATATGATGGAAACAGATTGGTAAAACAGATTTTCAATTAAAGCTGTTAGAGATGAACTATTGATGGTTAGTAGTAATCCCTGGTGATTTATGTCTGTAACTATTTTAAATGGCCTGTTTCCAGTTCAAGATTTTGGAGGAAAGAAAATAGATAGCTGGAACATAAGAGTATAGGCTTGTGGATTTTTTGAGGAATAAAATTGGAAATTTGGAATATCAGAGCACCTACATCATAAAAATAAAAACATAACAAATTGCCACTGAGGGCCTACAGCTTAATTTATATGTTCTGACATAGTTGATTTGACTTTATACTGATGAATATTTAATTACTTTAAGTCAATGTATCCTCTGATGCTCTAAGGTGCAGGGGTTGACAAACTGTGGCCCATAATTGTATCTGCCCCATGAAGCCATTGATTCAGTTCACAGACAGGGAGCTTCTGCAGCAGGGTGACAGAGAAAAATGGTAGTGGGGTGAAGGAGCAGCAGCAGCTGGGTCCTCAAGCCAGCTAGGTCATTTGAGCCTGCCATGGGAAAATGTTGCCAACCATAAGATATACCCTAAATAAAGTAAAACAAAAGATACAAGATTTACTATTTGTAAGCCATCATTCAGCAGATCCATGGGCCTCCTGAGTCAGGGGGCAATTGCCCCCCACAATGGACAGTCAGCGACCATGCCCCCCATGGCTGATCCTGTAGACGGGGGGAGGGGGACATCCCCCCTGTGGCTGATTCCCCCCTCCCCTCCCCGTTTTCTTTTTTCTAGACAAAATAAGCCCAGTTCCCTCAGTCTTTCCTCATAAGTTATGTGCCACATCCCCCTCACCATTTTTGTTGCCCTCCCCTATACTATCTCCAATTTCTTCACATCCTTTCCATAGTGGTTTGCCCAAAACTAAATGCAGTACTCCAGATGTGGCCTCACCAGTGCTGAATAGAGGGGAATAATCACTTCCCTTGACCTACTGGCAACAAACCTACTAATGCAGCCCAGTATGCTATTAGCATTCTTTGCAACAAGGGCATGCTGTTGGCTCATAGTCAGCTTATTGTCCACTCTAAGCCCTGGGTCCTTTTCTGCCGAGCTGCTGCTGAGCCAGTCAGCTCCCTGCCTGTACTGGTGCATGAGATTGTGTTGTCCTTAGTGCATTTGTCTTTGTTGAACCTCATGAAATTTCTTTTGGCTCAATCCTCCAAATTGTCTAGGTCACTCTGAATCCTGACCCCACCCTCCAGTGTATCTACTACTCTCCCCAGGTTGGGATCATCTGCAAACTTGCAGAGGGTGTACTCTGTGCCATCTTCCAGTTTGCTGATGAAGACATTGAACAAAACCAGCTCCAGGACCAATCCCTGGGTCACTCTGCTTGATGCTGGCTGCCAGCTAGACAATGAACCATTGATTACTCTCTGACACTGATGCTCCAGCCAGTTTTCTATCCACCTTACAGTCCATTCATCCAGCCTGTACTTCATTAGCTTGCCTGTGGGAATATCATGAGAGACCATATCAAAAACCCTGCTAAAATCAAGGTAAACTATATCCACTGGTCTCCCTGTATCCACAAAGCCACTCATCTCATCATAAAAGGCAATCAGGTTGGTAAGGCATGACTTGCACCTGGTGAACCCATGCTGACTGTTCCTAATCACCTTCATCTCCTCCTAGTGCTTAGAAATGGATTCCTTGAGGATCTGGTGTATGGTTTTTTCAGGGACTGAGGTGAGACTGACTGGCCTGTTGTTCCCTGGAACCTCCTTCCCTTTCTTAAATATGGGCACTATGTTTGCCCTTTTCTGGGACCTCTCCTGATTTCCATGAGTTTTCAAAGATGATGGCCAATGGCTCTTCAATCACATCAGCCAACTGCCTCAGCATCCTTGGGTGCATCCCATCTGTCCCCATGGACTTGTACACATCCAGCTTTTCTACGTAGCCTCTAATCTGTTCTTTCACCACTGAGGGCTGCTTACCTCCTCCCAAACTGTGCTGCCCAGTGCAGTAATCTTGGAGCTGACCTTGCCTATGAAGACTGAGGCAAAAAAGGCATTGAGCACTTCAGCCTTTTCTGCATCCTTTGGCACAAGGTTTCTTCCCCAAGTCAGAAAAATCTCTCACTTGGTGTTGAACCTTCCATGAGTGTATTTTGTAATGAGAGAAAGAGGTTCCTTTTGTTTGCTTTAGGCCTGTGTTACTGATTTTCTTAAGTGTTTCTACACATAGTATACTACAATATATCGTGCCGTAATGTATGTCTGTTGCCCTAAGGGACCATTTCACTCCTGTCAAGCATCAAGCGGCTTAACTGCCTCCACATGTCTGCCACTAGACTTAGGTTTTAAAAATTATTTATTATTATATTTTTTATTGCATTTCAAATTTGTAAAACTCTAAAGAAGTGTACTCGTCCAAGCGAGGTATGAAAAAAACCCTGAATTCTGTGTTACTCCTTATGTCTTACGTGTTTCCCATTTTCACATTCAAGGAAAGTTACAATGACTTAACAAAGCTGAGGAGAGATTATCTCACTAATTGACAATCCAGTTGTTTTTGTATGCCTTTTTGGTTGTTTAGTTATTTCAGTTTCACAGTTCTGGACACTGAAATCTTGTCATTTTTCCTTCAAAAACCACAAACCAGAGCAGTGTTTTTTCATTATAGGTCATCAAAGAGATTGGGGGGTAATGCAGAATGGGCTGGAAGGCCATGCACTGCCGTTGCTGGGCTAGTTTGCCTGGTTCTGTGTCAGGCCTTAGGACAGGGGCAGGAGCTGTGCAGCAGAAGAAGCAATATGAAAGGATCCAATAACATTCGGAAGTTTTAAAACCACTGAACCAGAGTAATAGAAACTGGAAATGTTTTTTAGCCATTGAAAGAATAAAGCATTCAGATATAATTACTTGATTCTGTTGTACTTTCCACGGAAACCTACAACTTGGAGACAAGAAAAGTCTAGGCCATTTTCTTAACAATGAAAGAGTTCCCTCTACTTTGGGGATGAAGTTGTGAGTAGAGGAGAATATGAGAAACTGAGAACCCTTATGTTACATGAGAGAGCCTGAAAACATGTATGCTCTTCCTTGAAGATTTCTGATGTCATTTTGCATTGCTATAAAATGAGTACAGTAAAAGCTCTATCATCTGGCATCTCCTGGGAATGGGGGATGCCGGATAACAACATATGCCGGTTAATTGAGTGGTCCAGGCCGCCGCTTCTCCTGCCACATCTGGGGCTGTTGCCCTGAGAAGTCAGGCCAACTCTCAGGATCTCAATATTGAGCTGTTAGACAGGAGGGTGTGGTGTACAACTGCACATGCACACATAAAAATCAATTAAGCATACACTCACTAGGTGCATACACCCCCATTAGACATACACACTCACACTACCAGCTCAGCACATACACTATACACCCCAAACGTTATACACAGATTACTAATTCATATATCATGCACACAATACCATATATATATATGGCATGCACACACACGCGCGCGCACACACACACACACACAAACACTCACACTAGCAACCCAGATACACACACAGCCAAAATAATTAGTCTAGATTCATGCACACTACATACACCAAATTTAGACGGAATCAGTTACCAGTTACCAACACCTGCACATTCAAAACACATATGTGGATTACTAATTCATATACCACACATGCACACAACATCTATATATGTATATATATGTGTATTCACTAATTTACAGACATACCACCCACCTATACATACACACACAAATGAGTTCCTAAGTTGGGTGTTGTGATATGTATGTATGTGCTTGGTGTACTTGGGATACCTGGGGGAAAAAAGTAAGAAAGTAGAAGTGTAGGGAGTAGAAGTTGTTGGAAATTAAAGTCACCAGGACCGGGATTAGAATCAGTAGACTAGAGGGGCCTAGGCTGAAGAACTGAGGCTCAGGGGTAACTTTAGGTTAATTGATCTTAATTGATTAAGACAACTCCCAAAGCCTGCAGAACAGGGAAATATGCAGCACAGAGTCTGGGACTGGAGCCAGAGCTACGGGGGAGCTGAAAAGGTTGGGGAGGGGGAAAAATGGGACTGAGGGGAGGAGGGAAAATGGGACTAAGGGAAAGTGTGGGTGTTAAAGAGGGGGTCTGGGTGTGGGGAGCCAGAGGATGGCTCTGGGGCAGCTAGAGAAGTTGCAGGGAGCGGCAGTAGGTGTTAGAAGCTGGAGAAAACTGGACAGCAAAGAGGAGCTGGGAAGCTGTGAGGGGGAGGAAGGGGGGAAATTACAGAAGGTGCGGGGGAAGCCTAAAAACAGAGAGTTGGACAGCAGAACATCACAGGAAAAGCAGCAGGTGCCAGGGCAGCAGGAAAGCAGAGAAAGGCAGCAGAAAGTCACGGGGAAAAGGCAGTAGGAGCAGGGGAGGCTGAGAGGTGGCAGAAAAGGGGAGATGGAATTGGGAGGAGATCAGGAAACTAGCAGAGAGGGTGGGGACT
>NW_017728910.1:10374207-10422326 GCF_001723895.1 Crocodylus porosus | reverse complement strand
ATGCATTTTAAGATAAATAATAAAAAAAAAGAAAAACGGGGGGGTTTTGCTACAGGGCATCCCACCGCCCCTTCCGTGGCATCACCACCCCTCCTGCGGGCCACACGGGACAGGGAGGCAGGCCCCACACAGCCCTGCACAGCCTGTTATGCTTCTGCGCCATTGGGGTTTGGTAGTGCAGGCTGCTTTGCCCCAAGCCCCGGGGGCTCAGAGAAACCAAAAGTGCCACAGTGGGCACTTCCAGTTCACTTTCTCTTACAAGCTGGCATGTTAATTGAGCATGCTGGATTGAAAGATGCCAGTTAACAGAACTTTTATTGTATATATTTTCCCTTGGTATTTGTAACCATTTCAGATTATTTCCAAATGACGGGGAAAAAGTAAAGATGTATTTTCTTTAGTTGCTTGTCTTTATGTTAGTAGTTCTAGTACTACCATTCTGTTTTTACTGCAAAAAATAATTCAGATGAAAAAGTCAGTGGGGACATTATATCTCAAAACAATCACTGAATAAGGAAGGGAGAAAGAAAATAAGTGCATCCTTGGGCACACATTGAGTATATGCTCTAATTACATGCATTTAAATAATCTCTACCATAGTAAAAATGATTTTGAATCAATATGAATGTAATGAATTGAAAAAATTAGACCACCTTTTAAAGCTGTTTGGTTCATCATTCATATGTAAGCTTCTCTGAAGTTGCTATTTTGACCGTACTTCTTTGTGTGCGTGTATATATCATCATCCAACTCTTGACCAACTTTCAGTATAGTATGTGATGAAGTAAGATTTTCACCCATGAAAACTCTTGCCTCTCTGAACCAATTCATCACTTTAAGTATGGATGGATACATGTACACTTGGAATCATTTAAAAAAGGCAGCAACTGTTACATTATACTGTTACATGTGGACAAGCTTGCCTGCAGTGCCACAATGTCCTACCATCTACCTAACTTCAGACTAACATGGCTAACTACTTCTTTTCCAACTTTGAAAAACTAGATTTTGCTGAATAAAAACTGCTAGTATCTATTTCTCACCCTTGTTTCTTGCTTCTCATAAAAATAAGCTTTCACAACAGTCACATTGAAAATATTAGTTCTGAAGGGCACAAGCCTTTCAGAGCTTTCTGCCTCAAGAACTCCCATAGCACACTTATTAAAGAGCCCCCAGACCCTCAACACCTCCAGCAAACTGCTATATTTATACTATCGTTGTCCTGTGCTTTCTGTATCTAAGTCTACTCTGATGTGTATATTTTAGAAGGCAAGTGATGGTAATAAATATATTGAAGTTGCAGAGATATTATGAAGTCTCACTTTACACTCAAAAGGGGATCTCTAGTCAAAAATCTCTATCACCATCTCACATTCATGAGAGTGCTGTGAAACCAAGAAAAATCTAGGTCTTTACAACCCCCCCAAAGCAAACAAACAAACAAACAAACAAACCCTCATACATCTTTGAGAACTTTTGTCTTGGAACGTCAGCATTTCAGCAATTACATATCATTGAGAATAATGTTGAGAGTGAATTTTGTGGAATAAGACTATACTAGCTAAACTTTTTAGTTTCTGTAATATAAATATTCTAGTGTCTTTTACAATATTTTTGTGTTAATTTGGCTGGTATTATGCCTGTTAGTTTTCATCAGATTTTTCTGTGCTTAACTAGTCTGCACATTGAATAGCTTGGATATTTCAGAATTATCAGCTACTGGTTGGTGGATCAAGTATGTTTTTCAAGTAAGTGAATTAAGAATACTGCAAAAGAGAAGTTGAAACATATATTTACCTTCAATTCAAGTTATGAAAGAAATCTCTGATAACATACATAAATAAAAATAATAATTTATTATATATTAAGTAGAGGTGCACCGATACTTCAGTCTGATATCAGATCGGCACTAATACAAAGGGAATTGAACATATCAGAAATTGGCCTGATGTGGCCAATATTTGGCCAAGAAATGCTTGTGCATGTGTGCAGCCATAGCACAGCATGCAGGCAGGGAGGAGCACAGTCCAGTAGCTTGGAGAGCTACATGCAGCTGGTTTGTTTGTTGTAGTGGACGGGGGGGTGGGGGGCAGGAAGATGTGGGGGGGTAGATCAAGGCCCCCTACAGTGAGGGATGGAGTGGGGCAGGGGCTGAGGAAGGGCTGCCCAGCTGGGGCAAGGTGTGGGATGGAGCTGCAGCTCATCCAGGATACACGGGGTGGAGGGCGAACACCCTGGGAGGGCATAGTGGGGGGTGTGCCCCCACATCTGCACAGGTGGGGTTGGCTGTAGCTGTGGGCTAGGGCAGGTACTGCATGGGGCTTTTCCCAGCACGTGGGTGGGGGAGGTGGCCTGGGTCAGTGCTCCAGGAGTAGCAGAGTATATTGCTGTGATACCTCCTTCATATTGAATCATTTGTGAATCAGGCATTGAAAAAAATATATGATCCACCAACCACTAACTAATAATTCTGAAATATCCAAACTATTCAATGTGCAAAGTAGTTCAACACAAAAGAGTCTGATGAAAACTAACAAGCATACTAAAAGTCTTTATATGTCCCATGGTCTACACTGGGACTGTCACATGCTGGAGAGTTTTTAAGTTGCCATTTGTGTGTCAAGTATCTGCATCTCCCATGGTTTGTGCGGATAAGGTTTAGAGTTAGCTATGAGCATTGTGGGAGATCAAATCCAGGTACCTTCTGCATTGGATCTATCATGCAATGTTTATTTGGAACTTCCTGTGAACTCCATTCATTTTCCCAAGCTTCATCAGGGTTGAAGTCACATTGTTGAAGGTTAAGCATGTGGAATCAGAAGGGCTTGCACAACTTCAGGTGATGGTGAAGGGTATTGTTGAGGTCATGGTGGATGGGGAATTTTTTTCCCTTTTAATTTCCTGGACTTCCTTTAGAGTTGCTGCATCATGATAAATGGATGGAGGAGCGATGTACAACAGTATGGGCAGGCAAGGTTTTGGGGCTGTCTTGAGGGTTCCAGTGATGGACCTCATTGCAGCTAGATGTCAACAAGTTGAGTGTGACAGCTTCTGGTCCACATTAATGAAGGCAGATTGTGAGCCCCATAGCTAGGCTGGTTTCTTGACTGGATATGACACTTCATTTTCAGTATTTAGTCGTAAACAGGTTACAAAATGACTGAATTTCCAGGACTGCTATATAAAGCATGAGAAAGAGAGACTAGCTCAAGGGCAGGCAAAGTCTGGCCCATGGGTTGGATCAAGCCCATGGCAGACTCCATTTCCCAGCAGCCCCAGTCCACATCACTGCTGCCAGTTTCTATGGAAAGCCCTGCGGTGGCAGTACCATGACAGCATGGGGCCAGTGTTTCCATGGAGACTGGCTCCAGCAGCACTGGCCGGGTGTGCAGCAGGGCAGGGCTGGGATCTTGCGATGGTGACAGTTTGGTCTGGAGCCAGGGCAGAGCCACGAGCTGCTGGCCACACACCACAGGGCAGGGGCGTGCAGGCAGCGGATTGTGGCTCTATCCTGGTTCTGCAAGATCTCAGCCCTGCCCCCAGCGCACCTTCCCACACAGCTGCATGCCCCCCCAGCACTGCTGGGGCCAGTCTCCATGGAAACCCTGGCTCTGTGATGTCATGGCACTACTCTTATTGGGATCTCCATGGAAACCAACTGCGCAAAGTGGGCAGGGACTGCTGGGAAATGGTGTCTGGCCACCAGTAGGATCCACTGTTTTGCGAACCCCTGGATTAGCTGCTTAAATGCAAATATTCATATGTACACACTTAAAAGGAAAGGTAAAAGTAAATAAATACATTAAAAAAACCCGCCAGAAATTGAGAGGAAGGTAGAGAGCATAGTGTGGGGAAAGGAGAAATGCAATGAACATAACTCAAGACTTTTTCAACCCAAAAGTTCAATGGGAAAGTGAGAAAATCACTATATTGTCAAATATTGGCTTTGGATATATTAGTCAAACTGTATTTAACTTTCCAGACTCAAACTAGGATTAATGAACCCAGGCATTTCAAACTCAAGTAGGAAAAATCTAATCAAAACAATAAAGAAAGGACCTTTTCCCCAAAAGAAATGTTGAGCAACGTTAGCCTTCTTAAGAAAAGAAAATAACTTGTGTACACACTGCTTTCAGGGTGGCAGCCCAGTCTAGTGATACTTTGTTTAAAATTTAAATATGGTGGCTAAAATCATACCAGTGTTTTATATATTATATTTATCTAAACAGTGTCCAGATGCTGGTATTATGTTCATAGGAATTGACTTGTCACAACCAGATCAAGCAACATGGTTGAATTGATTAAATACATGATTTGGCAATACTACCAAGGACCAGTTTCCCTTGGCTAAATCAGGCTTTATTTTCCAAGGTATCTTAAAAAGACTGCCTGCAGGGATAGAGCTCCTTTGAGAAGGACTACTGCAGTGCCACTTAGCATCATCAGTAGATCAAGAGCTCTTTGGTATTCTAGTTTTTATCATTAAAAACAGTAAACTCAAGTTTGTGAACAGCTGTAGAATATCCATGCTTTAGGCACTTGCGAGAGAGGAAAACTATGGATTTTCTGACATCCTCAAATAAGTCTGGGATATGCCTGACTTTGCTAGCTGTACTAAGTGAGGCTGCAGGAAAATCAGTTTCCATTATACAGCTGATCCACAGTTGTTGCAGGTAGTTGTTTCTAATAGTCTGAGGAAAATTATATTTTAGCTTGTCCTTGTTTTTCAAATAGGTGTGACTGTTTATGTTCCAGTTTTTAGTGGAAACTCCAGCTCTGGCTATAATGAAACATGGGAAATTCACTTTGTACTCTGAAAAGTGAAAAGATCATAAAAATGTGAGAATGTGAATGGGGAATTTGGAATAGGCTCTATTATATACAATTAGATATGGTAGTGTCTGCTGATATTGTAGAGTTGTATAAAAAATACCAGAAAGGTGTCTTTATTGAAATGCAACAAAAAGTTTGATTAATTAGGGAACCTGCCCATATATAATATATGAATTCAAATTGATTTTATAAAGTGGCTATTATGAATATTGCTGAATAGAATATATCTATGTGGATCTGGACTCCACCATCTGCTGAAGGGACATAGCGCATCATTGCCAGAGCAGAGATCATTGGAAATAACTAACTTTAATGACTAATCTTAATAAAAGGAGGAGTTAACTGAAGCCTGAGAGAGACATTTTGCTTCAAACACCTCTGCGGGAGGTGTTTGGGAAGTGCAGGTTTCTCAAACATCGGACAAAGAAATCACATATTGGTAGGGATATATATTATATGAACTTTTTTATTATCCTTTTAGCAAGACTGAGTCTGACTGAATTGCAGAACAAGCCAAAAACAGAGAAGGCTAAAAGGCTTTGTGATTCTGAAGAGGTGCCATAAATTTCAGGAGATGAATCCTGCATATCTCAGAGGATTATTATAAGCTGAAAAACTCTTTAAAGTGGTATATTGGGATGTTTGTTGTTTTGTGTAGATTTGTATAATTCTCATGGGGTGCGTCTACATTAGACTCTTACTGGACACTAGCTTAATAACCTTGTACAGTAGCATGGTGGTTAAAAACCATGCTAATGTGCTACTGTTCACTGTTATTAAGCTGCTGCTCAGTAAGCATTAAAAATGTATCTGCTGGCATTACTGAGCAGTAGTGTGAGTTACTGTGCATTGAATTAGTACTTGGTTAATGAACATGTAGACATGCCAATAGTATCAGAAGGTTGGCAGGATCTTAAGGATCACCTGGCCCAACTCCTTGCAGATACAGAATTTCTTATTTCTAAACCAGCACAGACAGATGCTTAACTAACCTCTTCTTGAAAACCTCCAATGAAAGAGATTCCTTTGCTTTCCTAAGTAGCTTGTTCCATTGTTTGCTACTCTTAAAATTAGGATTTTTGTCCTGAGAGTTTATCTAAATCTACTTTGTCCCATTTAAACCCATTGTCAAGTGTTCATCTATCTGTGGGAAGGTAGAACAATGTTTTTCCATCTTAATGGTACCTTTTAAGTATCTGAAAACTGCTATCACGTCTCCCTTTAATATGCATTCTTCCAAACTAAATATACCTCCTTTCTTCAGTCTCTTCTCATTTGGCCTGCTTTCATTTCGGCTTTGTATTTTTTGTTGTTGTTGCTGCTTCCTTTTGAAACTTCTTTAGTTTCTTATAATCATCTTAAAATGTTGTCCTCGAACAGTACTCCAGTTGTAGCCTATTGCTCTTGTGCATGATACTTCTGTTAACGAAACCCAATCTAGTGCAGTCTAGTCCTTCTTTATAAAGGCATGTTTCTGATGACTTGTGACCTCTGTAACCCCCAGTTCTTTCTTCAACTCTGCTACTGAGAAGCCAGTTATTCCCTCTTCTGTATTTGTGCATCAATTTTTTCTGACATTTCTCTCTCTTGAATTTTTTAAAAAGCCTGTTCACTAATTTATCAAAAGCTTTTTGATATTTAATCCTACCCTCCAAAGTGTTTGTAACACTTCCCAACTTAGTATAATCTGAAAATTGGATTAGTTTACTTTCTTTCTTCGAATCCAAGTCAATAAGAAAACTACTAAAATAGCAGTCTGAACTAGGTCCGGTGCTGTAGAACCCTATATGAGACCAGCTAACCTTTCAACCAACTGTGTATCCACCCAGTGGCAATTCTGTCCAGCCCATATTCCTCCAACTTACTTATAAGAATGGTATGTGGGATTGTGGCACATGCCAAAACTTTACTAAAATCCAGGTGTGTACAGCAACTAAATTATTTAACTTATTTTAAAAGTAGTAACCTTATATATAGTAACTTTCCAGATTGTTTCTGCCCCATATTTGCCACATGGTTCCTACCACAATCGTTAGTTAAGTTTGTTGGTATTCAAAAAAGCTTTTTGGTGTCATTGTTGACCACTACACATCTTTTAGTAGTTCTCACTAATGTGGGAATTGTCCTCCTTTTAGCAGCCTATGTGAAATATTTATGACACTCCTATGCTGCCGTGTATGGCAATTTCACTTTGATTCTGTAGAGACGCTCTGTATTGACACTGATGAAGATGTATATTGGTAAGCATATGTACTATTCACATGATGTCTAGCAAAGGTTTGAGAGCTAGACTGTCATACCTCTCATTTGGGTTACCTGCACAGGAAAAATTTGTCCACCTCTCAAATGGTTTGTATACAGGCCACTGCGGTTGAAGCCAAGTGTTTCTCTATCAGAGCTACTGGGCAAAGAGTGGTAAACAGTCAGCAGTGTTTTGTCACTCTTCCCAACAAAGCGCTGGCCAGAATAACTGGCTGGCTGTGTGAATTAATGTATATAACATGCTAGGCCCATTGAGAAGGTGTAGTATATCACTCAAGAGTCCTGGGAGCAATTGTACCTCAGTAAGAAATAATGCCTCCCAGTTCTTCCTCTAGGACCAATAAATATGTCTACACATCGTCCCTACCATGGACAATGTTTTATGTATAGCTCAAAACTTTTCCCCGTCTTTTGGCATCATTTAACTGCTTTGCTGAAAGCCGGTTGGTCTTTACTCACTATATTTGAGGGATATGTGGTGTGGGGAAGACTTTTTTGGTCCAAGATGGAATGACTTTGCAGCATATAATATTGTTATGAAAGAGATATCAAGATTATACCCATGGACGGTATCATTTTATTTACTGGCTTTTTTTCTGTTCAGGGGGAATACACTTTTCCCCTCCAAACTGCTAGGGATGGCTTGCTGTGCAAGTAAGTGGATCACAACAGAGTGTCACATTGTTACAGTAACATGACACACTGATTAAGGAGGCATTTGTCCTAGTCCATATATTATGTCACATCACATTGTGCTGCATGCCTTACCTGGGATATTAGATCTGGTGTAAGTTCTCAAAGGGCTTGTTCTGACCCCTTGGTTTGTGAGTTTGCATGTGTGTGTGTTGTGGGCTCTTTTTCAGGCAGCTCAGCGTGTCAGCTGGACTACATAAATTTCAACAACCATCAGCTAGATAGGACGGTTTCTGTAGGAGCACTGAGGTAATAATTCATGAAGAACCAATTCAAACTGTGAGATATTGCAGCCATAACACACATAGGGTGCCTTATGGAGAGCGCCCTTCTGTGCGCCTCATAAAGAGCACAGGGATTGAGCGTGTAGTCCTGTGTGCATAAAGATGACAGGTTTGAGCAAATGATGATCCACTGCTTACTCTTCACATTTCATCTGCATATGCAGCACTGCCTTAATTCAGCTACCTTTTTCATGCTGTATAGTATCTCATTCCAAGACTCTTTTCATTAGGCCATATTCCTGTACATGTTGAGTAGTACATCACTGTGCAGTTAGTCCTTGTTACCATCGGAGGGACTTCTCAAGACCATGCCAGAACTCAAGAGGATTATATAAAGCAGTGAAAATCCCTTGGCTAATACACTGCACATGTGCAGGATTGATTATCAAAAGGCTTTAAATTAGCCAAATCAAAGCCAGTCATCAATAGAATGCTCAAAGGCATTTGTCTTTAATGACTGCTCTGCTAGATTTCACCATTATGCTCTCAATCCTGCAACAATTTTAGCTACTAAACTATATAATGGTCACTAAACACACAATCTATGGGCAAATGTATATATTGTTTCACTCTCCTTGTACTGAATTCTTTTTCTTCAAGTTAAATTATATAATACACCTCCAGACAGCACTCAAAGCCTGCATCCAGACGAGCGTGGCTGTGCAATGTGTGACGGGTCTGTGGTGCCACATACAGCACGTAGAGCTGTTCTCCACACTCCAGGGAACAATGCCAGGGTCAAAAACACTCAAGGAAAAAAAAAGTGGAGCAGTGCATGTAGGGGCAGCGCATACCACTCACTCAAACCAGAGCCTGGCCAGCCGAAGCCATGCTCTGGCTCCCAGCCAGGCTCTGAGTGGAAGGGTCACTACTGCTGCAGCCAGAGGAGGCCCCCAGGCCGCCAGGTAAGGCTGTTGGAGCCAGCACAGAGGGCTGTGGTGTCCCTACCCCACCCACCCAAAGGGCTCATGGCACAGGTGTTCCCTGGGACAACTAGCAGTGGCACAAGGTGGGGAAACAAACGTCCATGCTCACATGGACATGGCCAAAGGGGCCAGTCCTTGACTCTGACCAAAATGTACCTGATGTAGAATCAAAGACGGGAGGATGAAATGGTGTCTTTATTCCACTTTTGTGGCTCCAAAATTCTAAAAAAGACTGAAGATGACTTCGAAAGTGCCCTGGCACAACTTAGATCGGGTTCAGAGCTGTATTCATTAACCAAGCTGTCTTGAAAAATTTAGGATGTTGCCAGGTGCTCAAACCATACCTCCATTTTTCCTTCTCATGCCCATTTCCACTTTGAGAGCTGGAAGAGAAATGCAGAGCTGGCTTTTTGCAGGGGGGTGGGGTTCCTCAGCATTCAGAAGTTTTCAAGGGGTTATCAAACTGACTTAAAGACATATTTCACCATCGGAGTCATGCAAAGGAGTATCAGTTGGCATTGTGAGGCTATGTCTTCATGGTAAACTTACTATGCCCAGCAGAAACACCCTAACTATTAGATTGCTGCGGGTAGACAGCCTCTTAAACTAGAAATGGTGGTGCTGTTGCATTGTATCAGGTCTTTGAGTGGGTTGATTAGCACTGCTTTGTGCCTGGGCTATATTTTTGCTAAGCTTTCCTACATTCAACTGGAGAAAAATTCTTAATGTTAAATTAATTAACTTTTTTTGCTTTACCAGGACCTATCCATTATTTTAGAGAGAACATTAGTACATCAGTGATGTCTTCAGGCACTTTTCAGAAATTAATTCTCACTTTAAATGAATTCCATTGCAAAATATGAGTTTTCCTCGTTAATCAAATTTAGAACTAAAAGTGTGGTTTACCGATGCTGATGGAACGCTCTTGAGCTGATACAAATTCTAAAAGGGATACTACTCTATCGACGCTGGAGCTGTGACTTTAAAAAGATGCACGTAGTTAAATGTTTTGCTCGGAAATGTGAGAACCAAAGAGAGGTTTTGATATTTTTTCCCAATTCATTATCAAATACTCAGATGGCAAAATGTGTTCACAGGAATTCAGAGACTCAGATTTTCTTCTGCATATAGCACAAATTACTGGCTAGACCAAAGTTCACAATTTGAAATGGGTTTGAAAGTGCAGATGCTTATTCCACTTAAAACCATCTGGGCTGCAATTTCCAAAACCTGTCAACATTTTACCCTTAGTTGTTATAAAATCTTTTTTTTTTTTCTTGCCCAATCCTTAACCTACAATGCTTTTCTGCTTTTAAGATTAAATCTTTCTAATACATATTTGTCCTTTATTTTAACTAACTTCCAGGTATGTTCAATAATACACAAGTTCTAAGCCTCCATAGTCAATTTGCTAGCAGTCTGGATTTCACCTACCATTAATAAATCCAATTACATGTCTAGTATACCAAATATAGTCTCTCACTTTTAAAGTTTTCAGTAACTGTTGCTTGGGTATCTTTCCAGCTGTTTATTGATGATAGTGGGATAATTCTTTTTTCTACCTCAGTCAAGATTCTCAGGCTCCTGGCTTGGCTTTAGTCATATATTCATTTAGATTTCTACCTACCTGCTATCAGCATATGATAAAACTTAACACACTGAATTTCAGAGACAAAGTTGGGAATGTTTCACCCCTTGGGGAAAACAGAAGTGAGTTTTTAAATTACATTGTTAGTTGTATTGACTTCTATAATTCTGAACGTTCCTACCAGGTTTGTAATGGATTTTGTTTGAAAGCAATGCAGACAGTAATGTGAGCTGGGGAGAAGGGGGAAGGGACTACAATATTTTTCTTTGATAGGTTTTTTTCCCCAAAACTGCTCATTTTTTTTATTGCACCTTTTGCTATTGCATCTGATATTGGCCTGCCCTGGAAACAAGATTCTAGGCTATACGTGCTAATGATCTGACCCGTTACAGAAATGCATGCGTTCTGGTGGTCTCTCCAACAGCTAACATATCATATATTTGTGTGTATGTATATATGTGTCTATGAAAATGTTGTTTACTTATAGAGGTACATGTACAAATGCCTCATCAAATGATACTACTAAATGCTATATCAAACCATTTGAGTGCCTTAGTAAGTGGAAAGTGGTATTTGTATGCAAGTTGTATACTGGATGGCAAGGCAGCTTAGGACATGGTCTTTTCAAAACTGTTAGTACTGCCCCAAAAACTGAGTAACTACTGAACCTTGGTATACAAAGATGGAGCTCAGCCTATATATTTTAGCCCTTCCCCAGCCCCTCGTGACTCACTTTTTAGGTGTCATGTTATTCTAAGGGAGTAGGGAGGAAACAACTCTCCTAAGGATTGGAATTGCAGCTAGCCTTTGTGCACTAGATATTCTATTTCTGAATATGAAGTTTATTTCATATATGTATTACATTTTCTTTAATATTATTGTTAAAATGGTTATTCTTTTTTAAATTTACATATATTACCCTGGTGCATTGTTTTGCCTTGTTTATGAGCTTTACAGTATATTGGCATTACTGAGCTGATGTTATAGTGCCATTAGATTTATTTATACATTATCATGGAGGTCTGAGTTCTTTTTTGTCTGATTTACGAGTCAGAGTCAGCCAAAAGAACTGATTAAAAAAAAGTTCAACCTTCTTTAGTATTTAAGAAGAAAAAGTAAAAAAATAATGCCATCTTAAAAAGAAAACAAACTAACACCTGATTTTCTTTAGTGTTAGAGTGATGTTGTACCTGTGATGGTCCAGGAAAAATGCAAGAGGTAAGAGTTTCTGTAGCTGACATATTTTGTTGATAAAGCTGCATGTTTAGGACAGACTTAGGAAAACGCTTGAACGCAACACAGTCTTCTTCAGGTCCCCATTTAAGAACACAGGTGGCCTGAAGAATGCATTGCATTTAGAAGCTTGTCTAAGTCTATTCCGACCATGAAGCTGATCCAAAAAGGATGTGACCCGCTAGAAATCCTTGCCTCTTTGATTTTCTTTATAGCTTATTCATTTTTAGCTTCCAAAACTCTAGCAGATGGACTGGATAACAAAATAGGCCTTTTCCATCTCAGTTTTCTCTGATTCTCTCATCCCACACCTGAAATATAAAAAGAGGAGAAAAGAACTGCTATTTACTATGTCAACTACTTTCTTTCTGTAGTTTATTCCAATTCAGTTGAAAATAAGACTCAGTTTCTTCAACTGTCCACTTTAATTTTGGTAGGGATGATGTGGTGAACAATTCCAGACCTGGACAAGATACAAATTCATTTTTCCCTCCAGTTTTCGAAGAGGGGAATGCAATCTTTTTGGAGATACTCAGTGGCAAACTGTTTTGATATTTTTAATAAAGCATATCAAAGACAAAATGCCTCTAAAGAATCTGTATTTTTTTCAAGATGTTTTCGTGTGGTATTCCTTAGGCTTTGTGTAGTGCTCTCTCTAAAATAATAATTCATACACTTTTTTTTTTCTTGGAGGAAAGAGGCTCTGCTCATGTTTTTTAAAGCTGTTTTTTTTATCCACTGTGACAGTATGTGATATTTTCATTTTGATTCTCCATACTTTATGAGGTGCAAAAAGTACTTTTTAAAACTTACAAATAATATTGAAACAACTTGTTCATTTGAATAAATTAATAAGCAATGCCAGTCTTCGAACAGAATTTCTTAGAACATATTAACAACAGACAGTAAGGAAACGTCAGGGGTAGTCCCATCAGTGACTTTTCCCAATGAATTAATTTACTCAGTGCCATTAACTTAGGGAATCTGTGCCTGAGGGCTTCCTTGCATAAAAAGTTTTCAGGGGTAGGGTCTGGGAAAAGATCTGACTGCATAGTAAGAAAATGTAAACAACTATGGAGAAAATGCAAATTAGCAGGACATTGGTGCACATATAATTTAAAGCTAATCCTTATATTGGTATTTCACATTATTATATTCTTTGTGATTCTTGGCACAGTTGGCCCCTGCTCCAAGGAGTGTTTATATATTTAAACCCGGTGATTGTTCTGGTCAGTATGCAGGAGGTTAATGAAACATGTCCTAAGAAATCCCATTTGCAAGCATCTGGAGGAGGAAAGGTTGATCACAAGCAGCCACCATGGATTTACTGGCTAGGGGCAGAAGTTACACATAAGCCGGTTTAAGTGATCAGAAACTGGTCTAAACCTGTGACAGAACAAAAGCTCAGTGCACATAAACAGGTTTCAAATGGCTGTAATTGGTTTAGGATAAATCTGGTTGAATGTAGTATCAGACTTAACTGATTTAGGTCAAACTGGTTAAACCCCTCCTGGTTCAAGTTAAATCACAGTCCCCCCATATCCCAGAATGCACTGAAGCCCTGAACTGGGTTGTGCTGTCTACTTCAGAGAGCGTGGCTGGCCCCACACTTCTGCTCCCTAGCTGGCGCAGTGAGGGCTGGCTGACAAGGGGGGTGGGGGACAAGCCCAGTTGGGGAATCAGCCCCGTTTATAAAGGCGGGGGGGCTATCTCCCCCCAGGGAAACCTCGTCTGGGGACAGGGAGGGAGGTTAAACATCTCTTCCCCTGCTCAAGCTTACTTCTGGCTGCAACTATGGACTACAAATCCCAGAGGCATCTGGCAGGAGGAAAAGGAAGTGATGAGCAACCCTGCCTGGTCCTGCTGCTGCAATTATGGGCTGCAAACCCCAGAGACCTCAGGGGTATCAGGAAGAAAAAGTAAACACACAGCTAGAGAGCCATGCTCTAGCACCCCTGGCTTCTTAGACAATTTTCTTCTTTGACAAAGTTACTATTTGGGTGGGTACAGTGTATCTGGACTTCAGCAAGGCTTTTGACAAGGTCCCACATGACCTTCACAAAAGCAAACTGGAGAAACGTGGAGTGCTCAAAACTACTGTAAAGCGGAGGGGAAAGTAGCTCAATAGTACCAGCAAAAGATAATTATAAAAAGATCAATGCCAGAATGGCAGGAGTTTTGAGTGGAGTCTCACAGGGGTCTGTCCTGGGCCCAGTGCTGTTCAGCATGTTTATTAATGATTTGGATGCTGGCACAGGAAACTTCTTGAGCAAGTTTGCATATGACATAAAACAGGGAGGAACTGTGAACATGTTAACATATGGGAGTGCAATCAAGAAGGATCTCAACAGATTGGAAAGCTGAGCTGATGCTAACAGGATGATGCTTAAAGCTGACAAATGCAGGGTGCCAAACCTCAGGAAGAATAATTAAAAATACAAATACAAAATGGAGGATACTTGGATAGATGGCAACACTAGGGAGAAGGATGTAGGAGTCTTGGTAGATCACAATCTCAATTTGAGACTACAGCATGGTGCAGCTTCACAAAAGGCAAATGGAGTTTTGGGATACATCAATAGAAACATTAGGTGCAAGGCACAAGAGGTGATAGTGCTTTTCTATTTGGCACTAGTTAGGACTTACCTTGAGCATGGGTATGCAGTTGTCATGGGAAAAAAAAAGGCGTGCCACAAATAAATGCCACTCTTTTTTGCTCTTATAAATGCCTCTGCATGTGGGGTAAGCTCAGGGAAAAATGCTCTGGGTGGGATAAGGGAAGCTGCCTTACCTGGGATCCTGGAGGCCTCCTGGGGATTTAGTGGTGGTAATCCATGGCTCTGGCCTGCCAAGCTCCAGTTTCAGGTGGTGCATACTGCTGCCACATATGTTGCCCCACTTTATTTCCACATGCATTTTTTTTTATAGCAGGATTTCCTGGTATCTAAATTTGGCTGTGCATTGCAAATATGTAGCATGGAGAACCAAATCATGTGCATGGGGTGCCTTTTGTGGCACCTCAAAACTTAAGAGGCCACATGCATGCTCATGTGGACATAGCCATCTAGACCATTGTGTGTAGTTTTGGGCTCCATATTTTAAAAGGACATGGAACAGTTGGAGAGAGCCCAGAGGCAGGTGACAAAAATGATAAAGGGTTTGGAAGGCAAGACATACAAAAAGAGGCTGAAGGAGTTAGGCATGTTCAGGAAAAGGCACTTAAAAGGGGAAATCATAGCAATCTTCAAATACTTGAAGGGCTGCAATAAAGAAGAGGGAAAACATCTTTTCTCTCTTGTGGCAGGGAGGAGGACATAGACCAATGGCTTAAGGTTGCAGCAAAGAAGATTTAGGTTGGATGTCAAAAACAAACTTCATCAGTGTTACAACAGTGAAGCAGTGGACTAGACTGCCTAAGGAAGTGGTAGACTCTCCATCACTGGAGGTGTTCAAGAATATGTTTGCTAGGAATTTTCCTGGGATGCTCTAAGGTTAGTTATGCCTATGGATTTTAATCATATTTTGGCATGCGCTAGATGCCAAGCAGCTAAGTACTTTCAAAATTGAGGTGCTTCTGGAGGACTTTATAGTCAAAAACTGAGGTGCACATAAAATATAGATACCAGGTTTAGGCATCAACTAAGCAGAATTTTTTCAGGAATGCAGTTTTATATGGATTTTCCAGATCTTGTCCTCTTTATCTTTCTAACACTGAATCAGCAATGACACAGATGTACTGTATGGGGAGATGTACAATGGAGGCCAGAACTTCTCAGTGAGGAGTCTGAGAAGTGGAGGCCTTTAATGTATGGAAATAACCCATAAGTTTGGGGAACACTTTAATGAATTTCAGCAGACCTCAGAGAGGCCACAAGCTAGGGGGAAAATGAAATAATATGCTTAACAACACAGGCACTAAGCATGTGTTACCAGCAGGCTTATGATGAATTTTCCATTTACATTCAATTTTCTCACTTGTTCCTAACTAGGAAATATATTTTTGCCTTCAAGTTCCAAGTGGTACATCAAGGAAGCCTTAGTTCATAGCATAGTCACTGAATATTCTTTTTAATATATTTTAGGGCATGAATGAGCTGTCAAACTTTATTGATTGAATAGTAGATGGCTTCAGAGACCCACTTCTAATTAATTCCTTTTATATGCCAGGTAGGGAATCTTATCTGTAGCTTGCACCCTTAATGTTACACATATGGTTATGAAATTAAAGCCTCTGTCATAGAAACAGAGAACTTTTGTAAAAAACAGATCTTTTTTCTAAATAATCCTGAGACATACACGATGTGTTTTTTGAAAAGATGGGGGGGTTAACTCCAGCATTGCATAAAAATCTTACAAATTATTTTTTTTTTCATATAATATGTGCTGTAAGGAGATGATTATAGGCAGAAAAAAACCTTTAACCCTTTAATTAAAATGACCGTTTTGCAGCAGTAACTAAATCTTGAGAATGGACACTGATTTAAAAAGTTAGCTTGATTGAGAGCAAAAGGTGCAGTGTCAAATCCAGTTCATATGTCTTAAGTCCATGAATTAGTGTACAAGATGGCTGAACAGATGGAGTCTAGCGATGTCATCATTCCACTTGAAGTACTGATATTATAAAATATCTGTGGATGGCAGGGACATTCTAATATTATAAAAGCCTAGGTCTGTCTGTCTGTCTGTCTCTGTCTGTCTGCAATGTTTTATTCACATATGCTCCCATGCTTCAAGCACTGGGGAGTGCTGCCATGATTTTGAAGCCACATTAAGGACTGGACAGAGGGTGGGTCATCCCTCTCCCTGGAAGCCGCGCCAAGGACTGGACAGGCAGTGGGGGAGCCGAGGCCAGCAGTGCTGGCCTTCACTCCCGCACCCCGCTCTCTGCAAGAGGCAGAACAGCAGCAGCATGGGGCGTTAGGTGGAGCCACTCCATCCCATCCCCCCACCCCCCACTCCTTGTCATTCTTGACTAGTAGAGATATATATTCCCAATATTTATCCGGGCACAGGTAATTTTAAGAAAAACAAATAAAAACAGTAAAAGACTTAACTGCTTTATTAGCTACCATGTGGCTGGTCACTTGTCATTAAACTTCCTTATTATCTTTGGAATTAAGGAGAAGATACTTGGATCTATTGGCTATAGTCATGGAAAGCCAGCAGTTCTTGTCTTTTGAGATTCTGCTTAAGCACCACGCTGTATATTATCTGTTGGGATGGGTATGAGCAAAATGCTGATACTAATACATTTTTTTTCATTCAAAATCTAGTGTTTTGAAGTAGATTTTATCCTGAGCTTATCCAAATGCAAATCTTGAGTAGTTTTATTGGCTTTAGTGGGTGCATCTACATGTGTAATTTATTCAAAGCAAATTTTAATAAACACAGTTTGAGCCAGATTAAGCTACTCCCAAATGAAGTGTCTACATGTACACATGGAAGAGCAGCAATTTAGTCAGAGCTGAGCCGTTTATGCCAGGGCCACTCCTGCCCTGCTGGCAAGGAACATTGGGGTCAGCCCTGGGCAGAGAGGCTGGCTGGTGCATGAGGGTGCTGAAAGTGTGGACCATATGGTTAGGTGGCTGGCAGGCATCTTGCCTCCTGCTGGCTGGGCTGACCAGATGCAAGTTATGCTTGTAGTCAGTGTCTATAAGCACATTTAATCTCAGTTAATTGCCACACCATAAAATAGTACTGTCCTTGACAGTGCTATTTTATGGTGACGTTAATTAGTTTACTGCAGTCTAATAGCATGGCACAGTGACACTTTACTCTGTAGCTAATTAGTCTATCTGCAGTTAAGTGCACGTGTAGATGCAGCTACTGGAAATCACTCTAGTAGAAATCCACAGTTATGGGTTTCTACTGGAGTAAGTGAAGGAAGCACTAGCTAAGCTTTAATTCTACCATGTAATATGGTAATATGGTTCCTGTATTAAGATTATTAAGATTAAAGAAGTGCATTCGAATGCAATTCCAATTATTTTTCTTTAGAATTCATTCAAAAAAAAAAAAAAAAGCTCATTTAGCATTAGATTCACAACCCACTGCAGCAAATGGGAATCTTTTCATTAACTTTCATGGGCTTTGTTTTCAACCTTAAAAAAGGTTGGTTCCATTTTCTACTTTAGGTACTTTGCTTAGGTCTTAGTGAATACAGGTTTATTTATCAGGGCAGAGGTGACCATTGAGTCTACTGTTGCAGATCAAGAATACAACAAGTGATTTATATCAAGGTCCCATAAAAGTTTAATGGGGTTTAAAAGAAACCTTTTCTAATTATAAGTCTGGAAGAGAGCTTATCCTCCCGTTCACACCAAAATAAACTTTTTGAGGTTTTTCCAAGCCTGATTTACAGAGTTCTTTGGAAACCTCTGATGAAAAGCACTCAATAAGTGAAAGCTATTAATATTTTTATTACTGCGTTGTTCAGTATATAATGAGGTATGCATACGCATTATCCTGCGTGTATGTGGTAAATATTTTGGACCATATTGTTCTTATTACTGCATGAATATGCAAGGAAAAAATGCCATGAATCATGCTGCTCTTCCTGGTATTATCATGTCATGCTTCTCTTCCCTATCCAGATCCAAACAATCCATTCTGATACCCCCCAATGCCTGTGAAGTCTATTTCCCAATGTAATAGATAATTCAGCTGACTGCAGTGCTAACAGACTCACCTATTCCCTCACTGACTAATAGTTTTATTTAGGTTCTCATTTTTAACTTGCTGTAACCTTTTGCATGTATGGTTAAACATGCTCATATATCATATATCACCTGACTCCCAGTTACCTTTCCTGCTTGGTGCAGGGGGCTGCACCCAATGATTTCCTGAGATCCCTTCCGTCCTTACAATCTATGAATATATGTATCTTTATAGGACTACAACCGACAAAGTAAAATCTGATGTGTTCCATATAAATGTGCTTTTCCTATATCATGTCTCCTCAGCAGTGAATTGTTTCAGTAAAACAGTCCAACTTTAAGAGAGGCATTTCATTGAAGAGGTTTTTTAAAGTTATAACTACATCTATTGTACCTGCCTCTGTATTTTTCATAGCAATGTGTTTCATGATGTTATAGGGTAACATGCATCATTATTATCCATTCAAGCATCCCTCTAGTTGACAATTGGTGGGCCAGTGATGAAAACTTTACTGATAGGATTAGTTTGAAAAATCTATTCTTGGTGTGCAGAGTAATTAAATCACACTCAAGTTTTAATCCTTTAGAAAGGGGGGAAAAAATCTGTTCAAGTACAGTGGTTCCACTTGGGGAATTCTGGTTCTACAGATATTTCTGATTCTAGCAGTATTGCTTGTTTTAAACAACATACCCATGAAACCTAGATTAATTTAAATGATCACTCTAGAGCATATCCCCCTCTTAATGAGTAAGTAACATCTTTGAAACCTTTTAAAAGTTTTAAGTTTTACTGACTAGTGCTATTGTTTAAATAGGGCGAGACATCACATTATTCAGATGGAGCAGCTCTTGAGTTGATGGTGAAAATATTTATAAACCTAATTCTGAAAAGCAAGGCACACTATATTAAGAATCTATAAATTAAGACAATATTAAGGTCAGGAGGCACTTAGTGATACGACTGCTTAGAGTAAAATCAAGACTTTACCACAAATCTAGAGGTAAATCACATTTCCAATGACATATGGCATAAACTTCAATACCTTATAGTAAAGAAACATCTCAAATCCAATTGTTATTAACTCATCAGCTAATAAGGAAATCACCGTGTTGGCCCCTGTATATTAAATGTGGAAATGAATTAGAAAATACAAAGCTATTTTACTTGACATGCCTTTTATCATTTGAGAATGTATCATATAATAAAAAGGAGAAAAATATAATTACAATCAGCATTTTGCAGCATGGGCAGCAGATATTTGAAGAATCATATGAAGTGTGAAAAAATGGGTATACATTTCTTGAGCTGCAGTCTCTGGCCAATGACCTTTCAGCCCCTTTAACAAAACTGAATCATGAACTTTCCCTCAGGTTTTAGACCCTACCTTGAAATTTTAAATCTCTGTTGGTAAAATGAAATACTTGTTTTGTTTTGTGCATTGAATAGAATGAAAAGATTCATTTTTTTAATGGAAATTTCATGATTTATGTACAAAACTTGCATTAATATTTCTGCTAGGATCTTCCTAAAAAGAATGGTACATAAGGAAGATACAGCTATTTAAAATTTTGCCTGTATTACAAGGAGTCAGGGAAAAAGGTTTTGGACTAGATACTCCAAAAAGGATTTTAGGTAACAAGCTATTTCCCCTAACTCCAAAATTTAGATCCTCAAAAACCCTTTTCAAGTTCTGCCTAATCCCAGTGGCATCAGTTGCTGCAGTGAAGCTTCCTAAGAACGTACAGTTATGTTTCTGGGTATAAACAGAGATCGCCTAAGTTTTGGCAATGCTCAGCAAAAGGTGCCTATGTGAGATCTGTCAGGATTCACAAGCTTGGATCTACCTACCTTGTCACAATGTAGTAGAAAGTAAGGAAGAGTAACTGATTACAGAGACTAACTGATTTAGACAGCCACAAGCTTTTTTAGACAACAACCTGCTTCACAGATGCAATTCTGAACCAGTTAATCATTAACAAATCATCTTGCCTTATCTTCTATCTATCTTCAGGCCCACGTGGCTAACCACCTCTGCTGTCTATCAGGCATATTTTTAGAGTATGCTTACTGAATTGAGCCTTGCACAAAAGGTGGTGGTACGGCTTATCTTTTATCCCAATTACTCAGTAGAGTAGTCAGCTGGTATAAGAAACCAAAGCTTGAAGGTCTCTTCTGCCTGAAGGGACTCCCACAATAATGCCTTAGCCACCAGGGTATAGGGTAGTTGCAATCAGGTTCTACCAGTCTTTCTGGTTACCATTCTTCATTTTTATATGGAATAATTAAATATTCTTGTGGCAACAAATGGAGACAGAATGAGCATATCCCTCTACCCTACTATTTAGGGCATTCATCTGGGTTATATGCCCAGTTTACTTGAACACATTGCATTTTTGTAGTAGGAAATTAAACCCAGGCTGTGTCCTTCCAGGTGAATTGTGCTTACCTCTTACTCTGACTTGTTGTATCAATGCGTATTGAATTAATCTGTGCAAAGTGGAACAACTTCACCAGATGCACTGAGAAAATTCAACCCTGGAGTACATTATAGTTTGCTTTTGGGTGTGTTTACTAGACAAGAGGAAGATGTTACCTGGATTACAGGTAACTTTGCAGGTTGGTTATTAATAAAAGAGGCAGAAACAGTTCTATAACCCAGCCTTTTATTTTCTTACACTTCCAAACAAATATTTATCATATAGCTTATCTGGCTACCCGTGACAGCACAACATAGATTTTCACCTATGCCAGTTGGGGATACTCAAGAGGAGGGGGAGAAGGAAGAAATGCAGATTGGCAGCAGGTCTTCTTGAATGTACTGAGTTTTCTAAACTTCCCTCCAGCCTATACCTCATATTTATAGATGGCTGGTTTTAGTATTTTAATAAATGACCGCTGATTGATTTATTTTGTTTGCATTACTGAAAATTTTGGGATTGGACTGAACCAGATTTATTGGAGACTGGGAAGGTGTCAATTAGTTGGTAAAGTAAAAGGGAGGGTTTCTTAATCTCTTTTCCTTTTCCATTGTTGAATGATGTTCAACACGATCCTGTTTCTTCTTTACCTTAGTTTATGGTCTTCTCTGACAGCTGTTTTATTTTCATAAATTATTTAAGCCCCTTAACAAAAGTATATCTTATATCAAAATAGCATCTAACACATTTGGTTACATTAATCACTACTACTAATATGTTTATATGAAGTAGTAATATACTATATATGGGTTATTTATCCTTTCAGGCTTTGTGCTTTGTTTAATTGTATCCCATTACTAGTTTAGCTGTATGTTGATGGACTCATTTACTTTGCTGATTAAGCTAGTTGTCGCATCTGCAGAGGTTCACACAACGGTTACTTAAAAACAGGCTTTGGAGCTTTCTACTTGGTTGTAATTTCTTCAGCTTGGCCTAGGCCCCTTGAAAATGGCCAAGGTTGGCAATAATATAGGTTTAAGACCTCTTGGATAGAGCTGGAATCAAACCATGGACTCCCATGTCTCATATACATGAGTGCTATAACCACAGCATTATTGGTTAAAAATGAGAAGGGAGGGAATGGAGAAGGGGGGAAAGCTGCTATCATTGCCCCCTCTTCCTTTTCCTCTGTTTTGTCAGACAACTGTAGGCATTGGAAACAGGAAAGAATTAATGCTTGAGTTAGTGCCCTTAATTCTCAGTGAAAGGAAGCAATTAAGTGCCTGAGAGGGTATAAGACCCCTAGCTTAGCCCACTCCATGTCAACATGTTGGCTGTTTTGGCTCCTGAATACTTTCCCCCGTGCAATATACAGGGTGCCTGGCTGCCTAACTCGGGGCCCTGAATACAGTCAACAGGCAAGGTGCCTAAGTCTTTTTGTGGATGTAGCCCCAAAGTAATAAATAAAAAAAAAATCAAAATGCATAAAGGTAGGATGTGATCCTCCAGGGGAAATATTACCCTAGAGCAATGAAAATTAATAGCTATGGGTATGAGGATGAGGGGGAAAAAACAGGAGAATTTCTGTGTTACATAGTTGTCTGCAGAATGAACACTTAGAAAATCAGTCCTTAAATACTCAGATGCTAGCTAATCTCAGTGTGCTGACTGGTACGGGAAAGCTTCTAACCTGGGTTTTGAAAATAGAGAGTTTCTAGAGTAATAAATCCCCCCTTGAAAATGGAATGAAAAACTCAAATCACTTGGATACCAGGTGCTTGAACCAAAAAAGAAAGCCCTTACTTCTCTCATAAAGAAGGCAAAGTATGTTTTCTAAATCACTGCAAGGTGAATCAAGGGCGCCTAATTTTCTCAAATGCAGCAATACAGATCTAATCTAGAAATCCTCTTTCTGAGGCAAATAGAACTTGAAGCAAACAGATACCAGGAAAACCCTAGAAACTGTTATGTTGTAATGACTTAAGATGAGGCTTTGTTACTAGCCTGAGCCACTGCAGGTATGTGCCTGCAACTCCTGATTTTAAAAGTAAATGTGTATCCACATCCAAATAGGTTCAAAGTCTGCAGGTTAGACTAACATGCAAAGATTGAATCATTTCAGGCTCAGGCTTTTTGAATGTCGGTGCCTACCCATAAAGTTCTAGTAGTCTACAGTATTTCAATCTAATTACTGTTTTAATGCTACTGAAAAGAGTAGATTCAAGTAGAATTGGGTACTTTCCAGAGCAATGGATAATCATTAACTTCAAAGGTTTAGTCATCCTAAACTGGATCCTCATCCAAACCCTCTGGAAAACAATGGAATGATTCCCAGTGACTACATAGTACTTTGTATCATAATCCTAATTTGCTTTTTCCTACTCCGTCGTGTCTGCATTTGGTTGTCTAGAGAGGAGTTAACTATTTCACAGGTTAGCTAGTGGAGAAGACCTAGGCTATTGCTTTATTATTTGTATACTCCATAGCTATGCAACTTTATTTTTCATCTTGTTTTAAGTTTTATAAATGAACTCATTTCTGGGTTATTGAAATTTATTTTTAAAAAGCCTTAAAAAATAAATTCCCACATGCATCTGTATTTGGAAGAAAGGTTGAGAAGGATGTGTGCACGATAATAGGAATAGTAGACTTGTTTTTCTTTTTTTAGAAGCAAGGTTCTATTTTTTTATGAAATAAATCAAATATTTCTGGGGATAGACACAATATAAGACACAACCTGGTGCTTTATCTCTTTATGTTAATGTATGAATTCCCTTGTAATGGTAACACAGTAAAACATTTTATACCCTATGGATGTGTCTACATGTGCATTTCGGTGTGTCTAAATGTAGTGTGCTTTAGCTCAATGCACATTAATGTGATTTAGGCTCGCGTCTATACATGCAGGTGTTAAAGTGCATTAATGCCATGTGTGCAGACTGACGTGGGACTAAAGTTGGTACCAAGTCAGCTCATACACAGCATTAATGTACCTTAATGTATCTACATGTGCATTAATATGCTTTAGCTAGTCACGCCTAAATTTAATACCTGCTTCTGCGGGTATCAAATTTAGGCATGAAGTAACCTAAAATCACCATTTTGAAAGCTCATTAAGGGTATGCACATGTAGAGGCACACCTTTTAATGCACCTTAACTTGGGCTGAAGTGCCTTAAATCAGCATATGTAGACATGCCCTATGAGTACTAGGTCTTTGACCATAATGTGATAATCAAGATCTAACTCTGACAAGCAGGCATTAACAGTCTTTTACAAGATTCTTTCCTCTTGTGACAAACAATATGGATATTCTCCTTTCAATAACCTCTTGTACTTCACTTTTCTGACTAGCTCTTCTCTGTTTCTGATTAGTGTTGCAGACAATTTGTACCTTCCTGTCAAGGTAGCAGAATCTTCATGAAATGAACTGCCAGGCTAATGTTGAGCTTCTGTTTCAAAGGCAACTCAATAACTTCAACTACACAGAAAATTATATTTCCTTTCTCATGCCATGGACTATTGGAATTTTATTATCGGTGGTGTGCATGTGACAAATCGGCATACAGTCTGCATCAAATTCTGACCTTAAATTGACATTGTAACTGCTGTTTTGAAGAATGTAGTTTGCGTTTTGAGTATGTAACTGCAGCTGTCTAAAGGTGTCTGGAGCAGATTAATGGTAGCCTATTGTAATCCTTGATATTTCTTTGAAGAAGGAACACAAAACTTATCAACTGACTGTCTTCTTAACAACGAAGATTATCTTAAGAGCCATGGTTTTATCAAGTGATTACTATATATATTTCCTAGGAAAGACAAGATCAGTGACATGGGCCCTTGAACTTGGAGTGGAAGGTGGTGAGGTTGTGAGAGCCCTTAGTTTCCTGCAAGAGGTCATTCTGTAATATTAACCTATCCCCTGAGAAAGCTCTGTCTCTCACCTGTATGACTGTCCTTTTCCACTGGCAGTTTGTATAGCAGACAGCAGCTGCCCCTGCCAAGCTACCACAGCATGTGCACATCCATTTGCTTTTGCAGCTGTAAGATACTAGAGCAACTAGCAGACACTTGGGAATGTTTTTTACCTGGCTTTGCTTGCTGCTAGGCCTTACTCTTCTCCACAGAGCTGGTGTAACTCTACCAGCAAATAGTGCAAATCTGCTGCCACAAAGGACTTTTGAGTGTGTCTGTACTAAACGTTTTGCAGACAGAACTAGGCTTTATTGCGGGGATTTTTGATGCGTCAAAGAAGTAAAGTTGTCAGCAGCCAGGGTGTTCCAGTCAGTTATTTAGAAGACACTTTCCATTGACTTCAGAGTGTGCTGCATCAGATCTTGAGGCATGAAACATGGCCTGCATCAGACTATGCTTTGGAAGGAAAAACGTATTGCTTGAAAAAAGAAGAAATTAAAACCAAACCAAACCAAACCAAAAACAACTGTCCTTCCTGATACAGGAAAACTTCCACTAAAACTTGGGGAAGAAAATTGCAGATCACCTCTCAGTTCACCTTTGCCTTTACTATTACCTCTTAGCATGAAAGTTTTAAAAATCTTCTCATAGCTGCAGCAAACAGTGAGTGGAAGGATTCAGGCAGCTGGCAAGGGAGCATTCTGGGAACAGAGTGTTTGTGAGCGGTGTATCTCTACTGAATAGGCACAGACATCACAGTGCTAAAGAGACACATTGATGCTCCTGAAATTACTATTCCACTAATGTAAGGAACTAAATCAGGTCACACTTGGCTGTACTTGTTCTAATGAAACTACCACACACAAGCAATTAATTGGGTTTTTCTTTGGATTCTGGAACTAACAGCTGGATGGCAACATCTGGCAACACAGCAGGAGTGTACTGTGTCTTTGTGAGAAAGTGAGCAATGTTTTACCACTCAGATTGGTGCCGGTACAGAAATTCTTAAATGGCTTCACTCCTCCCACTCCAAAAAGAAATTAACCTTAAAATCCTTTTCTTGTGGGAGCTGCAGTTATTTCTTTCCATTTCCTTATTATGTTCTTTGAGTAGCTGAAGAAGATCTTGAAATGTTAAAAGAATTAGCTTTTTCATATAATGTCAAGTTTCTCTTAGCTCCAATAGGGTAGGCAGTATTTCAGAAATTGCATTTTCCTTCTAATTTAAAAACAAATGCAAGACGTGTTGCACCAAGAGATTTAGTAATTTAGAGTTTTGGTTTTTATTCAGTTGCAAAAAAAAATAAAAAGTTTTGGGTTGGAGTTTATTCTAACTCAGTGGTTGTCAGCCGGGGGGGCAGGGTACGTGAGCCTCTAGGGGTACTTCTAAAGGTTGTAGGAGATACAGGGGGCTCCCACTGCTGTGCACACCCCAGAGGAGGCCCGGGGGTAGGGGGGGCACATGTCCTGCAGATCTGTGCATGGGGTAGAGGCAGCTACCACAGAGCACGGGGCTTTGTGTGCCACTGGAGTGGTGTGATGCCACATGTGTCCTGCCACTGGGTGGGCAAGGGACATGGCACAGCTTGTTGGTGGCAGGCACATGGCTTTGCGTCATCCCAGAGCAGCTGCGGTGGCACGCAAAGCCCAGTGCTCAGTGGCAGCTGCCTTTGCCCCACACATGGATCAGGGGGCATGTGCCCCTCTGGGCCTCTGCCGGGGTGCTTGCAGTGGTGGAAGCCCCCCCAGTGCCCCTGGACAAACCACCCAGGCTCTGATTGTCTCACTATCCGACCTGGCCAGGGACGCACTCACCCCAGCCCCTGTCTGTACTCCACTCCCCCCTCATTGCAGAGGCCTTGATCTGCCCCCTCCATGGTCCTTTTCCCCGCCCATCCCCAAGCAAGTAAATCTGTGCAGGGAGACATGTGTGCACATATGTGCACACATGCTCAGTCCCCCCAAATAATTTTAATATAAAGGGGTACATAAGCTGAAACTTTGAGACAGAAGGGGTACACTTGTTAAAAGAGGTTGAAAACCCCTGTTTTAATGTATCTGACCAGAATCACCCATCCCTCCATGAAATAGTTATTTTATCCCCACTGTGGGTGTGTCTACATAAGATGCCAACTATGCAGTAGCCTAATCCTACTGCTCAGTATCTTGCAGGGCACAAACTGTGCTAATACACTACTGCGCAGTAGTATTAAGCTACTGAGCAGTTAGCATCACTAAAAAGCCATGGACCGGTGCTACTGTGTAGTAGTGCCAGTTACTGGACATTGATTTAGAGCTTGGTTATACAAGTACTAAACTTAATCCGTAGTAATAGGGCACATTAATGTATGTGTAGATGTGCCCTGTGTGTCTTGAGGGAATATAAAAATTGCAAAGATTAAACCCTGCTTAGAGAATTTTTACTGTTTTAAGGTCTGGAAGATAAACCAACATCAGACAAATACAAATGTATTTCAGTGGTTTAAGCATTGCTGATTAGCCATGTGTTTAGACAGCCAAGTTAATATTTACATATTTACATAAATCAAGGAATGAATATTTAAAAGTATACCTATACAAACATCTTATTTTTATTTAATTATTTTTATATGTATGTTTTCACTTTCCAGGGGGTGCTGAAGTAAGCACATATCTGTCTCTTCCTCTCGCTCTCACTCTCTCCCTTTCTCTTTCAATATAGATTAATATATATATAAGCACACTAGCATAATTGTTACACAGTAAGTAATTTAAGAGTGGTATCTATATAGCAAGCCTTTTCCAAAGATGCTGACCACATCCTGAGAAATGCTATACATTTTTAACTCATCTTGATACAAGCACCTTTCAGGATGCATTCAGCAGTTTACATCAGGCCTTACTATTTCTATATTTCATTATTTTTAAAGGGTAAGAAACTTGCATTGAACATTCCTCATTCAGAGTTCTGTCACTATAGCAGCTGAAACTGGATGAATGTTATCTATCAAATTCATTACCTGACAACCGTGGCTCCAGCATCCAGAATGTACTGGGTTACATTTCTCTTTTCTTGTATTTGACCAGTGCTGCAGTCGATATTTTGAAATGGAATTACTAAATATATGGATGTAAATCAGGATGTGAATTGACTGCATATTAACTGCTCTGCACTAATTCCTCAGGTGAGCTGTCCCACTTACTACACAGTGGGTGCATCTACATGAGATGCACAGTAGACTAATACTACTATGCATTAGTGTGGCAGGCAAAATGTGTGCCCTGACACTAATGCACCGTAGAATTAGTCTACTGCACATTAACATCACAAAAAAGTGCACCGACACTAATGTGCAGTAGCACTGATTACAGCATGTTAAGTTAGTACCTATTATTACATGTACTAAACTTAATGTGCTGTGATTATGGCCCATTCATAAATGTGTAGACATGCCCACTGAGCTATCCACTTGAGGAGTTGGTGCAGAGTAGCGTAGTATACTCTCAATTTTATACCATAGCTTAGGGTACATGCAGACATTATATATATATCAGCTTAACTAGGGTTAGGTCAATCTAAGTGCCCCACTGAACATTTGTGGACTTTAGATTGGGAAAAAATAGCTGGCCTGATCTAACTTAGTTCACCTAAGGAGGTGTACTATGTAGACTGGTCTAACCTGTGCCCAATCTAACAAAACGTGTATACATGTTTGGAGTGCAGCCCTGCGGCTGGCAAAGGCCAGCTGCTTGCCCCAAGCCCAGAGCTGTGCTTTTCCTACCCATCACTGTTTTAGCTCTCCAACCCCCTGCTCCCAGGCAGACCTGCCAGCCCCACCCAACCCTACCAATTCCTACTATGACCCACAAACCCACTAGTGCTGCCCCCCAATCCTGCCCACCCTCCACCATCCTGATTTGGGAATGGCTCCTGGCACTGGTGAACATGTACGCAAGCTACACAATCATGGATTGGGTCCCATGAATGCTTGCGTGTGTTTTTAGTTGCTCATGGTAATGTCTTCACTGAGGGAAGCTCTTGGTTTTCAAGGAGACTTGCAGCCTAGTTTCACTTTTGTAAGATCATTGTTTTATTCTGAATTTTTTACTACCATGCTTAATTAATGAACATTGACAGTGGGTTATATTAAGGTCACGAGCCTGTTGTCTTATATAAATAATATAAATAATATCTATCTCTATTGAAGAACGCTTCATGATAGTATCAGCAACATATTACAACTACTTTTCAGTAGTTGCATCATTAATACAGTGTTTTCACTTCTGTTTGAGATAATGAGAGAACATTGATATTGAGTATCATGTGTTTGAGAGTGGGCACATCTACACATTTGCCCAACTGTGGAGTAGTTACTGTGCAGTCATTTAGTACTCGGTTTAGCAAGGGGCTCATTGCTATGGTGATGTAGCATTGGCAGGCGTGACCTGTGACACCGATGCACAGTAGCACCGGTGTCACGCTTCATGCCTGCCGACACTATGTTGCTGTAGCAGTGAGCTACAGCAATCTGGTGTCTGGTGTAGGATCAGGATACAACAGCCACCATTCAGTTACTATGCTATGTCAATGACACTGCTGAAAGGAAGAATCTGAATGTGCTTTCTTTTTAATTTTTGTAGGTGACAAAACTGTATAGGACTTTCTGTTGCTTTGAATAATAATGTCCAGCTTTACTTTAAAGATGGGGGAGAGGGGCGGAGGACTACCTGCAGGTGTCTAGTCTCCACCTAGCAGAAAATGCTAGTTGTACATGACAGGTGGGGATTTGCTTCTTTCTGCAGGTGCTGCTGTGATGTTTGGAAAGTTCATGCACAGGCCCTGCAACAAACTATATATAAGAGTCTGTGGGAATCCCAGCCAGTTGTACAGCAGGTGTTATTTATATAGTGAGCTACACTGTGCAAGACAGGCAATTGAGGAGGCTCACATATGGAGTAGAGAGTAGAGACCTAGGTATATGATAGGCAGATAGTTGTAGTAGGCTAGGGACTAAAGAAGTGTAGAGGAAGTCCTTAGTGGAACTGAAATAGGGTGCACCTATGCATGGAATAGTATGTTGGAGGTGACTGCTGGTGCCTCAGTGGTTTAAATTCACGGTTTAAATTTGCTGATGATACCATAATTTGGGGTGAGGTGAGCACGCTAGTAGGGAGGGAAAGACTGCAACAAGACCTGGATAGGTTACAGGGGTGGGCTAACATAAACAGGGTGCATTTCAATACTGACAAGTGCAGGGTGCTGCACTTAGGCAGTAGAAACCAGCAGCACACTTATAGAATGGGAAACTCCCTTCTTGAGAGCAGAGAGGCAAAAAGGGAGCTTGGAGTCATTACTGACTCCAAGATGAACATGGACTGACAATGCGAGGTGACGGTTGGCAGGGCTAACCGGACCTTGTCGTGCATCCACAGGTGCATCTCAAGTAGAGCCAGGGAGGTGATCCTCCCTGTCTATGCAACGCTGGTCAGGCCACAGCCGGAGTACTGCGCCCAGTTCTGTGCACCCCACTTCAGGAGGGATGTGGACAACATTGAAAGGGTCCAGAGGAGGGCCACCCGCATGATCCGGGGACTACAGGGCAGACCCTACACTGAAAGACTGCAGGACCTAAACCTGTTCAGCCTTCACAAGAGGAGGCTGAGGGGGGACCTGGTGACTGTCTATAAACTCACTAGGGGGGGACCAGAAGGGTTTAGGGGAGACACTGTTTCCCCTAGTGCCCCCTGGCATGACAAGGAACAATAGACACAAATTATTGGAGAGTAGATTTATATTAGATATCCGCAAGAACTATTTCACAGTCAAGGCGGCTAGAAGCTGGAACCAACTTCCTAGGGAAGTGGTGCTGGTTCCTACCCTGGGGGTTTTTAAGAAGAGGCTCGATGACTACCTGGCTGGGCTTATTTGAGTCCAGTCTTTTCTCCCACCCAGTCGGGGAGTCGGACTTGAAGATCTACAAGGTCCCTTCCAGCCCGACGTCCATGATTCTATGAGTGCTGGGCTAGGGAGAAAGATGAGAAACTTGTGAAGGAAAGGGGGTGGGAGTTTGGATGGAGACATACTGCTATGTCCCTGGAGTGTTTTCATCATCCAACAACAATATACTGTCCTGAGGGAGCCCCAGCCCTAGTGACTGGCCCAGCCTCTTGTGTATCAGCCCCACTAAATCTATAATAGATGACAGATCTATAATAGATGCTCCGTGCATCCAGTGGTAGTAGCTCCACATGCTGCATGGCAGCTTGAAAGTACCAATCTATTCCAGTATTTCTGTCTCTGCTGTAGTAAAGTTAACAATTCCATAGATATTCTGACCTCTGCTCTTTCAAGAGGGCCATTATCTCATACATTAGCCAGTCCAGGTTGTCATCTTGCTAGGACACCCCAGCTTGCATTGTTTTCTCGTGGACCCTGGCACCCTGAGATGAGCTATGCAGGACTTTCATCAGACTGCAAACTTTGCCCAATTCCTGGGTGCTATAGATGTGTCAGAAGCCACAAATTTGCATGGAAACTTTCACACATTCCTGAGCAATCCTCATACTTACAACATGTATGTGATTGTGGTCAACAAACTGCTTATGCCATGGCCAAGTTTTTAAGCCCAGCCACAACTCTTCCAATTGGCTTGCCTCAAGTCTTCATGCAGTGGAGTGGTTTGCACCCAAATCTTCCCCACCTCCCAACACACACTTTGCCCCTGAAGCTGCCTCCTCTTGTCCCGGGTATGGCAGGAGCCATGTCTCTGGGAAGGCAAATGCTCGACAGCCTAGAAACAGTTACTGTTGTTACTTTTCTCTTGTCTTCGTGTAGGTGATTGAAGCTATCCTTTTCAGCCCTGGCTGTTCATCCTAGCTTCCCTTCTCAGCCCAGGTATGATGTCAAACATGCATACAATCCTGCTGCAGTAACTTACTTGTGAAAGAGGACTTCTCAAAATGTGCTTGTGATGTCTCTGGCTACCTGATTGCACATTACTGTTTAGCTTTGAAAAGGTTGATAGTAGGCCTCTGTGAGTAGACAGCTATTCTGTCCAGCTTCAGATCTGGCCACTCCAGATGCCAGGGATCTAATCCAGAGCTCCAGACTGGGTTCCCACATTGATCCAGCTGAAGTGCCTCCGAAACTTCAGAGCCACCTTGGAGATCCGGCCATAGTGTATAATGGGGAATCAATGAAATATCTATAACTTTGTTGGTTTTTGTCCAATTTGGATGAAACTTTTAAGGCTGATAGCCTGTACTTCGAGAATGAAGTTTGCCAAGTTTCAAGAATATCAGTGCAGGGGTTCAAGGGGAACTGCACCCCAAATTCTTGAAAGCAAAACTCATGTCACGTGTATGTGTTCAGCTACAGTGGTGTCAAACATGCAGGGGTGGTATCCCCTGCTGAGACCACAAAGCCTGCCAAGTTTCAGGAAGATCAGTGGAGGGGTTTGGGGGAAACTGCCCCTCAAACTGCTGACAGGCACAACTCATGACACAGATGACCCTGTGTGTGTTAAGGTGCAGCAGGCTGAAAACTGTAGGGGTGGTGACCCCAGCTCAGGGAACAAAGCCTGCCAAGATTCAAGGAGATAAGTACAGGGGCTTGGGGGGAACTGCACCTCAAGATGTGGACATGCAAAACTCGTGACATGGGTGACAGTGTGTGTGTTAAGGCGCAGCAGGGTGAAAGCTGCAGGGCTGGTAGCCCCTGCTGTGGCCATGAATCCTGCCAGCTGTCGAGGAGATTGGTGCAGTGGGGTTCTGGGGCCCTGCACCCCTAGCTGCTGACAGACAAAACTCGTGACATGGGTGCTTGTGCATCTGACTGTCTCTGTCTTGGGTCAGTTGATTGTCTGCATTGACTATTTCCTCTCCTTAGTCTGGGGATTTTTAGGTGTTAATCATTGCTCATTAACGTATTAACACCTACAAAACCACGGACTAAGGAGAGGAAATAATCAATAAAGACAATCAACAGCCCCAGTTGCGCAAACACCCATGCCACAAGTTTTGCCTGTTAGCAGCCAGGGGTTGAGGACCCCAGAACCCCACTGCACCAATCTCCTCGACAGCTGGCAGGATTCATGACCACATCAGAGGCTACCAGCCCTGCAGCTTTCATCCTGCTGTGCCTTAACACACACAGTGTCACCCATGCCATGAGTTTTGCTTGTCCACAGCTTGAGGTGCAGTTCCCCCCAAACCCCTGCACCTATCTTTTTTAAGCTTGGCAGGCTTTGTGGCCTCACCAGGGGCTACCACCCCCGCAGTTTTCACCTGCCTGTGGTGTAACACATACACATGACATTAGTTTTGCTTTCAAGAATTTGGGGTGCAGTTCCCCTGAATCTCTACACTGATCTTCTTGAAACATGGCAGGCTTCATGCTCTAAGTAGAGGCTACCACCCCTGCAAGTTTCATCCAAATAAGAAAAAAAGCCAACAAAGTTATAGATATTTCATTGATTCCCAATTATACTCTATGGTTGGATCTCCGAGGCCGCTCTGAAGCTTTTTCAAAGTGGTTCAGAGGCTCTGAACCACTTTGGAAAACCTAACAAATGCAGCACTTCAATCGGGACATGCTGCTTTGGATGTCAAAGCATCCAAAGCTTCTCCAGATCCAAAGCATGGTCTGAAGCCTTGCACAGCCCTAGTCGATAGGTTTTTCATGGCATGTTGTTTTCTGCACACAACAGCTTTCCTTTGCTGGCCATAAAGAAAGGAGGAAGAGGTTGGCACAAGCCTGAAGAACTGGGGGAGCCCTAACCATAGGCACAAATTTTAAGATTGGCAATGAAGAGCTCCATGGAGGCTCAGGAGGCTTCTGTAGACTTTGGAGATTGATGTGCTCTTCAGATTTAATGAAAAAGGCTAAGCAGGAATGAGAAATGAGGCAATATGAGAGATGGAGGTGGCTGTAGGTAGTGAGGCTGTGACCAGCTTCTGTGAATGCAGGTGAGTTCTCTTAAGATATGTTCCCTTGCAGTTAGCCCCTGCAGCTCACTATCATCTATGACATGCTGAGTTTACTCTTGTGCTTATGCATGCATTCCATGCATAAGCCTGAACCAGTCACCTGCTTTATTTACTTTTACATCAGAGGCACAGCTCAAATGTGTGTACTTCAGAAATACTTCTTCTCTTGGCAAGAGTGACTGTGACAGCAGCCAGATACAACATGCCTCTGAGTTTCATCCCTCAACTCATGGAAAAGCAGTTTGTCCCCACCCAACCACAGGTCTCTCCATTTTTACTCTGTAGTCTCGATGATGTATCCTTGCACCATCTCCCCACAAATTAATGTGTTCTTGCAGCTTGTCTCCATAGAAAGTCACAAGCTCTGGAACCAGTA
The DNA here is from genome assembly GCF_001723895.1 of Crocodylus porosus. Classification (NCBI taxonomy): domain Eukaryota; kingdom Metazoa; phylum Chordata; order Crocodylia; family Crocodylidae; genus Crocodylus; species Crocodylus porosus. Next base: position 10,388,177 of record NW_017728910.1, on the reverse strand, counting down.
CTGGGTTGACTTCAGTAATTGTTTCTTATGCCACATTTTGGCCAATTGTTTTATGAGGTGAAATGACCATCTTTGCACATCAGGCCAGTCCCTGTGCATCTATGAATACTGTTAGGATGCCTAAGGATTGCCTGGATACTCCATAGTAGAATCAGCTGTGAGGCTGGATGTGTAAGGTCACTTTTGCTGTACTTCAAACTTAATCAGCTGCATAGGCAGCAGCACAGCAGCCCATGGCTGGCCAGCTGCCTGGATTAGAAACTGGCCAGAGACTGTAACAGAGAGTTCCCAGCTATTTTCAGTGTGTACTGCAGATAAGAGGACTACGCTATGATTAACTACATAGCTACGTACCTACCTTGTCTGTGTTTGCTTGTAAGCTCATTCTGGAAGCTAGTAAAAAATAGAGCTAACATAGCTTTGCTACCATATGGTCATACCCTTATCTCCTCGCTCTTCCTAAGGTCCTGTCTCCCCTGCTCCCTGCCTTCACGGAGTGCCCACCTTTGGTAGGGCCCCAGCTGTTGGAGACTGACTGAATGCTAACTGCCTTTGTGTGTGGCGAGGGTAGATTACTGCTGTCTTTGTAGTGGAGGACTGGTTGCCCAGCTCTGGCATGTCTGAGTCAATCTTCCTGAAGGTTTTGGGAGTCTGAAGAGTCAGGGTATTGTTCTTAAATAGCCCAGGTTGTAAAGTGATAGGAGGAGGCACTGGAGAACTGGGGCTGACAAAGGGTACACCTGGTGTACCCTCCAAGTAGCTTGGCTGTGTCTTGGTTGCTGTCATGTATCCCTAGCTTTCCTCTGGCAGAGCAAGGCACTGCTCTGTGCAGCAGGTCTTGCGGGAATAGGTCCAGTTCCAGCTGGAAGGCAACCCTGCTTGAGCAGCTTTGTGAGAGGTTATATAGTACTGCTTCCAGTCTGATGACTAGTTTGACCTGCCATCTGTGGCGTTCTGGGATAGGGTGGCTAGTGATTGGTGCTGCAGGCTGTACAGTTTCCCTACCTGTTGCTGTAGAAAGAATCCTAAAGTTTTCCCGCATGCAATAGAGCTGCACCCATGTGTTCTCACTTTGCTTAACAACCAGGTATCTTTGTAGGATCTACGCTGGCAGCTCTCTGTGTCTTGTGGAATCCATGCTGGCAGCTTTCTGCTGGTAGTGAGTGAACCACCTACCTTTATACACTTATTTGCTTGATCCAGATGTGTGGGGTTGTTTCCCATGAGCATTTTTCTTCCTCATAGAATGAGACTCTTACTCTGGTCATATATGTCTAGACTGCTGAAAGCTGTATGTCTGACATCTAGGGGTTGAAATTAGGCAAATTCCTTCTGGAGTCAGCCCCATCCTTACTTTAGGCCTGGAAATCATGTTTTGTAAAAAGGCCCCGGCAATTAGCACTCTTGACTTGGAGTGGTTGTATACTGGTGGGCTATTTTTATTTGCTGCTGTCAAAGACTGAATTATTTCGTTAACCCTGATATTTCTTGCTCACCTAATGTTAGGTGAGGGCTGGTATGGCTGTAACCTACTTCATATGGGTAGGAGTAGGAAATCAGAACAGGACCTTAAATCTTTGTGAATTGGATCATGGATTTGGTTTCTCTGGGAATAAGCAAAATGGGCTGCAAGGTATCCCAGGCTATCAAACAGGAACATGGGTCATAAGGAAGTCTGACCTCCTCTCCTCTCTACACTGAAGTGTCCCTAAACCCCAGCTAGGGACCTCTATCTCCTTTTCCTATCCAGTCTATCCATTACCCTGTAGTTTCTGCCTCTCTCCTCTGCTTGCCCCCACATTAAGATCCTACAGTTCAGAAATCAGCACACACACACATGCACACGCACGCACAGGCATGTACACAGTCTTCCTCATAGAGCTCTACCATCTTCTATTTAAGGCCCTAATCTGAGAAAATACCAGTTTCCAAAAAAGTTAAGCAAGTGCTTAAAATTCTTTCCTATACTCGGGTCTAAATCTATCAAAGCTATTTGTTTATTCTGTTTATTTGTGTTTTCCTCATATTAATAGATTAATCATGAGAAGATGTAATTCCATGCATCACAGATATAAAATATGACGATACATTTTATAATCAATATACACTGAGCCATTTTCTATTCAAGCAACATTCAGTCAGCTTTCATCTGATTCCTCTGAAATATTTTTCACAATTGAGCTAATCTCTCTCTCAGCTCCTCCTCTTTTCATTTTTGCTGCCAGGCTTAGCCTCCTTCTCTTTGCCTTATGCTGCTATCAGTCTTGTAAAAGTCATTTTAAGGGTTCTACCCATTCCATCTCTTGCATCTACCTTCTTTAGAAATCTAAATAATTTTCACGCTACCTTTATGCACTGAAATTTAAAATAGATATGATCTCTTCTGCACTCTACTTGTAACAAGAGACACTTGCAAATGAAAATTGAGATATCCCATCCAGTTGTAATAGCCTAATCTCTCTCTCCTTTTCTCTCCCTATATAACATTCAAGCATCAGAGGGAAAAAAAAGTTCTCCTGACTTTGAGAACTTACCCACAGCACAAAGGCTGTTTCCAAGTGCTTTAATTAAAGCTAAACATTTATTGAGGTTACAGTGTCCTATCTTTTACTTGAATAGAGTCATTCCTTTTCTTGTATTTAACCTTTGATCAGCTACCTACCTTTGAACTTTTGGATGACAATCCTTTCCTTGTTATCCTTGTCCCATTTTTCATGTCAGGCTTGCATAACTTTTACTTACAATACACAGTAGAATTCCTCATAGGTGAGACAGCCATTCTTTTTTAAATGAGAACATTTACTTGCTTTGCTTGCTGTTTTGTATTAAATGTAGCCACTGGTACAAGGCCCTAGAATACAATGATGCACTACACATACAAAGATGGTCAGCTTGTGAGCTTTGTGCTGCTCTTCTAAATTGCTTATCATTTAAATGAAAAGTCATTTTGAGTATTTTCTATCCATCCTTCACCATTAAGCTATAACTAATACTGACGGTTCAATGGAAAATAGATTTAAATTATTAGCTGGCTTATCTAATTTTCAGCTATGGAAACTTTAATTTTAAAAGATGTTTTTGTGGCTTTGAAATATGTGTCCTTAAACTCCTTGATCATGATTGTTTTTTCCACAGCTCAGACACATCTTTTAGGCTCACGTCTTGCATCAGCCTCAAAATGGATATATTCTCTGTAGAGTTCTGACTGAAGTCACGGATACTTAAGTGTTGCTGAGTTCCTTCCATCATGACTTTTGTCATTACAGACCCATACTAATAGGGTTTAATAAATCTATTTCCTTTCTTTGTTGTCTTCTCTAATGTCAGGTGCTACAAGTTAATTTTAATAACAAAGCATTTAGCACTGAAAAATGTAGATCACATAAACGGACAACAACCAATTAACCATCTGTGGACCACAGGCAGAGCCATCAAAACATAGTTTCACCAATTGTTGTTTGCTCAGATACACTAATAAAGAAAACACTGAAGTGAGAACTAATGTCCTGCTGTGAACAGTGTTACAAAACACATCTAATTTCGCCTGTGCTACTTAATTCAGATATAATTAGTAGGGATGGTGGCATAGCTGAGACAGATGGTTAGAAGCCAGTTTGGTAAAATATATTTAATATTAATGAAAATGTTATTAGGACTAATTTGAGATATTTTGTTGAGTAAATACAAAAGAGTTCATAATTTTTACAGGTTATTAAAGTGGAATGAAAATGTCAGTGCAATAAATAATGTGTCCAATATAATGGAGGTATGAAATTATTCTTTATATTACCATTTATAATTTTCTGTATGCATTAATGTATTTTATAGAATGCATTATAGATTTAATTACTTTCATATGTATTATATACTAGTGTCCCAAAGCTGACAGTTACAGTGCATTTAAAATGTATACAAATCTACATTTCTTTTGATTTTTTTTGTTATATTTTGGATATATCTGAAATTATTAATTGAGGTGGGCCTATGCCAGGATGTGAAATGGCCATAGCAAGGGGGAGGGTTTCATAGTCTGAATGGAAATCTAGAACTAATATCAGATCCTGGTTAGATGCAGTGGTGTGAATTCTGTTGCTCAGGAACTACTCTATTCATTTCATTAAGACTCTGCGTGACCCTGGTATATCTATTTGCAAGACAGAGGCCCTATTTTATCACTTGTCTCTAAATAGTAGGACCACAACACTTCTGATAACACCTTCATTTAGAGGAGCATGGTAGAAGTCCAGATATAGGCTGGATGAATTTTGGATCTTGGGTCCATTGTTAATGTTACAAATATTTGTCTTTCTGCTGATGTATTAAGCTAGGCTATAACCTTGGTTTAGGTTGGTAAGTCAAGAACCATCCCCATAAAGATTATTTGCTTTCCAGCCACCTGACAAAACCCATAGTAAAGCTCCTATCTTTGCTGCTGAACATTTTGAAATACCTAAGGTATTTCTAGTAAGAAAGTAACTGAAAAGGGAAGAGGTGTGAAGCCTTTCCAATGTGTGAATGACTGATGGGAGCTCAATTAATGTTCTATGTGTGTTGTTGTTATGACCAGTATTATGTGTTGAGTGATTTCTCTTTAGGTGGGAAAGGTGATTCTTCATGCAAAACATGCTTATACCCACAGCTCGGTGAAGCCATGTGCCCGAGGTTTATTTATTTATTTTTTTTTTGCAGGGGGGGAGGGGATGGAGACCCTGCCAGTCTACCCAGCAACCAGTGATACATTTCAAATCGGTTGGCTGGCAGCCATCAACAGCTGGCCTTCATTGGATCAGGTAAATGAGGTCATAAGGTCTATATAAATTAAAGATTGCCCAGAAGGAGGGGTGGCTGCCATGATGAAAGCACTGAGAGTAGCTGAACCTCAGCAGCTCTCCCTCTCTCTCTCTCTTTCTCTCAACACATGGACACCCTACAAACTGCCTACCTCCAGAGGAAATCTCTATCAGTCTCTGGATGATACTTGTGAGTAAGCTGCTTGAATTCTAACTAGATATGCATCCTGCAGTAACTTGGATGTGTGATCAAAGGCTACCATGCCACCATTTGCTCTAAGGTATTTCTCTGATACTGCTCTACCTGTACCCTATTCCAAACCTACTCCCTGTAATCAATAAAGTTCTCCTCTGTACCTAGTATGGGAGACTTAATGGGAGAGGGTCTTGGGGTCCCCTTGGTTCAGCTGACTAAAGAAGACCACTATTTGTCCTTCAGACCAAGGGAAGCACTCCAAGATCTTGCCGTGGGTTGAGTACCCCCTTCAGGTCTATAAAGCCTGCATATCTCATGAGGCACAGAGCAACTAACAGACCAGGACTCATGAGTGATGGCAGCATTACCCCCAGGATTGTGGGTATGCTCCAGGAAGGGAGTTGACCAGACGTGGAGTTTGGTAGGTGGTCAGGCGCAGTGAGGTGGGTCAGAGACCAGAAGTTTGCCTAAAAGAGCCCAGTGGTTCTGACACTCCCCACCACTCTTAATGCATATCATAATAGACATTCAAGGGTTGGGGGGGTGGAGTTAAAAGCCAAACAGGAATAACTCTGACGAGAGACAGCAGACTCGCAAAACTTCCCCAAGTGGGGAAGTAACATAACCACTTACTTATTGAGTCATGCCAACTTTTCTTTGCTCTGCTTTTGGCCCCCTTGACTCTTACATTCATGGCTACTCAGTAATCCAGCTGAAACAGGAGCGGTAGAAAGTGAGTATATCTGTCTAACCTATCACATCTGTCAAACCTTACTAAGAAGTCAGAGATGGAGATTCAAGTTCTCACATTGTAAAGTGGATGTAGAGCTGACATTTCCCACTTCCTTTGTGAGTACACTAACAATTATTGTTTCTGAGGTGACTTCAAATGCATGTTGTTAGTTTTTTTCCCCTGTCTTGCATGTAAGCAAGCACTTACTTGATTATCTCAGCAACAAGGAAGTTTGCATGTTCATGCACACAGAATAGTTCTGACCATGTCCAGAAGCTGAAGTGCTACTCGTGGATGCCAACAGGACTTTGGTGTTCAGAATTAAGGTACCTTTCGAGCTTTTTGACTGCTGGTGTAGGATCATTTTGAGTATTTCTTTAGAACTTAAGTAGCTGAATTTCTGCTAACTTCTATTTAAATATATAATAACCAATTTAAATCCTGATTTTATTGGAACCAGCCCTTCTCACATATAGCCAAGAGTCCAGTGCAGGTACTTGTACCAGATAACTTCCAAATATACCAAGGCGGCTGTAGTGGAAAGCTACATAATCTGGGACTAGTTTAAAGGACCCCCATGTCCCTCCCCTCTCCCACAATGTCTAGTACTACTTACAAATGACTTTGTTCCGCCAGCCCTCTAACCACATAAGAGGAGGGCAGTGGGGGCTTAACAATGTATTAAAATGGATGAGTGTCCCTCCATAGCTGGATATGATTAAGAAGTCTCATAACTATCATACTGTTTCCAGATTAGTTAATTAAGTAATAAAATTGTGGTCTAAGTTAAACCACATTCCTTACACATGGTCTCTCCACATATACATGAAAAATGTAATATTTTATCTAAGGATCAAGACAAATTTTCCTTATTATGGAAAGCTTTCCAGGTCAAACAATGGTGAAAATCCTGGCACCTGGGAAATTCAAAATTAGACTGTGCAGAATGCTAGAGAATATACAATGAAGAATATTCTTTTACTGACAGGAGATGAACTACATGCACTTGTGATTTGTATGATTCTATATTACTGGATCCAAGTGAGCCACATTGTTAAGGATGTTTCACTTTCCCGGTAAGAATCAGAAGTTGCAGAATAAATAAAATATCAGAACAAACAAACAACGGTATGTTACCTACTTTGACTGACACTTCCTCTTTCAAAGATTTATGTGCCTTTTTGCTCTTTTCTCTACTCCCTGAGGGCCAGGAAAACACCCCTGTGGTGATGCACAGGGGATAAAAAAGAAAACTATGTTCTTTTCTTTCTCAACAACCTTTGTACTCCATCTAAAGTATGTTTGGCCTATTCTGAAACAGGGGATTGACTAGTGTTATAACAAAGGAACGCATACGAATGGATTTCATTGCTCACATATCAGCAGATACAATAGCTGGAATAATAAAATCAAAGTGCTTCTAAACCTGTGCTATATATTTATATCTTTACATGTGTAAAAACATATATTCTCTGTGTGTGTGTGACAACTGTTTCTGAAATGTCTGAATGGTTTGATGAAGTGCTTTGAAGTCTTTAACTTGCTAGCAAATGCTTAATATCAGTTAAACTGATAGATAGCTATATTTAACTCTCTAGCCATAAGGAAAACCTACATGGCTGTGTCCAGAAGAGAGCAGATGTTTGTTTCTCTGGGGACAACTAGCAATGGCATACCTTTTCCCACTGTTACTTGTACCTTGGGAACACCTGTGTCATGCGTGCTCTGGTATGCAGCAGGTTATTCTGGGTGGAGTAGGGGATATTGGGGGGCCAGCAACTGTGCTGGCTACAGGAACCTTACCTGGGGTTCTGGGGGCCATGGTGCTCCTGCAGCTGGGACCCTGGCCAGCAGCTGGAGTGTGGCTGTAGCTGGCCAGGCTCTGATTTTAGGTGGTGCACACTTCTGCCATGTGTACCACCTTGCTTTCTTTTGGCATAAGTTTTTTTGACCCTGGGATCTCCTGGGGTCAACCTTCCCTCTGAGCTGCATGGTAGCAGTGCAGGGAATGCCTGTATGTGCTGTGTGTGGCGCCACAGACAGGTCTGTGGTGCCACGTATCACATCTGTGTTCATCTGGATATGACCTATAAGTGAATGTGGTTCTCATTGTTCTCTTGGACTTGTATGCAACACCACACAGTTATGTCATACAAAATTATATACATATAAAAACCATTCACGTACACAATATAGGATTTCCCCTATAGCTAGAGAGCTCAATGTACATATTTATAAGTTTAAATGATGTTAAGCATTTCCTAGCAAATTATGGACTAGAAAGCACTTTATCAAACCATTCAAACATTTCAGTAATTGTTGTCACTTAACAGAAACCTTCAAAGCAAGATTTTATATGTTGAGCTTACTAAAAGAAATAGTTACAACCAAAATTAACACTTCATTAAAACAACCAACAATTCACATGTTGTTATTAAAGTTGGTGTGGTCTAGTATGAAATGTTCTTGTGTTCAATATGAGCTGTTGGGTATATAATGCTCCAAATTAGTAATACTTTCTGTCTCAACTGTTTTAGTAAATCTAAATAGCCTGGTTTTCTTGCGTTTGTTTGTTTGTCCACTTTTTTATTCTTAGACAGGTAATAGCATCTACCCTATTAACAAAAGCCTCAAAATTAATTTAGTATGAACACATTTCTCTGATTTTTGAGCACTTATTTATTCTTAATCCATGGGTTGCTGAACAGTTATCAGTCCCTTTTTCCCCAAATAGTTTCAAACTAAATACTGTACCAATTTAAATGATTTATAATTAATATGCCACTTGCAGGGTTGGGATACTTGCAAAGATTCTTTTTTTCCCTTTCAAACATCATTTTTCATCACAATTGCCATAAAAGTGCACCCATTAGCTTGTTCCCCAAATATAACAAAGCCATTTCTTACCTCATATATACATAAAATAGTTTCTTCATGCAGCCACCCACTTTGGGCCGGATTTTGTATGATATGATGGCATAGTGTTGTACAGAAGTGCAAGGGAACACTAAGAGACTTCTCTTACAGTAGTGACAAGGGGCATATCTATAGTGCCTCCCTGAAGAGCCAAGAAATATTGCAAAGAAACGTGCTTTTCTCACTTGCTCCCTCTCCATCTGCCCAACCCCAACGAGTAGTGTAGATGGCTTAGAAGGATCATGAGAAGAGCCTTAGAAACTGTGGGTAGTACATGCTCCAGACCCCTCTAGGCTATCCACTGAGCTTTGGATACATGCAGAGAGAAGCACATTTATTGACACTGTTCCTGTCTCAGAAGTGACATAATGTAAAGCATGGCCAAAGATACTGGCTGGGACCTTATCCCTATTGAAACCAATGTGTTTTTGTATAAATTTCAGTGTGGCTAATTGTTCATCCATTACTTGTAGTACCAGGAGTACTAGTCCTATGTTCACCTCATTGGAGAAACTAGCATTTGCTAAGTACAGCCCACTCCTTTTTATCTTGTATATTTGAGTGCAAGAACAACATTTTGATTCCTTCTAAAACTAATTCACTCCTTGCATGTTGCTGTGTGAATGATGCAAGTCTCCCAGAATTCTAGCTTCCTTTCAATCAAAGCATGGCATCGTCCCTACATTTTGATCTTGCCAATTTCTACAGAACCAAGGATGAACGGTTCTCAACTCTGTTGAAACACAAAAAACTGTCACAACTCAGAAAGAAGCTGCTCTTGCTGAAATTATTAAGAGTTTGATTATCACTCCAGGGGTTAGTTCATTTTCCCCTTCTGCAGCATAGACAATGCACTTGAAAAATCAAAAGCTAAGAACTCCTGGTAAGGAAACCAACAGATTTAGATTTATTTGACATTAAAAATAAACATGCTTGCATATCTTCTTGGTTTGTAACAGTTGGTGAATTCTAAATGAGACTGGGAGAAATATAAATAATAAAAAAGATTACTAGATAAATGGTAACAAGTCAAGTAAAAGTGAAATAAATAACCCTAAACTTCAAAAGGATATTTGTTTTCTGAATATCAGTGGAAGTGTAGTTGCATGCACATTCAAGGGGTTAAATGAGGTGTTAGGATGACATTTATGAGAGCAATTTTCAGTCCAAGGCCATCACAACCAATCAGTTGTAGAGGTGGACTTAGTAAACATATGCACAAAAGCAGAGGATTATATGTCATTGCATCAGGTGAAAAAGTGTAACGTATATCTCCTTTCAAGAGGTAAATATTTGGATAGGCACCTGCTTGTCTACCACTGCTTTATGTCCATTACTATTCATGACACATACAGGGTCCAAACTGACTGGGTGTGGAGGGCCTTCAGTCTCCATCAGTTGCTGTTAGAACTGTGGAAGCTCGTTGACTGAAGAATGGTTTTCCATATCCTGCAGGAGTGAGCTCACAGGTTGATGTGTGTGTTCTGGGTGTTGTACTATGCTCAGTGGAACTGGCAAAAGAAAAAAAAGTTTCCTTTAAAAAATATAGTAGGCTTTCATAAACTAAAAGACAAGACGATCCTAAATGTAAAAACCTTAAATTCATCTATGAAAGCAGTCAATAACAATGCTGGAAATCAAATGAGGAGAGGTGGGAGCTACAAAGCATTTTTGTTTGTATCCTTACATTTGTGCCATTCTGTAAACACAATTTAGAGGCAAGTAGTCATAATTGATATGTTTTAGACCTCTGGGCCAATACGTCGGGTCTTGTGTTAAGGGAAACATTTGAGAGTGTGCTGCAAATATGAATCAAGTATCCAAACGTTGTTCAAATGACATTTCAATAAGAAAAAAAAAAAATTGTACTTCTAACCCCAAAAGCTACCAGTGTGGGAGGGTGTGAGGAATGTAGATTAGGAGGTATGAAAATATATTCAGTTAAAAATAATGGATCAGGCAAAATATTTTAATACCTACATACATGATTATAAACATTAAAAGGCCTGGCTCAATTTAAAAACAAGTTACACGATAGTTACATGACTTGAGGAACAATTTTTCTGTGCAATTTATATTGCATGAAAAGAGAGGGAGAGATTTTCCCCCTCCTTGCAAAGGAAAAATAGACTATTCAATCCTTTTTATACCAACCATGTGATTGTCTTAGAAACACAATAGGACAAGCATGTTGATAAGCATATCTACAGAATTCTCCTGTATGACACAGCTCTCATTATAATCACAGGCTGCTGAAACCTGGCAATGTTGCGCTGCAGCTGTAGCTTGGTACAGACAGCTCAGTTGGTAATTGCAGCGCAGTGGACATTGCCTGCATGGTTGAACACTTATTACAGCATCACAGATGCTTTTAACAGATCACCACTGATTGTTGGAATTATCAATGATTCCATGTAGGTCTACAGAAACAAATGATTAGAACTAGCTGTCTTTCAAAGTGAACAATAGCAAATTTGGGAATCCTTGGTCATCTTGAGTCCAATACAGTAAAAAAAAAAAGATAGATAGTGCATGTGGCCTTGTAGGAGTCATTTTTGGATATGGAAATAGGCAAGAACTGCTAAATAATCCATAATTAAGCTGCAGAATGAAAGCATCATTTTAAGTACTTTTTATTTGATAATATTCTCCAAGCTGGCTATGAATTAAGACAATTAATTATTAGGATAAGGCTGCCACATCCATGAGAGTAAAAAATACTCACATAGTTTGACCTTTCTGGATAATGAAGGTCTGATTTAAAAAGTTAGTTTTCTGAATAAGGAATTAAAAAAAAAAGATACATTTTTCTAAATTGTCATGAACCTGTCAAAGGTTCACACAGATAACACGGATGCTAACTTATACAATTCTGGGAATAAAACTAACAGCCATTGAATGTTGCAAATAATTGCATCAGATGGAAATATTCTTATTTTTCTCTATATGGAAATCCTCCAAAAACACTTCTAGTTTTTGTCATTATTTGAATATAATGCATTTAGATCAGTAGCGATAAATCCCATAAAAATTACCTTTGTGATTTATTAAGATAAAGAAGAAGAAAAGTATGTTTCCGGGTGCAGTGACTGTTAAATCCACATGTCTCAATTTTGTGGATACTAATATAACTTCTTAACTTTGCTACCATTACTCCACTTCTAATGGGACTGTTCAACCTAGTGAAGTTATACATATATACACAATTGCTTAATCCAAGTCTTTGAATCAAAGTAAAAAACAACCCATCTCTCAGAGTTTTTCCTTTGCATTTGGACAAGATAGCACTTGAAGTCCCTTTTAACCCTGAGAGCCTATGTTTTTTGCTTGGAAGGATCAGATATAGCGGCATGGCTCACCTCTATTTGACATCTCTTTTAAAAAATGAAGAACATAGTGAAACTACTAATCTGTCCTGCATTCAACAACAAGTATACCATAAAAATACATAATTTAGCTAAAAAGATATTAGGAATTTTTTTTGGTGTTCTAGTCTGGTAGTGATCTGTTATCTTAAACAGGTTTTCCTGCACACTCAGAAAGAGGTGTCAAGATGAATTCATCTAGCAGGAAGAATTAAAACAAAGAATTGTCTCACTCATAGTGGTCATTGTGAGTGTGCACATCTACATGTGCAATTAGCATGGCTGAATAAATTACAGTGCAGTTCACACCAGAGTTTATTGCTCCCAGGCACAATGTTTACATATGCACCCAGAGTCGCAGCGCATTGAACCAAGGCAGCGCAGCCCCAGCTGGAAGAGGGGCCTCAGGAGTCAGCCTGGAGCTGCTTTGCCCTGGCTCGGTTTGCTGCAGAGGGGTTGGCTGGAGCATGAATGTGCTCCAGTGTGAGGCTAGCCAGCAAGCAGCCAGTGCAGGGAGCAGCTTTGTGCCTCAGCCAGACCGAGCCACCATCCACATGTACATTTTGACAGACTAAATAACTCTACCATAGGACAGTACTTGTTTTGGGGAGTGCTATCCTCCAGCAAAGTTAATTAGTTTACTCCAGCACCATATATGTGGATGGTAACTAATAGATGGTACTTTACTGAGGAGGTAATTAGTCAACTCCGCAGTAAAGCACATGTGTATGTGTTTCCTTTAAGGCTCGTATGTACTCAGGGGCCATGTCTACATGAGATGCTGGCTGCGCAGTAGCTTGTTACTACAGCAAACCAGTGTCGCGTGGCACAAAGCATGACAGGACGCTACTGCGTAGTAGTAACAAGCTATTATGCAGTTAGCATCACCAAGAAGCTGTGTGGGGATGCTACTGCACAGTCATTTAATACTTCTGTATGCAGGTACTAAATGACTACAGTAACAACTATGCAGTCAGCATCTCATGTAGACCTGACCAGGGAAGTAGCTTTTCCATCCACAGTTCACATTTTCCCAAGGATTCAATATCAACTCATTGCAAAACCGGTGGTTAATTTCTCTTGAAAGTAAAACTCAAAATGTAATTTAAGAAATATAATAGAGAAGTATTTGCAGAATCCCCAACAAAACAAAACTATTGATTTTCCTAGTTCTAATGCGTAGCAATATACAGACCTAAAGTGGGTTTTATATATATATAAATAATGCATTTTGTATAAACAATATGATAATTAGTGTGCATATTTATGCACACTAGGTACAGACAATCAAAAATCCAAGGTGGAATGGATCTAACTTTGCAGTTTTCTGTAAGTGGCATAATTTAGATCCATAGTGAGCAAAGCACCCTTTCACCCTCTGGTCGGGGGTTCAAATCTTAGACCAGGTTCCACCATTTTTAAACCAGTCTATGCGTACTTCTCTTCTGCTATGGGTATAGACCAGTTTCTGATCATGTATATCATTCAAAGTGTAATGTTTGTACCTGGCCATAGTATATATATTTGCATGTATAGTATATAATGGTAATAAGAGAGATCCTGTGTCATATTGCTCCATTAGCCTTATGTGTTGTATGCCTGCCAAAACACTTAAGAGACATTTACTTTTGCATCTTTAGACATAGATTTCTGAAAGTCATATTTTAGGGAAGAAGAGGCTGGCTTTAGAAAGGCTATTTCTGCATGGAACATTACTTGGTGTTGGACTAGTTAGCATGTAATGATGTTTAAATACAAAACCATTTAGATATAGCCTTCATAGATTTTTTGATCCTGGACTTCCGGAAGGCTTTTGACACTGTCTCTCACCCCGTTCTCATTAAGAAACTGGGGGGCTGTTGTGTAGACACCCACACAGTCAACTGGGTCGCCAACTGGCTGGTGGGCCGCACCCAGAGGGTGGTAGTGGATGGGTCCTTCTCAACCTGGAAGGACGTGGGCAGTGGGGT